>NC_073266.2:72192441-72518691 GCF_029289425.2 Pan paniscus
TTCAAGTACGAGAATTTAATGAAGTTAGCACATTCTTAGGAATTCTATTTACAATCAGTAAAGGAGATAGAGAGTAGAGAAAAAGAAATGACTACCAGCAAATTCCATGATGTAAAGTTCATGCTTTTCTTTTTTTTAATTTTTATTTTATTATTATTATACTTTAAGTTTTAGGGTACATGTGCACAATGTGCAGGTTAGTTACATATGTATACATGTGCCATGCTGGTGTGCTGCACCCATTAACTCGTCATTTAGCATTAGGTATATCGTCTAATGCTATCCCTCCACCTCCTCCCACCCCACAACAGGCCCCAGAGTGTGATGTTCCCCTCCTGTGTCCATGTGTTCTCATTGTTCAATTCCCACCTATGAGTGAGAACATGCGGTCTTTGGTTTTTTGTCCTTGCGATAGTTTACTGAGAATGATGATTTCCAATTTCATCCATGTCCCTACAAAGGACATGAACTCATCATTTTTTATGGCTGCATAGTATTCCATGGTATATATGTGCCACATTTTCTTAATCCAGTCTATCATTGTTGGACATCTGGGTTGGTTCCAAGTCTTTGCTATTGTGAATAGTGCCGCAATAAACATATGGGTGCATGTGTCTTTATAGCAGCATGATTTATAGTCCTTTGGGTATATACCCAGTAATGGGTCAAATGGTATTTCTAGTTCTAGATCCCTGAGGAATCGCCACACTGACTTCCACAATGGTTGAACTAGTTTACAGTCCCACCAACAGTGTAAAATTGTTCCTATTTCTCCACATCCTCTCCAGCACCTGTTGTTTCCTGAGTTTTTAATAATTGCCATTCTAAATGGTGTGAGATGGTATCTCATTGTGGTTTTGATATGCATTTCTCTGATGGCCAGTGATGGTGAGCATTTTTTCATGTGTTTTTTGGCTGCATAAATTTCTTTTGAGAAGTGTCTGTTCCTGTCCTTTGCCCACTTTTTGGTGGAGTTGTTTGTTTTTTTCTTGTTAATTTGTTTGAGTTCATTGTAGATTCTGGATATTAGCCCTTTGTCAGATGAGTAGTTTGCAAAAATTTTCTCCCATTTTGTAGGTTGCCTGTTCACTCTGATGGTAGTTTCTTTTGCTGTGCAGAAGCTCTTTAGTTTAACTCGATCCAATTTGTCAATTTTGGCTTTTGTTGCCATTGCTTTTGGTGTTTTAGACATGAAGTCCTTGCCCATGCCTATGTCCTGAATGGTAATGCCTAGGTTTTCTTCTAGGGTTTTTATGGTTTTAGGTCTAACGTTTAAGTCTTTAATCCATCTTGAATTAATTTTTGCATAAGGTGTAAAGAAGGGATCCAGTTTCAGCTTTCTACATGTGGCTAGCCAGTTTTCCCAGCACCACTTATTAAATAGGGAATCCTTTCCCCATTGCTTGTTTTTCTCAGGTTTGTCAAAGATCAGATGGTTGTAGATGTGTGGTATTATTTCTGAGGGCTCTGTTCTGTTCCATTGATCTATATCTCTGTTTTTGTACCAGTAACATGCTGTTTTGGTTACTGTAGCCTTGTAGTATAGTTTGGAGTCAGGTAGCATGATGCCTCCAGCTTTGTTCTTTTGGCTTAGGATTGACTTGGCGATGCGGGCTCTTTTTTGGTTCCATATGAACTTTAAAGTAGTTTTTTCCAATTCTGTGAAGAAAGTCATTGCTAGCTTGATGGGGATGGCATTGAATCTATAAATTACCTTGGGCAGTATGGCCATTTTCACGATATTGATTCTTCCTACCCATGAGCATGGAATGTTCTTCCATTTGTTTGTATCCTCTTTTATTTCCTTGAGCAGTAGTTTGTAGTTCTCCTTGAAGAGGTCCTTCACGTCCCTTGTAAGTTGGATTCCTAGGTATTTTATTCTCTTTGAAGCAATTGTGAATGGGAGTTCACTCATGATTTGGCTGTTTGTCTGTTATTGGTGTACAAGAATGCTTGTGATTTTTGCACATTGATTTTGTATCCTGAGACTTTGCTGAAGTTGCTTATCAGCTTAAGGAGATTTTGGGCTGAGATGATGGGGTTTTCTAGATATACAATCATGTCATCTGCACACAGGGACAATTTGACTTCCTCTTTTCCTAATTGAATACTCTTTATTTCCTTCTCCTGTCTGATTGCCCTGGCCAGAACTTCCAACACTATGTTGAATAGGAGTGGTGAGAGAGGGCATCCCTGTCTTGTGCCCGTTTTCAAAGGGAATGCTTCCAGTTTTTGCCCATTCAGTATGATATTGGCTGTGGGTTTGTCATAGATAGCTCTTATTATTTTGAGATACGTCCCATCAATACCTAATTTATTGAGAGTTTTTAGCATGAAGGGTTGTTGAATTTTGTCAAAGGCCTTTTCTGCATCTATTGAGATAAACATGTGGTTTTTGTCTTTGGTTCTGTTTATATGCTGGATTACATTTATTGATTTGCGTATGTTGAAACAGCCTTGCATCCCAGGGATGAAGCCCACTTGATCATGGTGGATAAGCTTTTTGATGTGCTGCTGGATTCGGTTTGCCAGTATTTTATTGAGGATTTTTGCATTAATGTTCATCAAGGATTTTGGTCTAAAATTCTCTTTTTTGGTTGTGTCTCTGCCCGGCTTTGGTATCAGGATGATGCTGGCCTCATAAAATGAGTTAGGGAGGATTCCCTCTTTTTCTGTTGATTGGAATAGTTTCAGAAGGAATGGTACCAGTTCCTCCTTGTACCTCTGGTAGAATTCGGCTGTGAATCCATCTGGTCCTGGACTCTTTTTGTTTGGTAATCTATTGATTATTGCCACAATTTCAGAGCCTGTTATTGGTCTATTCAGAGATTCAACTTCTTCCTGGTTTAGTCTTGGGAGGGTGTATGTGTCAAGGAATTTATCCATTTCTTCTAGATTTTCAAGTTTATTTGCGTAGAGTTGTTTGTAGTATTCTCTGATGGTAGTTTGTATTTCTATGGGATCGGTGGTGATATCCCCTTTATCATTTTTTATTGCATCTATTTGATTCGTCTCTCCTTTCTTCTTTATTAATCTTGCTAGTGGTCTATCAATTTTGTTGATCTTTTCAAAAAACCAGCTCCTGGATTCATTAATTTTTTGAAGGGTTTTTTGTGTCTCTATTTCCTTCAGTTCTTCTCTGATTTTAGTTATTTCTTGCCTTCTGCTAGCTTTTGAATGTGTTTGCTCTTGCTTCTCTAGTGCTTTTAATTGTGATGTTAGGGTGTCAATTTTGGATCTTTCCTGCTTTCTCTTGTGGGCATTTAGTGCTATAAATTTCCCTCTACACACTGCTTTGAATGTGTCCCAGAGATTCTGGTATGTAGTGTCTTTGTTCTCGTTGGTTTCAAAGAACATCTTTATTTCTGCCTTCATTTCGTTATGTACCCAGTACTCATTCAGGAGCAGGTTGTTCAGTTTCCATGTAGTTGAGCAGCTTTGAGTGAGTTCTAGTTTGATTGCAGTGTGGTCTGAGAGACAGTTTGTTATAATTTCTGTTCTTTTACATTTGCCAAGGAGAGCTTTACTTCCAACTATGTGGTCAATTTTGGAATAGGTGTGGTTTGGTGCTGAAAAAATGTATATTCTGTTGATTTGGGGTGGAGAGTTTTGTAGATGTCTATTAGGTCCACTTGGTGCAGAGCTGAGTTCAATTCCTGGGTATCCTTGTTAACTTTCTGTCTCATCGATCTGTCTAATGTTGACAGTGGGGTGTTGAAGTCTCCCATTATTATTGTGTGGGAGTCTAAGTCTCTTTGTAGGTCACTCAGGACTTGCTTTATGAATCTGGGTGCTCCTGTATTGGGTGCGTATATATTTAGGATAGTTAGCTCTTCTTGTTGAATTGATTCCCTTACCATTATGTAATGGCCTTCTTTGTCTCTTTTGATCTTTGCTGGTTTAAAGTCTGTTTTATCGGAGACTAGGATTGCAACCCCTGCCTTTTTTTGTTTTCCATTTGCTTGGTAGATCTTCCTCCATCCTTTTATTTTGAGCCTATGTGTGTCTCTGCATGTGAGATGGGTTTCCTGAATACAGCACACTGATGGGTCTTGACTCTTTATCTAATTTGCCAGTCTGTGTCTTTTAATTGGAGCATTTAGTCCATTCACATTTAAAGTTAATATTGTTATGTGTGAATTTGATCCTGTCATTATGATGTTAGCTGGTTATTTTGATCGTTAGTTGATGAAGTTTCTTCCTAGCCTCAATGGTCTTTACAATTTGGCATGATTTTGCAGTGGCTGGTACCGGTTGTTCCTTTCCATGTTTAGTGCCTCCTTCAGGAGCTCTTTTAGGGCAGGCCTGGTGGTGACAAAATCTCTCAGCATTTGCTTGTCTGTAAAGTATTTTATTTCTCCTTCACTTATGAAGCCTAGTTTGGCTGGATATGAAATTCTGGGTTGAAAATTCTTTTCTTTAAGAATGTTGAATATTGGCCCCCACTCTCTTCTGGCTTGTAGAGTTTCTGCCGAGAGATCAGCTGTTAGTCTGATGGGCTTCCCTTTGTGGGTAACCTGACCTTTCTCTCTGGGTGCCCTTAACATTTTTTCCTTCATTTCAACTTTGGTGAATCTGACAATTATGATTCTTGGAGTTGCTCTTCTTGAGGAGTATCTTTGTGGCGTTCTCTGTATTTCCTGAATCTGAATGTTGGCCTGCCTTGCTAGATTGGGGAAGTTCTCCTGGATAATATCCTGCAGAGTGTTTTCCAACTTGATTCCATTCTCCCCGTCACTTTCAGGTACACCAATCAGACATAGATTTGGTCTTTTCACATAGTCCCATATTTCTTGGAGGCTTTCTTCGTTTTCTTTTTATTCTTTTTTCTCTAAGGTTCACTTCTCGCTTCATTTCATTCATTTCATCTTCCATCACTGATACCCTTTCTTCCAATTGATCGCATCAGCTCCTGAGGCTTCTGCATTCTTCACATAGTTCTCGAGCCTTGGCTTTCAGCTCCATCAGCTCTTTTAAGCACTTCTCTGTATTGGTTATTCTAGTTATACATTCGTCTAAATGTTTTTCAAAGTTTTTAACTTCTTTGCCTTTGGTTTGCATTTCCTCCTGTAGCTCGGAGTAGTTTGATCGTCTGAAGCCTTCTTCTCTCAGCTCGTCAAAGTCATTCTCCATCCAGCTTTGTTCCGTTGCTGGTGAGGAGCTGCGTTCCTTTGGAGGAGGAGAGGCACTCTGCTTTTTAGAGTTTCCAGTTTTTCTGCTCTGTTTTTTCCCCATCTTTGTGGTTTTATCTACCTTTGGTCTTTGATGATGGTGATGTACAGATGGGTTTTTGGTGTGGATGTCCTTCCTGTTTGTTAGTTTTCCTTCTAACAGACAGGACCCTGAGCTACAGGTCTGTTGGAGTTTGCTAGATGTCCACTCCAGACCCTGTTTGCCTGGGTATCAGCAGCGGTGGCTGCAGAACAACGGATTTTCGTGAACCCCGAACGCTGCTGTCTGATCGTTCCTCTGGAAGTTTTGTCTCAGAGGAGTACCCGGCCGTGTGAGGTGTCAGTCTGCCCCTACTCGGGGGTGCCTCCCAATCAGGCTGCTCGGGGGTCAGGGGTCAGGGATCCACTTGAGGAGGCAGTCTGCCCGTTCTCAGATCTCCAGCTGCGTGCTGGGAGAACCACTGCTCTCTTCAAAGCTGTCAGACAGGGACATTTAAGTCTGCAGAGGTTACTGCTGTCTTTTTGTTTGTCTGTGCCCTGCCCCCAGAGGTGGAGCCTACAGAGGCAGGCATGCCTCCTTGAGCTGTGGTGGGCTCCACCCAGTTCGAGCTTCCCGGCTGCTTTGTTTCCCTAAGTGAGCCTGGGCAATGGTGGGCGCCCTTCCCCCAGCCTCGCTGCCACTTTGCAGTTTGATCTCAGACTGCTGTGCTAGAAATCAGTGAGACTCCGTGGGCGTAGGACCCTCTGAGCCAGGTGCAGGATATAATCTCATGGTGCGCCGTTTTTTAAGCCCGTTGGAAAAGCGCAGTGTTAGGGTGGGAGTGACCCGATTTTCCAGGTGCTGTCTGTCACCCCTTTCTTTGACTAGGGAAGGGAACTCCCTGACCCCTTGCGCTTCCCGAGTGAGGCAATGCATCACCCTGCTTCGGCTCATGCACGGCACGCTGCACCCACTGTCCTGTGCCCACTGTCTGGCACTCCCTAGTGAGATGAACTCGGTACCTCAGGTGGAAATGCAGAAATCACCCATCTTCTGCATCGCTCACGCTGGGAGCTGTAGACCAGAGCTGTTCCTATTCAGCCATCTTGGCTGCCACTCCTCAAAAGTTCATGCTTTTCTGTTTCACCATGGTGTCCCCAGGAGTTAGCCCAGCACCCAGTGCAAACCATCTCCCACAAAACCACGTGGCCTTTGTGTTTCCATGGCCTCAGTGGCTCACTTGTGATGGTGAACTGCAGTGCCCAGTACACATCGTGGCAGCAGTGGCAGAAGTGCCCAGGAGGCCCCTAGGTATCCAGCAGAGATGGGGCTAGCTTAGACGAGAAACAAAAAGGCAGAGAGCATGCTGGTAACTGAATAAGAGACTATGGGGATCTTTCTGAACCCTTTAGAAGGGGTGCCTATTTCAGGGAGCCGAGGTCCTGCATGCACAACTAGGGGCACAAATGAAGTGATGTCAAGGTGATTACCATTAAGGTTACCCTATCTTTATACACAAAATGGATGCAAGGTAGCAAATGCACTGCTTGCAAAGCCATCTGGTGTTTGACTATGCATTTTGTAGCTGAATATCATCAACCTCCAAATAAGTTAGTGGAATATTTCCAGATAAGTTAGTGGAATATTTCCATAGGCTAACACATACAAATGTCTTGACCATTATCTGAAACCTGGAGCTTTTGTCTAACATTTTGGCTTTGTGTAACTATGTTATAATACTTCCAGTTTTATGATTTAATTTACAAGTTCAATACCTTCTACAAAGGTAGCTCTAAATGCCAGAAAACCCTAAAGAAGTGAAATGTTTTTATATTCATCTCCCCCTACCAGCCCTTGGTCAAGAATAGTTATAATTATCAGTTCAAATTATATAAAAATTATTGCTCCTGGAATTCTTTTTCAGTTTTTTTGTTATTGCTGTTTAGTAAAGTCTATTTCTTCATAAATACTGAGAAAATCCAGGCCTTGGTCAGATAGTGGAATTTTAGTGGAATTCAGATTAGTGCAATTTAATCATAAGAACCATTTACATTTTCCCATTTGTGTTAAGATCTATCTATTTGCCCTGCATATAGAGAATATAGAGTAGATAGCTTTCAATATCACCTTATGTGTAATTTAGCGACTTTGAGACTAGATGTGCCTGTCTGGAACAACTGTCTCATTAATCATTAGGATTCTTGGATTATTTTCTTGACCTGGTATAGTCATTGTCAGAAAAATTTTGGCAGTTGTTTAGTGCCATCTAGTGGGCAGTTTCTTGTGAACAACAAAAAAATCTTATTTAACAGAAAGGCTTGTTGCATTTTATTATTTATAAAATCACTGTATGCAATTTTAATTTCAGATTTTATAAATTAGGATGTAATAGAGCTATCAAATGTTAGAATTGTTTACTATTGCATTAAATAACTTGTTTTTCAATTAGCTAAGAAATACATTAAGGTTGTCCAAACCGCTTACACTCTTTTTTATTGAAAAAAATTGAAGTTTTCAAACCTAATTGAAAACTCCACAACACATATTTCTCATTAATTCAAAATTTTAAATTATTCTATGCAGAAGAAGTGAGTTGATAGTGCCATTAAGTGTACAAGTGTTAATAAAGAATGTAATTTCTTACCAAATTACTTAGTTTAGATAGCATATGATTTACTACAAATAAATATTTCAGGGAAATAATCTAGCATATTTTAGCATAACAATCATGATGGTAATTCCATAAAATTTTGTTCTTCTTTAGTTTCAGAAACAGAATATCAGGTTATATTTTCCCATTATTAAATAAAATTTCTTTTTAAATAATCACTTTTTCTAGCTCAACGTAGAATATATGTGTGTGCTTATTGGTCAACATCATTTATTGAATAGCAGGTGCTCCGGAGTGATAAATAGATAAAAAACATCTTTGGCAATGGTGCTAGCGCATGAGCAGAGTTGAAAATATAGCGGGATGCAAAAAACTAGAGTTCACACATATTAAAATCTGAAGCCTTTCTCTTAATTGACAAGAACTTGGTAATGATGAGAGCTATGCAATGTTGAGATGACTTGTCTTGTGAGATATGGATCTCTCTTTCACTAGATGTGTTCAAACAGTAGTTGCATGATGATGATGATGACAATCATGTACCAAGAACTGTTCTCTTTCTTTTCATGAATTATATTAACCTGTTCCTAATCATGAATTATGTTAACTACCAATTCACATGGTAGTATTCATCATGTGAATATGATTAACGTGCCCTGTTCTCAACATAGCTAAGAAGATAGTCTTGCAATGTTTTTTGCATATTGTAGTACGTATTCTCATGCTCAATTAGATTATTTAAATCATAAATGATAGCTTTCTCACTAATTTCCTTCAGACTCTGACAGCAGAAACAGAGGGTGAAAGACAGGGAAGCCAGCAGTGATATGATTCAATTTCCCAAGAGCCAAGTGGCAAAAGGACTTATGATAAGATTTTATTTCATTTTATGCAAATTAAATAATAAGACATTTCTTTCTTATCTGAGTCTGTATTTGCAAAATGATACCCATCAGATGGGTACTATATGTCAAAATAGAGAAGTTAAACATTTAAGTTGAAAATATTATTTGCACCGAGGTCAACTTTGATTTCGACATCTGATAGATGAGCAGCAAGGCCCTCTATTCAGGACTTTCCCACCTGTTTAGACTGAGAGGACTGAAGAAGCAGAGCAAGAAATCTGTGCTCCTGAGGCTAAGGGTCATAGTAGCATGGGCGTGCAAGGCAACAAAACAGGTTGAACAAACAAAAGAAGATGACGCGGGCTGAGCAAGGCATGTGTGTGTCAGGGGTCAGGCCAAGAGAGAGACTGTCAGCCACAAATGCCTGCTTCCAATCAGCATGATTAAGGGTCTCAGGAATGGAAGCACAGGCAATTAGAGAAGACTTTTACCTATTTTTCACCTTCTACCCCATTAAGAGTCAGTCTTTAGCGATTCTAGCTGAAAACATCTACAAAATGTAACCAGTGATATTCAAAGGCAATGACTCCCTGACGTGGACCTTGGCTGATACTAAAAACCACAGCTCAGGGAGGCACAGGAGTGGGATTGGAATGAGTTCCCTTTCATACCCATTAGCAGTTGTATAGACTTTGAAATTTATTCATCAAAAAAAAAAAAAAAAAAGCAGCACTGTGTTTTGTTTCTAGCGGTACTAATAAAAAATATCTTCTGATACATAGTTCACAAAATATTAGCCTATCACAGGCTGCAGAAATCTTTTTCTCCTTTCCCTGAAATAGATAATATAATTCCATGCTCTATAGCAGGACTTCTCAACCCCTGACAGTTCATGGCCTGCTAGGAACTGGGCCGCACAGCAGGAGGTGAGCCACGGTTAAGTGACCAAAGCTCAGCTCTGCCTCCTGTCAGATCAGTAGTGGCATTAGAGTCTCATAGGAGTGTGAACCCTATTGTGAACTGTGCATGTGAGTGATATAGGTTGCACCCTCCTTATGAGAATCTAATGATAAATGTAATGGGCTTGAATCATCCCGAAACCATCCTACCACCCTCCCATCAGTGGAAAACTTGTCTTCTATGAAACTGGTCCCTGGTGCCAAAAAGGTTGGGGACCACTGACCTGTAGGGAATCCTGGCTTCAAAGAGATTATTTTGGATGGCACCAAGAGCAATCCTTGTCTTTGTTCACACAGTTGCTGGGCTATCACACCAGCATACACAGAGTTTCATCCTCCCAGCTAAAATGTTGGAAGCGCTTACAGATTGGCCCATGGTTAGCCAAGGGTGAAATAGTGTTTGCTTCTTTGTGGAAAATTTCCACTTCCTAGGCTTGGCATTTGGAGGTCTAAGTCAAGAGCATTGATTTCACAGCAGTGGGCTCTTTACTTCTAAGGCTGTGTTTTACTCATGTTGGTTTGTCATTGGATGGGTTCCCAGTCTCACTTGAAAGCATTTCTGCTGAAAATAATAATAATCTTGGCAGAGCATAGACTAATATTGCTTTTAAAGATACATCTCCAATCTCTCCTACACCAAGCCCTCTCTGATTCTTGCAGCCAAAAGTGGCCACTCCTTCCTCTAAATGTCCATGCAAATCTGTTCGTACTTCATATGTCATTCACCACATTCTAGTTATATTATACCACAGTATAATTACTTTTTAATATAGCATAGTGTTTAAGTCTGATTTAAAAACTTGGGCTCTGAATTCATAGATATTTGAGTTTGAATCTTTGCTGAGACACTTGCAGGTTATGTGACTTTGGACATGTTGCCTGACTTTGTCTCACCTGTAAAATGGGGATAAAGAGAGAATGTAGCCCTCAGAGTAGCTGTGGGAATTAATGAGAATTAAGCATCTAGCACAGAATAATTGCCCAATAAATATTAACTTTTATTATAATCTCTCTAATTAACCTATAAGCTTTTTTTTTTTTTAGAGCAAAACGCATGTTTTATTCAACAGTGTACTAGTCTAGTAGCCCATGGCATAGTGTCTTACACAAAGTAAGCACTCAAAAGAAATTTTGAATGGATAAGAGAATGGCGAGGCCTTGAGATTATGAAACATGAAAAGGAGACAGGAAGAGAAGCTCATGAAGGAGCCTGTATTAGTCCATTCTCTCATTGCTGAAAGGAACTACCTGAGTCTGGGTAATTTATGAATCGCTTGAACCCGGGAGGCAGAGGTTGCAGTGAACCGAGATTGTGTGTGCCATTGCACTCCAGCCTGGGTGAAAGAGTGAAACTCTGTCTCAAAAAAAAAAAAGAAAAGAAAAAAAATAACTTGTCCAAGTCCAAGGTCACATTGTTATTAACAAGCAGAATTGAGCTTTGAGTGAAGTACTTGTTCTATGACACTCTCCATCCAACTAAACTTTGCCTTCCATATTTGTTGGCTTATTTTGTCCTGGGAAGGACTGTGTTTCCAGAGCACAGACTTTTCTCACCTTGTCTGAGTCCTTAACATCAGCCTAAGGGATGCTGTGTCACGCAAGGTCTAACATGGTCAGTCAGATTACTCAAGGTCTAATTTGGACGGCTGCATGCTTAATCTATTCAATCCTGTGCTTAATAGGCCATTAAAATGGCTGACAACACAGTCCCCAGAATGCCTTGGAAGATTCATTAGTCACACACAGGGGCTGCTTTTGTGCTTCGCACAAACAAGGCCATCTGAGAAAGCAAGAGAGGATAACATTTTAAATCCTCTATTCCTACACTTCATTTTTTTGTTTGCTTTTACCTTTTGCTGATTTTCCCTTTGAACACAGGGAACTTTTTTCACATTCTTTAGATCCTGGGCTCTGCCCCAAATTTACCTCTGCCAGAATTCACCTAGGTATAAATTCAAGGAAAGAACTAAAGTGAAATATGATGAGCAGTTTCTAAGTACTTTAACTGATATGGTGTATAACAAATATTTTGAGAGAGATCTAAATTAAAAAAAATACACCTAGCATATTATGTTATGCTACTTCATTAAAAATTAGAGACAAAATTGAATTCCTATTTATACACGCATACTGTATCTCTCATACCAAAACTAAGACTTATAAAGATAAATATTAGTAAATGTTAATCCATGAAAGTCTTTCCATTTTCACATGGAAAAGACACAATAAACCAAAGTCAACAACAAACCGGGAAAAAAATATTTTCAACACATAGAAAAAAATTTTAAATATTGCTTACATATAATGAGTACTTACAAATTAATAAGATTTTTATAGACACACACTAAGAAAGAGTAACAAAGGACATTAATGTGCTTGTCACAGAAGAAGTCTATGTAATGAATAAAAACAGAGGGTAAGATACTTGACCTCATAGTTAAATATATAGAAATTGAACTAAAAGTGATATATTTTTATTACTAGGTTTAGACAAATTTTCTGAAAATTAATGACTTTTTAAGAAGACATAACTATTTGGTATTTGTGACCCCACTAAGAAAAGGAACATGCCTGTAAGAACACTTCCTGAAATATACACTAAAAAGTAAGGTATCAGCAAACTCTGCTACTAGCTTTGCTCATTGGATGTGGAGACATGAGCTCTCTTTCCCGCTATATTTCTCTACCTTCCAGCTATTCCTAGAGAGTTGGCCATGAGCCTCAGTGGACACATGACTCAGGTTCCCAGGGGTTCCCAAAAGAAATTTGAGTTTTGAGGCATTTGAAAGAGGAAGAAATATCTCTTCCTCTGAATTTTTTCCAAAGGAGATAAGTAGATATTTTAACAAAGGCATTTCAATCAATGAAAGGTGGTGATTATGAGAGAGGTTCCAATGACAGTTCTGCCACTTATTATCTGAGTTACTCTGGGAAAGGGCCTTATTTCCTCTAAGTGTCAAATGTCCAAATGTTTTTTATACATTCTGAAAAAGTAGAGCAATCAAGAGTAATAAACCAGGTAATAAAACATACTATCAAGAACTAATAATTAAAACAGTGTGGTACTGGCAGACAGAGACCCATGCAAAAGCATATACAATCTAGAAAGAGATTCCCTCCCCTCAATATAAGAGTTCAGTAATAAAGATGGGATCTTATACCAATAAGCAAAATGTGAACTATACTTAATAAACAGCATCTCTATTTAACAGCAATCTGGGGAGGGGGGAAGCTGCATCCATACCTTATACCTTACACCAGGATAGGAGAGTTTAACTTTCTGAGTTGCCCAAAAGAAAATATCCATAGTTATAGACACTAGGGGTTTTCTTTCTGATCATCTAATGGTAAAATCCACAGTCAACAGCCTCACCCTCTAAGCAATGCACAGAAAGCTTTTTTTTTTTTTTTTTTTTTTTTTTTGAGACAAAGTCTTGCTCTGTCTCCCAGGCTGGAGTGCAGTGGGCCATCTTGGCTCACTGAAACCTGCAACCTGCACCTCCCAGGTTCAAGTGATTCTCCTGCCTCACCCTCCCAAGTAACTGGGACTACTGGCATGCACCACATGCCCAACTAATTTTTTGTATTTTTAGTAGAGACAGAGTTTCACTATGTTGGCCATGCTGGTCTCAAACTCCTGACCTCAAGTGATCCACCCACCTTGGTATCCCAAAGTGCTGGGATTACAGGCATGAGCCACCGTACCTGGTCTCATACATTCTTTTAATGAAAAAATATAGGCCTGGTGTGGTGGCTCACATCTGTAATCCCAGCACTCTGGGAGGCTGAGGCGGGCAGATCATGAGGTCAGGAGTTCGAGACCAGCCTGGCCGACATGGTGAAACCTCGACTGTACTAAAAATACAAAAATTAGCCAGGCATGGTGGCACGTACCTGTAACCCCAGCTACTCGGGAGGCTGAGACAGGAGAATTGCTTGAACCTGGGAGGCGGAGGTCACAGTGAGCCAAGATTGCGCCACTGCACTCCAGCCTGGGTGACAGAGCGAAACTCGGTTAAAAAAAAAAAAAAGAAATAGAAATATATACAACATTAACTATAAGTTTTATGAGGACAGGGCTCATGTCTGTTTTGCTGACTCACGTCTGTTAAATGTGTAGCAGAGGTCTTGAGATATGTGAGGCACTCTATGTCCTACTTGTTGAATGACTCCAGAGGCAAGAGGAAGAATTAATTGTGGCATTGTGAGAAGAGAAGACTGTCCATCTACTTTCTGGATTTAGAGGAAAACTGTATAGGAGATGATAGATGATAAAAGAGATAGAGGCTCATAGCAGAGCTGCGAGAAATGGAGAAAGACCCTCAGTAGAAAGATCATACCCTCTGCTTAACGCTTTGTGTCAAAGAACCCTGTCCTCTCAAAAGGGAAATGAGGGGAGATCCAAATCTGGGTAAATATAGACTGCATTTAGAAGGGATGAAGTAAATATTATCTGTATTGCAAGCAAATATTTCCTAAACATACTTAGCTTAGAAAAAAAAGCAGCAAGCAGCAACCAGGTGACAAATGAGTACTATGGTAGGTTTTTACATTTATGTTTATCTGTGTATATGTGTGTTTATATATACATGTAAATAATGAAAAACATATAGCAACCCTTTGCAGTGGTCTTCCCTGGAAAATGGCAGGATAATGAGGGGTCTGAATTTTTACAATGTGTATGTGCTTTTATAATCATCAAAAACAATAGGAATCCTTTTTCATGGCTAATACTTAGGGCAATTTGATCAATTCTAAAATTAATTTAAGTAAACCAAAGGAAATGTGCCTTTTCTTTTGTGTGCCTCTTCATTTCTGTTCTGCAAATCAATATCAATGTACTGTTACTCTTCAGTTACATGGTAATGGAGATGTATTTTGTATGAAATCTGCTAGACAGATAATGTTTCTTCTCTTTGGTTCCAGCATAAACGTATGCTTTCTCTTTGTGTGGGAAAGGCCATAGGAATAAATCATGACTCTTGTGTCAAATAGCTAGGCCTGTGATGACTTAAGATCCATGAATCGGCCAGGTGCGGTGGCTCATGCCTGTAACCCCAGCAGTTTGCGAGGCCGAGGCGGGCAGATCACGAGGTCAGGAGATCGAGACCATCCTGGCTAACATGGTGAAACCCCGTCTCTACTAAAAATATAAAAAAATTAGCCAGGCGTGGTGACGGGCGCCTGTAGTCCCAGCTACTCAGGAGGCTGAGGCAGGAGAATGGCGTGAACCCGGGAGGTGGAGCTTGCAGTAAGCCGAGATAGTGCCACTGCACTCCAGCCTGGACAACAGAGCAAGACTCTGTCTCAAAAAAAAACAGACAAACAAATCCATGAATCACCTCATATGTTCCAAATTCATTCTATAATTGATTCAAAACTCAATCAAGTATTGCACAGCTCAGCTAGGGCTATTGTTCTCCACAATTGTATTTGGGGTTAAAGTATTTTATGGAGTGAAACCTAAAACCACTAGGCCTCCAAAGATGTCCATGAAATATAAAAATACAGAACAACAGATGCGCAGTTCTAGAAAAGTAAAAATAGGCTTGCAGAATATTAACCTATCACAAGGCAGGGATGACCAAAGCCACCATCCCTTTCTGTCCAAGGGGTCACCTTCTTCTAGAGCAGAGCCCAATAGCCTTGGAGACTTACTACCTGATCTTTCCTCTGAAAAGTAAGCCTTAAGTTCTCAGCTTCAGATGTGATTCTAAGAAAATGTCTCAAACAAGTATTTCTAACCCTTTTCATAATTATTGCCTGCTTCCCAAGTGATAGAAAATAATCCATGAAAAGATTGGAATGGCATCTACATATTTTTCTAAGTGGGCTGTATTTGTGACTCTCCCTGTTGGTGCCTACCCTCCGCCTCACTTGCTGGATTTAACAGAGTTGGCTCTTTGCCATTGACTGTCAGAAATGCTATAAAAAACAGTAGAATGCCTGTGATGGGAAGATTGGACTGTGAGTACATCAGTCCCTCCAGACTTCCAATTAATCGTCCCAGGTTTTGGACAATATAGCTGTCTGCAGCGTTGAATTACATAGTACTTATATGCAATGCTGAATAGTGCTGTTGAGCTAGGATTCCTTATGACACGGAAAATAATCTCTAAAAATCCAGACCACAAGAAAAGAAACCAACCAGTAGATGTCTCTGTGGTGCTTCAGTTGATCATGTTCTTGCACGATTAGCCACAGATGTCTGTGGGTTTGGAAATGCAATGATATGAACATTTGTACCTTTTATTTGGGGCAAGTAGGGGGAGAGACCAAGTGCCCTAGAAATATATCAAAACTCTTCAACAATAAGTTTTTTATACTTTCTGAAAATAAACCTAACATCTGCACGTCTATCTTTTTAAAAAGTGTGTTTTACTTACAAAGATGAGCAAATATGAAACTTTCAAAAAAATTTATAAAATGTTCACATTAGTAACTTCAGAAGTGTGTATCCAGGTGAAAGAAGTTTATGCTGAGAAAAAATACTTCATTTCCTATGAAACAGTTCCAACCCCTGAATAGCAGAGGAAGTGGTTCTATGGAAGGGAACAGGACAGCAGTAAAGAATGTCCAACAGTACAGACGACTCGGAATTCTGGGGACCACTGAGAACTCATGCTTCTACCTGTTTTACCTTTTAAACATTTTCCTGCTCACCCCAGTGGTGGGCCCCTGAGATGGAGCTTGGAGCATTGAGATGCTGGGTAACTGTCCTTGGGAAAATCACATGCTACTAAAGACTCTCCCCAACCCTCTTTAGCATGTCAGGATTAAGATTTTCCAGATTTTGCTAACACTAAAGCAATCACCCTGAGTTCATTTTGTAAAGAAAATATTTGAAGCAAAATCATTAGAGAGCAGGATTTGCCTATCACAAGGCAGGGATGACCAAAGCCATCATCCCTTTCTGTCAGGGCTTGCCTGCTCTCTAATAATAAAAGAAAATTTTAGAAATACATGACTCACTTTAAACAAAGGGTATATTTCTGCGTAATATAGACTTTTTCCTCCTTGTGAATTTATCATAGAAACAATACATATGTAAATTTAGTTAAAAAATATCTGTGACAATTATCTTGTGAGGTTAAAATCTTTTTCTTCATTTAGTCAAGGGAATAATAAACCCCTAATATGTCTATTCTATAGGTGTGAATTTTTAAATCAATTTTAAATTGATATTTTTATTGAGATGATTATAGGTTCACATGCAGTTGTAAGAAATAATAAAGAAAGATTCCTTGTACCCTTTACCCAGTTTCTCCCAATACTATAATTTTGCAAAACTATACCAACATAAGCAAAATAGCGATACTAATACAACCCCCCAATTTTTTCAGATTTTTCCAATCTTACTTGTACTCATCTGTGTATACTTAGTATGTAGGCACATGTGTATGTGTTTAGTTCCATGTAAATTTATCAAATGTGCAGTTTTGTGTATCCATCACGTACAGGAGAGATACTAAACAGGACCCTCCTGTGCTTTTGTAACTGTTCAGTTTTAATCACATCCACCTCCCTCCACCTGCCTCATAGCTCCCCTCACTCCCATCAAACCTTGGCAATCATCCATCGATCCTCCATTTCTACAATGTCTTCATTTCTCAGATGTTATATGAATGGAATTATACAGCATGTAATCTTTGGAGATTGGCATTTTTGGGTCAACATAATTCCCTGGAGATTCACTCAAGTTGTTATGTATATCCGTGGTTTGTTCTTTTCATTGCTAAGTAGCATTCTGGCATATGTATATACCACAGCATGTTTAACAACTTACCTTTAGAAGGACATGTGGACAGGTTTTGCTTTCACAAAGAAAGTTGCTACAAAGATTCATAGACAAGTTTATGTATAAACTCAAGTTTTCGTTACTTTGGGGTTAATGCTCAGGATTGTAATTGCTGGGTCACAGGGCATATGTAGTTTTTTTTAACAATTTTCTAAACTGTTTTCAAGAGTGTTGTATCATTTTAAGTTCCTACCTACAATATCTGAGTGATCCCGTTTCTCTGCATCCATGCCAGCATTTGATGTTGTCACTGTTTTTCATTTTAGCTATTCTGATAGGTGTGTACTAATTCCCTGTTGTAGTTTTAATTAAATTTCCCCAATAGTTAATGCTGTTGAACATCTTTTCATATAATTATTTGCCATACACTTATTTACCTCTTCAATGAAATGTCTGTGTCTTTTGTCCATTTTCTAATTGCAATTATTATTTGGGAGTTTTACTATGAGTTTTGAGAGTTTCTCGTATATTCTAGATACTAGGCCTTTGTTGGGTATGTGGTTTGCAATTATTTTCTTACAGCTAAAACTTATCTTGTCATACTCTTCATATGAGCTTTCATAGAGCAAATTTTAAAAATTTTGGGCCAGATGCGTGGCTCGCGTCTGTAATCCCAGCACTTCGGGAGGCTGAGGCAGGCGGATCAACCTGAGGTCAGGAGTCTGGGACCAGCCTGGCCCCATGGTGAAACCCCATCTCTACTAAAAAAAATACAAAAATTAGCTGGGCATGGTGGTGGGCACCTGTAATCCCAGCTACTCGGGAGGCTGAGGCAGGAGAATTGCTTGAACCCGGGAGGGGGAGGTTGTAGTGAGCCAAAATAGCATCATTGCACTCCAGCCTGGGCGACAAGAGTGAAACTCCATCTTAAAAAAAAAAAAAATTTTTTTTTGAAGAAAATGTATCCATTTTCCCTTTTATAGATCATACTTTTTGGCATCATGTCTAAAAACTCTGCCTAGCCTTATATCCCAAAGATTCTATATTTTTCTAAAGATTTTATAATTTTACATTTTATATTTAATTCTATGATTCATTTTGATTTAATTTTGTATAAAATATGAGAGTTAGGTCAAGGTCCGTTTTTTGCCTATGGATATTAAATCGCTTTAGCATCTTTGAATTGATTTTGTACCTTTGTGAACAATAACCTGAGCATAGTTGACTAGGTCTAATTCTTGGTCCTCTGTTGTGTTCCACTGATCAATTTGAAATATAAATTTTATTGTCTAAGTTTTATTAAAATCATATATATATCTATCCTCTCCCCTCTCCTTCTCCATATATTAACATTTTTATTCATCATTTCACATTCAACTTTCATGCTCTCCCCCATTTCTAAGTTCTCTTTCAGGGCTGATGATTAATCTCCCTATAGTAGCATAACTCTTTATGTATCTCTTCCAGGGTTTATTTAATTTTAACTTGTGTTTTATAATAACTTTTGTTATTTGTAGTCAAAGAGTCATACTTCTCCATTTCAAACTTACTATAAATCTACAGTAACAGAGACAGAGTATTACTGGCATGTCCCAGTTTTTAGAAACCCCTAACTGAGATCTCAACCTTTCTGCATAATTCTCTAATCCTCACATGGGAGATCTGGCAAAGTTTTCCTTTCAAGTGAAGCTATAACTCAGAGCCTTTGAATTAGAGACCAATCTCTAAAGTGAAATCTAAATCTGTTTTTCGATGTTCTTAGCTAAGATGAGAGAAATTCTGGCACCTGGGCACACGATGATCTTGAGTTTTATTGTGTGCTATCTTAAAGTAATAATTTTGAGATTAGAATGTCTTGTTTTGTTTTGTTTCCGCCCTCTGGTCTTGATATTCATAGTGACTTTGAAATTGGTTGACCTTCCCAGAACTCCCTCTTGGTGTGGTATATGGTCTCAAGAGATGGATGGTAGGTAACATGGTTGACAGTTTCTCCACTGCTCACCTAAGGATGCTATTTTTCTTTCCTAGGATATAGCCAAAGTTTCTCTGTCTTTGACCCCATTGTGATTCTGTAACTCATCCCAAACATTCCAGAATTCTCTAAGGGAGTATGCTTATAATGCACATTATGGTCCTAATTTCTGTATCAATTAAGATCTTTTTTAGACAAAGAAATTGATTCTATTAAATTAACACCAAAATAAATAAGAAGACTGGATCACTAGAAAAATTGTAAAAACTAAGAACTACGTGCTGAAGTCTTGGGAAAGACAGAAACCAGGGCAGTGGTAGGAATCACAGTAGAAAGAGCTCTCTAGAATTTCTCTCTGGCACATTGCTGTCAGAAGATTGGCTTCACTCATCATTCATCCCTGTGTGTTGTGCATGTTTTCAAAACTCAAATAATCTGCGAGAGAAACTCCAAAAAGCCAGGCTTAGATCATGTGCACCCCTGTGGGGTGGTGGAAGGGGAACGTGAAGGGACGGAAGCTTGCTAGGATGATGTAATTTGTCATTACAGACTTCATTATCACAACCGTATAACGATCATTCTTAAGCTTAATTATTTGCCAGAATTTCAGTTATTTTCTTAGGATGGACATCTGGAAGTCAATTTTCTGGGCCAAAAAGTTGGGAAGTAAAATGAAACTATGATTTCAGACTCTTGATACACAACAGTTACTCCCAGAAAGGTTATACTGGTTTATCAAGCTTCAAGAAGTACAAAACAACCATTTCATCATGTTTTATGAATGCTAGTTATTACCCTTTTAAAAACTGGCAGTTTGGTAGGTTAGAAGTGATCTATTTTTTGTTGTTTGATTTAGTGCTAGCATAGAATAGTCCAAATCACAATGTCGGATATTTAAATTTTTCTTTCTTACATTTTTTCAGATTTTTGTTAAATAATATGGGGTTTATTTTCACGTGTTTAGAAAGGAACCTACATATTTAAATAAATTAAAGTATTACATTTAATTAGGTTTTAATGGTAATTCATTGGGGGGGAATACAAATAATTTTAGCTTTTAACATATTTAATTGTTTAGTGCAGTTTCTCAAACGACCACACACAACTTGTAGCTAGTTTTATGTTTGAAGGAAGAAGAGTTACTAATGAGTGCAATTTTATCATTGAGCTTTTGACCTTAAGTGTGGAAAAATTCCAGAATATGGTGTAAAATCTAGAGGAAAAGTCAGTAAGTTATGTGTGATTCTTAAATGTAATTGTTTTAGTGCTTATAATGCAATCTACAATTAAATAATCAGGTCAAAAATGAGCATTGCCTAGTGAAAAAATGTAAGATTGAGAAGTCTTAACTGGTTGTCCATGAGACTCATGCCAACATTTAATAATTAAAAAAAAAATCCTGGGAGACATCAAAAAAAAAAAAAAAAAAAGGCTTCCTAAAGAAGAAATCAGATAGAAATCAAGCGTAAAAATCTAAGGCCTTGTATACTATAATAGTTTGTCAAAACTCAAGATTCAGGGTTACAGTTGAGAATGTTGGGAAAAAATGAGATTCAAATTGTGGTAAAAACAAATAAAAAACAGTAAAACAAATCATCCATCTGAGGGAAAGCACATGCACAGTAAAACCGCCTCCCGGGACTGGTTGCATAGCAACCAAAGAGGGCTGCGGTAGCAGGAAAGGTCTAAGCAAGGAAGGCAGCAGGTCAGCGGTCCTGAAGTGGCAAAGGAATTTCCACAGAACAGGGCAGCAGCAGCATTTCTGAGAAAAATTACTCGACAGGAAGATCCCTGAGGTTTTAAAGGAGAATGCAACTATGGATACAAACCAAAAGAGATCTACTTGCTGAAACATCTCTCTTCACATTTCCCAACATTTTATTCCACATCTAAAAAGCCAAAAGAAAAAAATAAAATAAAAAGAAGGAAAATAACCATTTGATATTTTCAATATCAAGTAATACACACACATACACAGGCCTGGGATCACTGCATTTGCAATCTATTCAATAAATACTTAATAGTATTCTACTGTACTTTATTGCAATGGGAGCTGTACAAAGAAATATAAGGTATGCCCTGCCCTCCCCTCGAGAGGATTGTAACATAATTGGGAGAATAAGGCTCCAACAGGTGCGAAGTTTGAATAAGTGATAAAAGGGAAAGGGGGCCGGGCGCGGTGGCTCACTCACGCCTGTAATCCTAGCACTTTGGGAGGCCAAGGTGGGCGGATTGCCTGAGCTCAGGAGTTTGAGACCAGCCTGGGCAACACGGTGAAACCCCATCTCTACTAAAATACAAAAAATTAGCCGGGCATGGTGGCGTGCGCCTGTAGTTCCAGCTACTCGGGAGGCTGAGGCAGGAGAATGGCGTGAACCCGGGAGGCGGTAGCTGCAGTGAGCTGAGATCGCGCCCCTGCACTCCAGCCTGGGCCACAGAGCGAGATCCATTTCAAAGAACAAAAAAGAGAGAGAGAGAAAGGAAAATGAACAAACATGCATGGAGTGTTCTGTGTACTGTGCTAATAACTTTTCATACGTTTTTTCATTAATCTTTATAATTATTATTCGCATTAGTGTATTTTTAACCGTGTTTTGGGTCATGGATACCTTTGACAATCTGATGAAAGCTATGTGCCCTCTACAGAAAAAAATGAAAAGATGTACACATAGAAAATATTGTTTACAATATTCAGGAGATTTGAGGACTTGCTGAATTTCATCCATGAATTTCAAGTTAAGAAATTCTGCTGTTAGACTTATGGACCATTGCTCTCATTAATTAAGGATAAAAGTGAGCCTAGCAATTTACCTGCCTAAGTTACTCTATAAAGTCATACAGCAAGTAAGTAATGGATTTGAGGTTCAAATGCCTCTTTTATTACACGTAAGAAATCTCTCTAGTTAATATGTCAAACTATACAAGGAAATACATATAAAACTTACTTATAAACATTGCCTTGAACATTGCAGAATGTATTAGAAACTTTGCAAAAGGCTCTAGAGTATCTCTAGGATATTGTTACTGTCTCTTTGACAGATTGCCTCTTTTCCACTAGAGCTTTCCTCTATTAAATATTGATGAAAGGGCCAGGTGCGGTGGCTCACGCCTGTAATCCCAGCACTTTGGGAGGCCAAGGCGGGCAGATCACGAGGTCAGGAGTTCAAGACCAGCCTGGTCAACATGGTGAAACCCTGTCTCTACTAAAGATAGAAAAAATTAGCCAGGAGTAGTGGTGCGCAACTGTAATCCCAGCTACTTGGGAGGCAGAGACAGGAGAATCGCTTGAACCGAGGAGGCGGAGATTGCAGTGAGCTGAGTTCATGCCATTGCACTCCAGCCTGGGTGACAGAGTGAGACTCTGTCTGTCTATCTATCTATCTATCTATCTTTATATCTATCTATGAAAGCTTTCTGGAAATTTTAATTACACCTTTTTGAGATCAGTATCTGTGAATGCTTTTTTCCACTCCAAGCATAAGAAATGCATATACACCAGCTCAAGTAGGTAAATCAGCCAATTAATTAAAGAGTATTAAAAATAAATATAAAGGGATATTTTATGTGAGAAAAGGAAATATGCCATACCTGTAACTAAGAATGGAAGAGCTATAAAGGGACCAAGAATCCTTCTCTCACACTTTCCTTCTTGTAATTCTGTGGCTCTCATCTCTGCTCCTCTGAACCCATGTTGAACAACAACTGAACTTAGCTCCCAAATAATCTTTGTCTCTATTATAAACACCTGGCATATCTTTATAATCTCCTTAATTGCAAGTTTTACTCCAATATCCGTAAATAGATAATTTTATTTGTTCATTCTGGGTCAGTTTTCAACTCTTGTCTAACCAGCTATCCTTAGGGAGGGGGGGAAATCAACTAGTAGAAACATGATGCTAGGGACCCATCCTGTGTGTGTCTAGGAGATGGGGGGCATTGACTTCAAAAGGTTTCTATGAAGAGCCAGATAGAAAACATTTTAGGGTTTGTGGTCCAGATAGTCTTTGTCGCAAATACTCAAGTTTTGTTGCAGCACAAAAGCAGCCAATGCATAAGCAAATGAGAGCATCTGTGTTTCAATAAAAAGTTTATTTGTGGGGCCAGGTGTGGCAGCTCATGCCTGTAATCCCAGCACTTTGGGAGGCCGAGGTGGGTGGATCATTTGAGGTCAGGAGTTCGAGACCAGCCTGGCCAACATGGTGAAACCCTGTCTTTAGTAAAAATACAAAAAATAGCTGAGCGTGGTGGTGCGTGCCTATAATCCCAGCTATTTGGGAGGCTGAGGCAGGAGAATCACTTGAACTCAGGAGGTGGAGGTTGCAGTAAGCTAAGATCATACCACAGCACTCCAGCCTGGGTGACACTGTCTCAAAAAAAAAAAAAAGTTTATTTGTGGTCATTGAGGGTGAATTTCACATAACTTCACATATCACAATATATTATTCTTCTTTGGCTTGTCTTTCCCCAACTGTGTAAAAATTTAAAAACCATTCTTAGCATGCAAACCATACAAAGTATGCCATATTTGGCTCATGGGTCATAGTTTGCCAACTCTTGGCTTAGCACAAGAAGAGCTTGCTTCTTCCTTATAAAGTTTTTGACGTGCTCTCTTCCATCTAGTGACTTGGAGATCCATAATTTCCTCATCTTTCAATGTCCCTATTTCAGCATACAGCTCCCAAAGTCACTGCAGCAAGGAGAAAGGAAGAATGAAAGGAGAACACGTACACTTAACTGTCTTGACCTAGAAGTGATACACATTACATATTATTGTTCACAGTTCATTGGCCAGAAATAGTCATGTGACTGTAAACTAATTACATGGGAATTGTAGAATGTAGGGCAGCAGATAAGCTTTGTGGTGAGTAGCAACTATCTAGCCACAATATTAAACCAAATGGTGGTCAATAATTTATGGCTATCAATCAAACTTCTTCCAAGTTTTGCATTCCTCTTTATTTATCATTGTACAGCTAGATGCAAACAACTTCAGAAAACTTTCACCCAAATAATATTATTGTACAAACTAAAGAATTCTGGCCAGGGATGGTGGCTCACGCCTGTAATCTCAGGACTTTGGGAGGCTGAGGAGGGCAGATCACTTACAATCAGGAGTTCAAGACCAGCCTGGCCAAAATGGTGAAACCATGTCTCTTCTAAAAATACAAAAACTAGTGTGGTGGTGCTCACCTGTAATCCCAGCTACTTGGAAAGTTGAGGCACGAGAATCGCTTGAACCTGGGAGAAGTTGCAGTGAGCCACTGCACTCCAGCCGGGGTGATAGAGTGACACTCTGTCTGAAAAAAAAAAATAAAGAATACAGACATAGTATAGTAAATTTAATTAAAGTTTAGGACAGAATTCATTCTCATTTCTTAAATTCTTTGGTAGTATATTCTAAGTTTATTTTTATTACTACTTTATAAAATGCCAGAATCTGTTCTTTATGCTCATCCTATCATTGAAACACTCCACATCTCCAGCTCATTAAGATGATTAGAAAACATCTTCTATTACTCAGTTCTATATACCACTCAAAATGCCCATGCAGGCTGGGGCATGGTGGCTCACGCCTGTAATCCCAGCACTTTGGGAGGCCGAGGCGGGCGGATCACGAGGTCAGGAGATTGAGACCATCCTGGCTAACACAGTGAAACCCCATCTCTACTAAAAATACAAAAAAATTAGCCGGGCATGGTGGCGGGCGCCTGTAGTCCCAGCTACTCGAGAGGCTGAGGCAGGAGAATAGCGTGAACCCGGGAGGTGGAGCTTGCAGTGAGCCTAGTTCGCACCACTGCATTCCAGCCTGGGCAACAGAGCGAAACTCCGTCTCAAAAAAAAAAAAAAAATGCCCATGCAAAAATTATGTTCACTTTTATCATGTAATAGCTCCTATATTTTTCCTATTAATTTATGTTAAACTTTACCTTCTTATTTGATTAATTTAAATTTTTAATCTGCCTGGTAATTAAAGTTCTCCATCAATTGTTGTCATCTCACTTATCATCCCAGTATACAACTTTAAAATTACATAGCGCACTTCTTTACCATCTCTGTTCATTCTTCATTTATTTCTCTGTTGTTCTACTATGTAAAAACCTTCTTCCCACCACTGTCATCACCTTCTGACATTACTCATCTTACATTTTATTCAAATAAAATTTTATATTTCTCTGCTCTCTGAAGTCCTACTGGATTAGCTGAACTTTATGGAACCTGTTCCTAATCTTGATTTCCTCACACCATTGAGGATCTGAATCATACTATTATGTACTTACTGTTATAGTGACAGTGACGTGCAGTTTTATGTAATTTCTTTAAATCTTATTTTTGCATTTAGATTTTAGTCTTCTAAACGACAGAGACAGTCTGTTTCCTATTCAACACAAAATTATTACATAAAATTATTTTTGAAATTCATCAGTCATCATATAAGGGGAAACAAAAAGACCATAAGATATTTTAGTATTTAACATTTTCAGAAATAAAAATATTATTAAATGTTATTTACACATATTGCTGAATTTGAGAAGAATTGCTTTTCATGAGTCGGTTACTGAAAAATGCAATCTAGAAGACAGATGGTCAATGCGTTATGGATGTATTCCAAAAGCATTGATAATCATTTAGTTTAAAGCTTTACTCACAAGCAAGAGCCCAAACCTGTCTATGCACCATTTTTTGGGGAACATTTTGCAGCATCGCACAAATATTAAAGATACAACAGACATGTCATTTTAAAAATGAAGGGTTATAAAAATGAATAGGCACTCTTATTCATGGATTATTTTCGCTTTCTTAGGAAGTAAAGTTGTGATCAGAATTATTCATTTCGTACATAGAGAAGACAAGAGTTACAATGAGGTGTATCCAGATGATAGCTTTTGTGAGAAGAGAAATAGCCCAGAAGGGAAAGTATAGATTATAGTACAAGGAGGATGACTTAGTAGCCCAGCAACGTGCTGCAGAATCAGGGGCTGTAAATTGTAATTACATCTTACAACGGTTAGTGCTTTTCCAGCTGAGAGCTCAAAGTATACCCAGGCTAACAACTTGGTACCAAACCGAGTCATTCATCCTCAGTTCAGTTGTCTACAAAATGTAGATGAAGTAATGACGTACTAACAATTATACGGATAGCTTCAACATAGAAGAGAGATGAAAAGAAATTAATTCAGGATGTGAGCAAGCCTGGTGACTCAATATCAAAATGAAAGAAACAAGAAGAAATATAGGAAATACAAAAAAATCCTGCCTCTAATTCTCTCTCTGATTTCTAAAAATTCTCTCAAATTGCTTCAGAAACTCATTTCAATGACTTCTAATCATGTAATTTCAGAAACTGTTAGCTTTCAAACCTCTTAGTCCAATAGAAAGTAGTTTCAAGTTTTATAAAGAATCACACAGAGAATGCCTTTGAAAGTCATTTTAGATTTGCTTAAAATATAGACCTGCTAAGAGAAACATTTTTTATAAGAAAAATAAAATACTGATTTTAAATATAAACAAATACCTCCCATTTTTGCATATTTGTGCTGTAGCAAATGAAAAGCACTGAATTTAGGACAAACACAAACGAAGAAACTAGGTTAAAACTGACATTGATTGACTCCATACCTTTGTTTCCTTGCTTGTTTTTAAATTATACATTGGGTCGAACATCTTTGCATATATTAAATCATTTCCAATATTTAATCATGGTGAGGGTGATGGAATGTCTTATTCATTTACTCAACATTTATATATTAATTTACTGGAGTTTTAGTTTCTGCCCAAATTAGGGATCCTTCCTTCCATACTCTGGCCAGGAATTACCATAGTTCTTTTCATCACAATGAGAAATAAATTATAGACAACAGAAGACAATAATCTCTTTTAATAATAATGGTGAAAGCGTATTTAAATATTTCCCTCACTGTTTTCTGGCCTTTATCTGGATATTTCCCTCACTGTTTTCTGGCCTTTATCTAAAGGCGAGAAACTTCATGCATTTATATTATCTTGGGCTTCAGAACCAGCATACATTCTCATAAACAGGGTTCAGAGAAAGAGCAAGAATTTGCCTATTTGTCTACAACTAAATCCCTATAGGTTCAGACTGCCTTTCCAGCAACCCCAGGTGGCCTTCTATTCCATCGTTGGAGCTTATCAACCAGGACCATGATCTCCCTCAGGTGAAATTCCACCAGATCTATTATTTCATTTAGAGAAAAGGGGACAAGTCTCCTCTTAAAAAAAGAGCATTTAAGACTGAGAGGAAATTATTTGAATACAGGTGCAAAGTGGGAATATTTATGTTTGTGATGTTTGAAGACCAGTAGTCATTAGGTTTTGTGTAAAGGAATGTTATAAGCATTGGTTAGGAAAGTAGGTTCACACCATTTTTTAAAAGACCTTAGATGCCAGATTGTGACATTTAAAGTTTTAGCTCCCCAATAATGGGGAGCCACTGATGGTTAACGAGCAAAAGGAAACAACACAAAAAATGGGTACATTAAGAGGAAGTTGAAAATACATAGGGTAGATTGGAGGTTTAGGAGACTAAAGGAAAGAATAGTTAGGAGCTATTTCAATAGCAAATAAGTGGAAAAGTGGTTTTTTTTTTTTTTAAAAAAGGAAGATAAATACAAGAAATATTATACGTAGGAAATCAAGCAACTCAATATAATTTCTTTCCAAACCCTTAGGAGAATAATGTAACCCACTTTCTTCATTAAGACACTAAACATATTTAATCTTTTAACACTTTACAGTCATAATTTAATACATTGAGTAGTAAAAAGAATTATTAAAAAAACTGACATAGAATGAATCAATTTTCCTAGTTTACTTCAGTGATTTTTAAGTACTGTTTATAGTCTTCACATTTTATTTAGTCAAAATAAAAACAGAACCAGATGATTATGTTCCCTATAGCTGAAGGCTTGGCAAATTGTCATACAGACTGGGTTGGTTTTCATATGGCTTAGATGTTTTTGAAGGATGGATAGGGTAAAATTTTACAACCTCTTTGAGCTCTATAAATCTGTGAAACTCTAAACAAAAATATCACGGAGCATTAGGAAGAAAAGAACGAAGAGAACAAGAAAAAAATAACCTTGATTTCATTCAGTAAAGTTCATCTTTAGCATATTCCTTTTGCTAATGCAAGAAAATGAGGAAAAGGAAATTTATTTTTTAAAGAGAGAAAATAAAGAGCATTTAAAGTAAGATAGAGAATGAGCTTTCCAGTTTGTGCTGGCTAAATCCAATAACCATTTTCAATTTAACACTGAAGGCAGATTGTATCTTTTAAGTCCTGTTTTTGTATTCTGTACAGTGATGAGCATGTCTCTCTCTTTAGTTGTCAGGATAATGAATGCTAATCTGAAGATACTCTAAGCTTTTATTTTTCCAATGCATTCACCTATGCCTTCTGTGTATGCCTATTCACTGTAGTTATCAGTCTTATAGTCAAGCGATGATGCATTTCATTTATAAATGTTGAAGTGGAATTAAGCTTTATAATGTTAGCTGGGAGTGATAAATCTCCTCCTGGTAATATCATGTCGTAAGAAAGCACTGACTTTCCTGATGAAATTTTATAGATGGTTAATGTTCTCATTTTCTGGTGTTTTCACCATTTTACTACATCTGACATTTTACTAATCTTTTATATTTGTATTGCTTTTCAAAGATTAGATAAGACAAAACATCATAGAACATCTTTGTCACCTTGGAGTAGACAGGTTTCTTAATCAGGGCACCAAAAGCATTAAGCATGAAAGAAAAAAAGATAAATGAATTACATTAAAATAAAAAAAATTCTCCAAACAATATCTTTAAAAAGTTAGGACAAAGCAACCCAAAAAATGAAAGCAGATTTTATATATATATATATATATATATATATATATATATATATATATGTTGATATGTTTATATATTGATTATAATATATAGGTATATATAATATATAATATATATGTGTATATATATATATTTGAAAAAATATAAATAAAAACAAAAAACCCTGATAGAAACATGGACAAAAGACTTGAACAGATACTCCATAAAAGAGGATATTTAAATGTCCTTTAAATCTGTAAAAAGGTGTTCAACTTTATTAGTTATTTTTTTAAAATGCAAGTTAAACCACAGGATGCCATCAAGTAACCACCAAAACGTGCAAAGGAAAAAGGCAGATAATACAGAGTGTCAGCAAGAATGTAGAGTAAACTGAACTCCATCCACCACAAGTAGAAGTGGAAATTGATGAAAACCATTTTTGAAAATGCTTGGCAACATCTTTCTCAAGAAGAATACATGAAAAGCTTATAGCCAGTAGGTCCACTTCTGGGTGTTTCCCTAGCAGAAATGTATACCTATGTTCACTCACCAAAAGACGTAGAAGAGTGATCAGTGCAGCTCTACCCAAATGACCGTCAACAATAGAGTGGACAATACATTCTGGTATGCACATCTAGTAGAAAGCAATGAGACTGAAAAATCTGAAACTGCAATAATAGTGACTCAAAATCATAATATTGAGCAAAGGAGCCAGGTACAAAAAAATTACAGTATATGATTCCTTTTATATAAAATAACAACATAAGCAAAAATAATATTAGTTGTACGTGTCAGGATAATGATTACCTCCCATAGTGGGGAGGGGTGGAGAGTGTTTCTCTTTGGAAGGAAACAGGAGAAACCTTCTGGAGTGTCACTAGGGTGCCACAAATAAAGTATGAGAGTGAGTATCCCCACTCTCTTGTTACTTAAAAACATAATTAATCTCACTCTCTTATTACTTAAAAATGTAATTAATCTTTTGAATTTTGGACAGTGTGATACACAAATCATGATTTTAGTTCATTTCAGTTAGAATGGCCCAGATTTATAATGAGGTTGAGCATCTTTTAATTTATCTTATTACCTCCTCTTTTGAAAATTTGCTGTTCATGTAATTTGACCATTTTTCTATTAGGTGACCTGTTTTTACTTTCTTTAATTTGATATTGTTCTGTATTAATTATGGAGGTCAATCTTTGCTCTGATTTATAGTTTTCATTTAAATTTGTATGTATTTAAAATTTTTATTTATCGATCTTACAGTTTCTATGTTTAGTGTATTGCTTAGAAAAACTCTTTAGATTATAAAGATAATCCATTATAGTTTCTTTGTATTCATTTCTATGTTTTTATTTACTTAATCTATTTGGATTTATTTTTGTGCCTGGTATGACATAGATATCTGATATCTTTTCCCTAAATGGATAGCCAATTGTACCCATACTATTCCTTAAATAGTCTGTCATTTTTCTACTGATTTTAAATTCTACCTTTGTCATAAATAATGTTTTCATATTATGTTTTCATATATATCTTTCTTTTCATGCTGAATTGTTCCACTGTGAAATTTGTAGATTATGCATCAATGCCACACTTTTACAAGTTATTCTAGTTTTATGGTGTGGTTTGATATTTAATAGAGAATTAGCAAGGGAAAGCTAATTATTCTTTTCCAAACCAGCTTTTAATTCTCATAAAAATACTTTTGGTAATGTCATATTCATTGGCCTTATGTTTATAGATGAATTTAGTGAAACTTATCCCTATAATGTTAAATTATTTCAATACAGGAAGTTAGTCTCTCTCTATTTCTCTCTCACTGTCTGTTTTAATTGGGTCCTCTTTTATGTCCTTTAATAAAGATCAATACTTTTCTTCATGAATTTCTTCATGTAATTCTTCTCATTTCTTCATGCTCATTTCTAGTTGAGTTTGTACATAGGGATTTCATGTATTTTTGTTGCTATTAGGAATATCCATCTTACATAACATTTTAATCTCATTGGTTACTGAGGGTTTATGGATCTATTTATTTAGCTTCTCTAACTGACCGAGATCAAACCCACACTCCTGTCTTTACTTAGCTATTCCATGTGACTGACTTCAGGGCCTTCGCACCCTGACCTGACTGTAACTATTATTCAAGCCAAGTTCCACCTCTACCCACTCGTCCTACACATCCTTCTTAGACTCCTTGCCATTTTCTCCCATGTCTGAATCAATGCTGCATTTGTCTCAGAGCCATTTGTTTAATATTTAGCATATTACCAAGCTACATGATTTTACAAATATAAATAATGAAGAAATAGTTTTAATAACAGAATAACAGGGAAGGGGACCTGAAAAGGAAAGATTCAACAAAGAAACAGAGCTGTTTCCTGGTGCACACCTTCTCCTGAGCTCACCCACCACAACTCCCACCTTAGGTAGCAATTTTAAAATTATAGTTTTTTATTTTTATTTTCATTTATTTATTTTTTTTGAGACAGAGTCTCACTCTGTCACCAAGGCTGGAGTGCAGTGGCGCGATCTTGGCTCACTGCAACCTCCACCCCCTGGGTCCAAGCAGTTCTCTGCCTCAGCCTCCCGAGTAGCTGAGATTACAATGTGCCCACCACTATGCTTGAGTAATTTTTTGTATTTTTAGTAGAGACGTGGTTTCACTATCTTGGCCAGGCTGATCTTGAACTCCTGACCTCATGATCCACCCGCCTTGGCCTCCCAAATAAAATTGTTTTTTAAGGGCCCCACCTTAGGTAGCAATTTTAAAATTATATTTTTGGTGTCATACGAACACATGTGACTTTCAGTGGACAAGGAAGAGTTGCAAGAGAAAAGTTGTTTCCTAACATTGTAGTTTGAAAAATTCTGTAGGAGGTATGGCTGAAGACCAGTAGAGAGAGTGCTTCTACTAGTTCCACCGTGATCAAATCATCCATGGCTAAACGTCTGTGAGAAATCAACCTGCAGATATAATGAAATAATTCAGAGTCTGAAGCTTTTATTGTATTGGCTGACTTTCACTTCAGTCTACTTTTGGGGAAAATTTTCACACTATTTTATAAATAGTGAGAAAATTTATGTAAAATATGAGTTTATGCAATAAAATAGGAGAATATGCACAACAAAATTGGGTGATAGTCATAAAATTCTAATTAGCTATGTTTTCTTTTCTTGTGGCATTTTGCATTTTTAGAATTGAATGGGTAGTTGATCCTATTCCTTTAAACTAGGGTCTTTTCTGACCTTATTTTGAGGTTCAGGCAATGATTTCTCTGTTTCTGTGAATTAATTGGGCATTTATACCTGAATTGCTACAAAACATATAAGTTCTTATCTCTTGATAGGTTTGGGGGCAACAGAGTCAATAAAATGTTTGTCTCAAAAGACAGTGATCTGTGTACCAGGATTTAAAGTAGATCTTTCAAGGTGGAAGACAGAAATTGGGTAAAGTTTGTGACAGAGCATTTTAGGCTTGATGGGTCCATTGAGGGGGTCTTGAATAGAATGTTGATAAATTGTTGTGTTATATAGCAAGCTGTTTGCCCAGATGAGCAAACTTTTCCTAGACAGATGGGTTTGCAAGAATTTTCTAATGTAAACAGAGACTTTAAAAAAATTGGTTTAATTTTCGAGTGTAAACAGAGACTTTAAAAAAATTGGACAAGCATTTTTCCAGAACAAATAGTCGTTATGTTGACACAAGTGTTCTTAGTTCTCAATCCTTATTGTTGAGTTGTTTTCAGGCAGGTGATGTTAATTCACATAAAGCAGTGTAGCTGCAATAAGCTAACTAAATAAGGCAAATTTGGAATATAGAGAATATTGAAAGATGCTGAAAAATTTGCTTGTTCTTCTGAGTGTTAAATTTAGTGTCAGGATAGTGGACATTGCTACTATGAAGCTCTTTGGCAATATCGGAGCCCTCTTCAGTTTGTTCTTGGGCTTCCCTGTCTCCCAGATACTCAGCTACTTGTTCTGCTTTGGCAGTTAAAATATAAACCTACTCCATTTGGGCTGTAGTGTTTCTGTTCCCTGTGGCTTCCAGTGCCACATCTAGAGCCACTGGCTCCTACCAATACTTCTAGGCAACACATCACAGTGCATGGGATTCGTCTTCCCCAGAAGATGCCGAAGTGGCCAGGTGACACAACCTGGAGGTGTAGGAGAGAGTGAACCTTCATGGTAAACCTCAAGGAGTGATAGAAAGAGAAACAGATTGGATCCAGCAGTAAATCCTCCTTCCTTGCTCTGACATACTATTTTGAGGCATGGTACAGATGTCTGGAACTCTCTTACTACACTGAGCACATATATTGCTGAGTGGCCGTCTTGGTCCCTTTGAGCTTTCTGAGAATCGGTGGTCAGCTTGATGATGCATCATTGTGCATTTGCTTTCCATCTTTGCCTCCCTCATTTACCATTTTAAAAATTCTTACATCCCAATAAAGCATTTTCCTTCCCAATAAAGGGTTTTCCTTCCCAATAAAGCGTTAGTATTTAAGCCTTGCCTCAGGTTCTATAATATTTTCTAGGAAACCTAGGTTAATACATTAACCTTAAGCTACTAAATCTCACAGTCCTCAGTTTTCTTGACTGTAAAATGAAGGGATTTACCTAAATTATTTCTATGATCCTTTTCAGCACTGATATACCATTACTATAATTTAGCCACTAAAATTTTTGTGCAAAGAAGTATGATAGGAAGCTGACTCTGGTAGCACACACCGTCAAGATTGTTGGAAGTATAAGGAAAATAAACTAAAGCAATCTGGGGAGAACAGGTACTTGCAAAAAGGGCTGTCCTGGTCTGATGACTACTATAACAAAGATGATTTAATCATGGCTCTCAGAAAAGTCACTGAAATTGCAATATTGTAAAAATAAATGTAGAAAGGAAGATTATGTAAAAATTCATGGAAAACACATGACTGATGCTGACAGAGTCATTGAAAAAAGGTGGGCTTCATGAATTCATTAATTCATGCTGACCAGGACATGCTGTCTACTTTGCTGCCAGACCACTGAACTCTAAGGGAGTTCTAAATAGGGAATAGCCTATTTTTCATATTAAGAGATTCCTTATTGAACAATGAGAACACATGGACACAGGAAGAGGAACATAACACACTGGGGACTGTTGTGGGGTAGGGGGAGGGGGGAGGGATAGCATTAGGAGATATACCTAATGCTAAATGACGAGTTAATGGGTGCAGCACACCAACATGGCACATGTATACATATGTAACAAACCTGCACGTTGTGCACATGTACCCTAAAACTTAAAGTATAATAATAATTTTTAAAAAAAGAAATTCCTTGATAGCTCAATGGCTTCTAAGAAAATTGAATTCCCCAGGATGTTGATTTGGGGTCTTCCCAGCACACATAGTCTGTATATGCCACTGAATAATGAGGGTTACGTTTTGGGTAAGGAGGGAGGTGTCCAAAAAGATCTTCCAACTAAAAAACTTCCAGTGGCAGCCACAGGGCATAATGTAGGCTTTTTGGTGATAGGTTTAGAATGTCTATCTGAGATGCTGCCCTTCATTCTCTACATACGGTGACATAGAATTCCGATGCTCAGAGATGGAAAGGGTCTCAGATATCACCTAATTGAGCCCCTTCACTTTACCAGTAGGGAAAAAGAAGCCCCGAGAAGTGAAATAACTTACACAAGATTACACAACTGGACAATGAATGACCCTAGAAAAAAATGGGTTGCACAAATTGTTTTTTCTCCACATTTTACAAAAGAATCAAAGTAAAGCCAATGTTCTGTAAAAAATGCACAAACATACTAATATACCATGGTGGGGAAGTTTTTACTTCCTCCAGTAACAAAGGCTTCTTTACCATCGAATTCAGTTATAGTCCATAGATAATATTAAGTATGAACAGTATACTTTCTTGTCCCTCTGTCGTCTGGAACTTTGCAAATAGACAAATCTTTACCACTATAAAGATATGGCAAAACCCGTGATCTAGTTAGGGTCTAATGTAATGAATTAAAATAGAGAAGTCCACACTGCTTCTCAATTGGCCAGGTCAGCCCCACACCATAGATCATCTATTCAATGAAATGGACAAGCAGGAACTGCCCTTGTGAAGTATAATTAGAAAGAAACAGATTTGTCCCTGGTTGACTTGCAGTTCTACTACTGTGTCTTGATGTATTATGAGGTAAGTATGTTGTGCTAATAATTACCTCTTTTTCCATGAGTAAGCTGTAGCAGCATTGATGTAATGGGTTATGCGATACTATTGAAGACCTGAATCTACCATTCCCTGGTTTTTATTTCAATGTTGCATAAATCACAAGGTATTGAACTACCTTAATACTCTCTATCCTCTATTAGGGTAATACTCAGTTCATTCACCGAGTTACTCATTCGATAGTAATATCTCCATCTTGTGGAAGCCACAGCACAATGAAGATTCAAGGAAAACAAGGCTCAAAGCACATAGTGATGTAGTGTAAAAATAAACAGCAAGATAAAATACTTTCAGGAATCACTGTGTAAGAAAATATTACATATGACAGGTACAGATAAAATAGAACTCCTATGGAGAGTTGTTAGGAGGGAGATAACATTTTCTCACTGATGGGATGAAGAAAAGTAAATGAATGACTTTCAACATAGGCCTTGAAGAATTGGTGTGATTTGAATGACTGCGCAGTAGGTATTAGGGTAAATGATATAAAGATATCTTATGCACATAGAATGCACCACAAATGTATAAGGGCTTAAAAATTCAGACTAGTAAAGGAAATTAAGGTCAGAAAGGCAAATTGAGGCTGATTTAAAGAGTATTAAAAACTAATTAAAGGAATTTTAACTTTATTCTGTAAGCAATCTAAATTCATTGAAGATTTATGAGCAGGAGGATATGGTTTGGCTGGGTCCCCACCCAAATCTCACCTTGAATTGTGATAATCCCCACATGTCAAAGGCAGGGCCATGTGGAGATAATTGAATCATACTGTTTCCCCCATACTGTTCTCATGGTAGTGAATAAGTCTCACAAGATCTGATGGTTCTGTAAATGGGAGTTCCCTGCACAAACTCTCTTGCCTGCCGCCGTGTAAGATACTTTCCTTATACTTCCAACAATCTTGACTTTGCTCCACCATCACCTTCTGCCATGATTGTGAGGCCTCCCCAGCCATGTGGAACTGTGTCAATTAAGCCTCTTTCCTCTATAAATTAACCAGTCTCAGGTATGTCAGGTATGTCTTTATTAGCAGTATGCGAACAGACTAATACACAGGACATTAAGGTAATTAGAACTTTTTAAAAAGAAAACTTAATCTGGCACAAGTATGTAAAGAAAAAAGTTGAGGAAGATGTGACGGTAAGAAGTAGACCAGTAAGGAGGCTACTTCAGTGGTATAGTCTAGAGGTAAAATATGCCAGAGTGAGGAGGAGACTGACGGTAGAATGCTAAGAAGCTGGTGTGAGAAAAGATCAGATGGGAGTAGTGAGAGAAAAGAGAGCCAAGGCCTATTCTTGGGGAAATTTCCACCAGTAAGATACAAGAGGAAGAACACCTAAGGAGAAAAAGAAGGAGCAGAGGAAAAGCAGAAAACTGGAGGGCTTTGGAACCCAAGAAAAAAGAGAGCCAGAAAAAAGGATCAGTAGTGTCAAAGGCCAGGAGAGGTCAAGTAAACGAGGCATTCTCACTGTGACTAAGCAGCAATGACAGAGCAAAGGGTCACAAGGAGATGCTGAAAGTGTCCATGCAGAGGATTTGGATGTATTCTTTCCAGAAGTTTGGCTGTGAATAGTGGTGGTGATATCAATGGGTACAACCTTCTGGAAGAAAATGTGGCCAGCCCACATGCTTAAACTCTTTACACAGGACATGTATACTTTGATGCAGCAATTTCATTGTAAGGATGGTGGCAAAGATTAAAATATATAATACTGAGGAATTGTTAATTTATAATACATTCATAAAACAATACTATTAATAGATAGGCACTAAAGTATGTCTTTTAGCAAAGTTTAGCACTTTTTCTGCAAAGGCCAAATAGCTTTATGGTACAATCTCCATCACAACTACTCAACTCTGTTGCTAAAACTTTGGTTTATATGTAAACAAATAAACATGGCTGTGTTCCAATAAAACTTGGTTTACAAAAGCAGGTGGCAGGCTACATTTGACCTAAAGGCCATGGTTTGTCAACCCCTTTGAAGAATATGTAGTGAGTTGAAGACAATATGACAATTTAAATAATTACAATTAACCATGTGAGAAATGATAGGCTTTCCAAATTAGTGAAATAAAACATGGCATGTGTGTATGTGTGTATACCAGTCTTTTAAAAAAGTGTATCTTTGAATATTGGCATCACGGTGAATTTTATTTCTCTTTAATGCCTATTTATATTATCACATTTCCTACAATAACTATTTACTCCTTTTTTGTAATCAGGAAAAAATGCTATTTTTATATAAAATTTTGTAGTAAGAAAAGTAAAATGAGATTACAACTGAAATGGTACCTTAAATGATGGTTCCAAACTGAAAACCCAGCAGGTCTTCATCGTTGGAAAATTCCATTGATACATGAATTCTGAATTAATGGTGCATAACTTTAAAGCCTTCTCCATGAGCTCTGTCTGTTGGGGAATTTGCAGTCTTGGCAAGGCTAATCAACACTTGCTAATTATCAAGATCAAGTTTTTTCTTGTTGTTGTTGTTGTTTTTCTCTAGATGAAGTCTTGCTCTGTCACCCAGGCTGGAGTGCAGTGGCACGATCTCAGCTCACTGCAACCTCTGCCTACCGGGTTCAAGCGATTCTCCTGCCTCAGCCTCCTGAGTAGCTGGGATTACAGGCACACACCACGACGCCCGGCTAATTTTTGTGTTCTTAGTAGAGATGGGGTTTCACCATGTTGGCCAGGCTGGTCTCGAACTCTTGAACTTGTCTTCTGCCTGCCTCAGCCTCCCAAAGTGCTGGGATTACAGGCGTAAGCCACCAAACCCGGCCCAAGATCAAGTTTACAAGGACCATCTTCCTAACAAGGTGAGAAGATAATGTCTATGATAGCACTGGCATTGGTATTTCAGAGGTGTTCACATGCCGAACTCCTCCTCCCTACTACCATCCTAAAAACTTTCAGAGCTTTCCTTCTGTTTCTCATTGTTCCATGTTATTCCACGAACTTGCTGCTTTTAAAGCCTTTGCACATGCTCTTTCCTCTGAGTGGAATAGGGCTTTGCTCTCTCATTTCTTTTTCGAGAAGGTAAAAATTATTTGTTACCTACAAAGGATTAATACAAGATACACGTAAGAGTTAAAGTATAATAATATAAGGAATGCCCGTAAACCCAAGAATTAGATCATTAGTAATAAATAGATTGCTTGTCGTGCTTTACTATCCCACCTGGGAAGTAATCACTAGCCTAATAATCCCCTGCTTTTTTTGAATACATACTTTTATCCCATTTGCGTGTATGTTTAACTTGTTGTTTAATTCTGCTAATTAAAAAAAATTTTCTATAAGCATTGTATCGTATTTATTCTTCTGGGATTTACTTTATTAGTTAACATCATGTTTCCAAAATTTGGTTGTGTATAGTTTAAGGTTCTACATTTTTACTGTTGTATATTATTCTACATTTTTACTGTTGTATATTATTCTTTGTGTAAAAAGAGTGTTGATGGTTTATTTAGTCTCTTTTTCATGGGTATTGGAATGTTTGAGTTTTTATTACTCAAATATTGTTCTCATGAGCATTCTTGTGTATGTCTCTTGGGTATTACTCCATGAGCAGAATTACTGGATTATAGGATATTTGTTTTAATTTCTTTCATAACATTAGGATGAATCAGACTTCCTGTTTCTTTTGAATCTGTTTTGGTAAATTATATTTTTCTAGGCATTTGTCCATTTTCAAGTTTCCAGATCTATTGGCATGAAGTTGTCCATAGTGTTCTCCTGTTACTTTTATCTGCCATTATCTGTCTTTATTGTTTTTTAAATTTTAATCAGGCCTAACTGGCATACAGTAAACCACACATATTTAAAGCGTCTAATTTGCTGGGGGTGGCAACCATGGGGATGTGCTTCTCACATCTTCTACTGCTAGGAAAGTGAGCGAATGAGGACACCAACGCTGGGCTCTGAATCCATTGCTGTGTTTGTGCCAGGGCCACAGTTCCCCAAGGCTGCTTCTTCCACCCAGGGACCAAGTGCAGTAGGGAACTGAGATAGGCCCATTCCTGCAAGAGGCAGCACTCTCCATCAGCCTTGCCAACCTTTCTTAGAGCTCCACTCGAGTCCATGACCTTCCTGTCTTCCATCCTGCTTTCTTCACGTTTCTCTCCCCTACACTTGGGTCAGTTCTGCCACCTGTCTGCGGGCTCTCCCAGCCTTCCCTGGATGTTTCCTCCAACTCCCTTGCAGTATATTACCCCAGTAGATCTCTCATGATCTGGTCCTGTCATGGTATCTGTCTGCTTCTGTCATGATATTTGCTTCTTGAGGACTCCACTTAACACCGACACAAGTACACTCTGTGAAAGCATCACCACTCTCGAAACAATGAGCACATCTATCAGCCATTGTTTCCCAAAGTCTCTTCTTGCCCCTTTGTAATCCATCCTTTCTTCTACCCTGTCATCATGCAACAACGGATCTAATTTCTGCCACTATAGATTAATTTCCATCCACTGGTAGTTCATAGAAATGAAATCATACAATCTGTGCCCTTTTAAAAATATGGTTTTAAAAATTCAGCATAATTATTTTGAGATTCATTTACATTGTTGCCATCTATCAATCATTAATACCTTTTTACTGCTGAGTGGCATTTTACTGTACAGATATGCCATAACTTGTTTATCCATTGTTATCCATTATCTAGTTTGCTTATTATATAAAAATCTCTTGATGGAGATTAATGTTGTGTTCCATTTTCAATAATCATGATGAAAGTTATGATAATGGAAACTAAACTGAAGTTAGTTAGTTTAAAGTGAAACTAATAAAAGTTAAAGTGAAACTGAAGTTGCTAAGAAAATTCACATATAAGTCTTTGTATAGTTTTTACCTTTCTTGGACAAATACCTAGAAGTGGAATGAACAGCTGGAGCATATGAGAGATGTATGTTTAAATTTTTAAGAAACTGAAAAGCTTTTTTCTAAAGTGTTTTTAAATGTTTTTTGTGCCTTTTCTCTCTTACATTACATAAAAAAATAACTTTTGTCTTTGTTGATTCTCAGTACTATTTCTTTCTTTTTACTACAGATTTCTTTCTTATTTCATTGATTTCTTCTCTAATATTTACTATCTCCTAGCTTGATTTTCTGCCTTATTATTTGCTAATACAAGAATTTAAGACCTGGAATTTATCTATCTCTAAGTGTACTTTCATGGAATTCCATATGTAGTGTTTTCTGATTTCCAATTATTTTAAAACTTATGTTGTGATTTAGGTTTTGACCTATTAATTTTTGAGAAGTGTGGTTGTATTTATGAACTGTACAGGAAAGGTGTATTTATCATTTTGTTCTGATATATATATATGAAATTGCATATACATATATATATATGAAATTGCACTCTGGCCAAAGAACATGGCCTCTGTGATACTGATTCTTCAGAAATTTTTGTGGTTGGGCATGGTGGCTCATGCCTGTAATCCCAACATGTTGGGAGGCCAAGGCAGGAGGATCCCTTAAGCTCAGGAGTTCAAGACCAACCTTGGCAACATGGTGAAACCCCATCTCTACAAAAAAATACAAGTTTTTGCAATTTGAATTATGACCAAGCACATGATCAATTTTTTTTTTTTGAGTCAGGGTCTCACTTTGTCATGCAGGCTGGAGTGCAGTGACATGAACACAGTTCACTGCAGCCCCGACCACCCACACTCAAGCAATCCTCTCACCTCAGCCTCCTTAGTAGTTGGGACTACAGGCACGCCCCCCCATGCCCAACTAATTTTTGTATTTTTTATAGAGATGGGGTCTTGCCATGTTGTCCAGGCTGGTCTCAAACTCCTGGGCTCAAGTGATCCTTCCTCCTTGGCCTCCCAAAGTGCTGGGATTACAGGTGTGAGACACTGTGCCAGGCCGATCTATATTGAGAAATGTAACATGTTTATATGAGAAGAAGATACATTCTTTGTTTTTCTTCATATCTACTAAATCAATATTTTTTTATGTTGGGTCTTTTCGATTTTTATAACCATTTTATTGGCCTATTGATAAGTGAGAACCCTTTGTGTTCCTATTCATTTTTGCTCTACAAATTTTCCAACTATTCTATTCATGACATAGAACTTTCTCTTCTTGATCAATAGATCTTGAGATTATACATGTCATCCTAAGACATAATGATACACTAAACTTTTCATTAGCATATAGTCATCTTCTATATTCCTATAATGTTTCTATCTTACTGTCTCTTTAATCTGATACTAACAAGCCATATCAGCTTTATTTTGGTTAGTATTTGACTGGTTTATATTTTACTTTATTTTGTTTTTGTTCATTCAAAATACCTGTGTTCTTATGCTTTAAGCAATATCTCTTGTTGACGATATAGAGCTGTATCCTTTTTTTAAAAAAATCAAATCTGATAATCTTTGTCCTTAAAATGGTGAGTTTAGGATGTTTATTACTATGGATATTGATCTATTTGTACTTGTTTCTTTTGTGTTACTTTTGCTTTGTAATTGTATGACTTTTTCTAAGCTGATGCATTTTAAGGAATTGTTGAAGTTTATTGCATTTATGTTTATCTAATTTTATTTATTCCTGTCATTTGATTGAATGCATTCAGTGTAGATTTTACTCTTTCAGTGTTTACCCTCAAAGTTTTATCATGCATATTCTCTTTAAAAATTTGAATAAACCTAAACATCTCTTATCCTTCCAAACAATAAAATATCTTGGAATAATTAAATTTGCAAAACTCCCTTTCTATTTGCATGCGATTTAATTCTTCTTTCTTAGCTCCACAAATTAGACTTCATTGTCTGCTTTTCCCCCCATGAATATACAGCATAATTATAATTTAATTTGCGTATCATTCTTTATTGCATCTCTGATATTCTCCTTGAATTATTTACCTATTTATGATCCTTTAGAAATTGTCTTACATGGTTCTCTTTGTGTTATCACATGTGGGTGTTTATACACCCACATTTTTAAATCTGTAAAAGTCTTTGCCTCACCCTTATTCTTAAAGGATTTTTTTTTTCTGGATATTCAATTCTACATTGATCCTACTGTCATTTGACTTCCACAGATGCTGTAGAGGAATCTGATCTAATTTTAATTTCTTCATAGGTGATCTGTATGTTCCCACCACTTTTAAGAGCTTCTGTCTTTGATGTTAAGTAGTTTCACTATGATGATTCTAGCTGTGAATTTTTGTTGTTATTGTTATTGCCATATATCCTGCTTAGTGTATGTTGTGTTTTCTAGATCCATACAGATTCTTTTTAAGCTTTGAAAATTTAGATCCATTATCAAATTAAATGTCGCTTCTCCACTTCTTTAATCTTTAATTTTGGGCTTTTCACTAGATGTATTTTTGAGTTTCTTATTCTATCCTCTATATCTCTTAATGTCTCTCATTTTCTACATCCTTATCTCTCTATATTGCATTCTGGATAATTTCTAATGATATATATTTCAACTCATGTAGTCTCTCTTCAGCTAAATCTACTATGTTATTAGGTTGATGGATGTAGATATTATTTCAACAAGTATCTTTTTATTCTATGAAACACCATTTTTCCTCAAATGCATGATTATTCCTGGATTATTTTTGCTTCATTGGTCAGTTTATCATCATATTCCTTATTTTTTAAGCATGAAATACACAGCTCTTCTGTATTCTGTACCTAGTTGTTTCAAATCTCAGTACTTGATCATTTAAATATGGTATTTTGAACATTTGAGTGATTCTCTCTTATTGTGGCTTTTTTGTACATTTGGTGATATTTATTTTTATTTTTGTTTTAAGTTCTGGGGTACATGTGCAGGATGTGCAGGTTTGTTGCATAGGTAAATGTGTGCCATGGTGGTTTGCTACACCTATCAACACATCACCTAGGTATTAAGCCCAGCATGCATTAGCTATTTTTCCTAATGCTCTCCCTCCCCTCACCCACCCCACAAGATGCCCCAGTGTGTGTTGTTCCCCTCCCTGTGTCCATGTGTCCTCATTGCTCAGCTCCCACTTATAAGTGAGAACATGCAGGGTTTGGTTTTCTGTTCCTGAATTAGTTTGCTGAGGATAATGGCTTCCAGCTCTACCCATGTACATGCAAAGGACATTATCTCATTCCTTTTTATGGCTGCATAGTATTCCATGGTGTGTATGTACCACATTTTCTTTATCCAGTCTATCATTGATTGGCATTTTGGTTTATTCCATGTCTTTGCTATTGTGAATAGTGCTGCAATGAATATACGTGTGCATGTATCTTTATAATAGAATGATTTATATTCCTTTGGGTATATACCCAGTAATGGGATTGCTGGGTCAAATGGCATTTCTGGTTCTGGATCTCTGAGGAATCCTCACACTGTCTTCCACAATGGTTGAACTAATTTACCTTCCCACCAGCAGTGTAAAAGCATTCCTATTTCTCCACAACCTCGCCAGCATCCGTTGTTTCTACACTTTTTGATAATGCCATTCTGAATGGCAGGAGATGGTATCTCATTATGGTTTTGATTTGCATTTCTCTAATGATTAGTGATGTTGAGCTTTTTTTGTTTGTTGGCTGCATGAATGTCTTCTTTTGAGAAGTGTCTGTTCATGTCCTTTGCCCACTTTTTATTGGGTTTGTTTGTTTTTTCTTATAAATTTGTTCAAGTTCCTTGTAGATTCTGGGTACTAGACCTTTGTCAGATGGATAGATTGCAAACATTTTCTCCCAACCTGTGGTTTGCATTTGGTGATATTTAATTGTGTATTAATACTTGATTTTAGTTATTGGGAGTACTGAGTTTCTAAGTTGGGAATTGGAAAGAATTCCTCCAGAGAGAATTTTTTCCTGTCAAAAGAAGGACTTCAAACCAACACCTATCCCCAGGATACCTTCATGCATATTGCAGATGACCTAAAGACCAGTATGCAGAGAGAAGAAATGCTTTGAGCAACCATCCTGGGGTAACCCTGCCCTTTCCAGGCACCCATTCCTGTCACTTGCCTACAGGCTGCTCCTTATTATCCTGGCATGGGCTTATGTAATTAGTTTTGTGTTTCTTATTTGTTTCATATTCAACAAATATGATATCCATGGGATATCCATGGAGACTTCTTTGGTCACCTGTGAGAACACTGCTATATCAGAGAGAGAGTGTGCTTGCATGAGATAGTGTGTGTTTTAAGGTTTTTGTTCCTGACAGTAAAGAGGAAGTTGAATACCATTATTACAGTTTAACTGCAGATTAATAAATCATAACTAAATTTAAAAAATGAAATTGAAAGGAATAGAAAAAATTAGTGTGGATTGCAGGAAGTAAGGGTTAGTGTCATTGTTAGAAAGTTTTGTTTAAATTTTATATATGTTTATGTTTGCATGGGTACGATAATTTAAAATATTTGGTATATATTTGTGGTTACAAGAAGGTTTGCAAGCTATTGGTTCAGAAGTCTTCCTCTTTTGCCTTCCTTTTTTCACCTAATTAACTCTCTCCCATCTTTTACATGTCAGCTCAGATGTTACTTGCTAAGGAAAGCCTTCATCATACTCTGAAAGATTTGGTTCTATTGTCAATTGCTTTCAAGAGTCATTTCCCTTTACTTTCAAGACTTCACCTCAGGTTGTAATTGAAATTTCACAGTGATATTGTTTGATTGATGTCTGTCTCCCACAGCAGACTGTGGGCTCCATGAAAGTAGACTGTCCATAGCTTTGTTCATCCTCATATTCTCAGTGCCTAACACACTAGTTGAAACATAGTAGGCACTTAATAAATATGTGTTAAATAAATGAGTGTGTCTTCTCATGAAATCTTCCCATATGATCTCATTTTAGTGATACCAGCAATATTGGAACACCCCATGGGGTATGATGAGCAGACTGAGGGCATCTTCTTTCACTAGATGTGCAAGCTCTTCTGTGAATTAACTCTTTAAACCACAAAAGCACATTCCTAGTTTTCAGAAAACTGGGACAGTGATTGAACACAGTTGGAATAAAAAGGCTTCCCCTATTGAAACTCACAGCAGCTCAAAGTAAAATTTGACAATTCTTTTTTTTTGAGACAAAGTCTCTCTCTATCGTACAGGCTGGAGTGCAGTTGTGGGATCTCAGCTCACTGCAACTTCTGCCTCCCAGGTTCAAGCGATTCTTGTGCCTCAGCCTCCTGAGTAGCTGGGATTACGGCCATGTGCCACCATGCCTGGCTAATTTTTTTTTTTTTTTGTACTTTTAGTAGAGATGGGGTTTCACTATGTTGGCCAGGCTGGTCTTGAACTGCTAACTTCAAGTGATCTGCCTGCCTCAGCCTCCCAAAGTGCTGGGATTACAGGAGTGAGCCACCCGCACCCGACCGAGAATTCTTTCAATAATGACCTCCAGTTTAGCCCTTCTAATAGTGTGAATGCCAGGTACACTAAATGGTAGAAATATGAACTGGGGTCTTCCCAGAAACTTTCTGCTACAACTTCTTGTGAAGGCAAGAGAAGGCTTAGCTGTAAAGAAGCAATAAGGCATATTCACTACACATCTTTTAGCAATTATTCTGCAATCATGAAAATTCTGAAGAATACCAAATAACTTCAACACCTTTAACAAAGAATTCAGTGAAGATGAAAGTGTTTTGGAAAGTAGATTAACTAATTATTGATATACCACAACTGTTACAGTAGGTAGCTAGTCAGGCATGAGCGGGGCAGGAGAGCCTCTGCCTCCCTAGGAATATCAGGCAACCATCAGGTGATGGCCAAGCAGTTATTACACTGCTTCTCTAAAATAATAATTGGTCACTGCTAGTGTGAGGGATAGGCAGTCTCCCAGTAGAAAAACCTGAAACTGATGATCAATAGGTTCCTGATAAGATCTCAGGAGTTGGGCGAGTGGGCTCAAGCATGCACATTAAGAGGTAAAGTGACGGAGTTGAACTGTTCCTCGTAGGAACATTCAGCTGGTAAGGGAAGAACGCCTCAAGTGAGTATGCATACAACTCCAGTAAACACACTGTGCATAGGGCCCCTCCCAAGTGCTAGCAGGCCACTGTGCATGCAGACAGCCCACCCCAAGGCAAGAATCAGGGGAGAAAGGAAACAAGACCCCAGAAGTATGCCAACATATAAAACCCCAAGTCAAAGGTCAAACTGTGCACTTGATCTCCCAAGCCACTTGCTTGGCCCTCTTCCAAGTGTACTTAACTTCCTTTCATCCCTGCCCTAAAACGTTTTAATAAACTCACTCCTGCTCTAAAACTTGCCTTGGTCTGTCACTCTGCCTTATGACCCCTCGGTTGAATTCTTTCTTCTGAGGAGGCAAGAATTGGGGCTGATGCAGACCTATATGGATTCACCACCGCTAACATAACCATATTCATTTTCCATCATGTTTTTATGACAACTAAAAGCTATATTATGATGATGATGATGATGATGATGATGATGAAGTTCCTCAAAATGGGGCTTTGTTATGTAAATAATGAAAAAGTCACTGATGGCAACTGATGAGATTATTTGTGGCCATTTTTTGGTCTTCATTTTCATAGACTTTAGAGAATGTGTTTTCAAGATATTCTCAAGGTGACCTTTCCTTGGTAGAGCATACCTTGCATTCCATTAAATATACAGACAAACTGGGTATGACTCCTTCAGTCTGATTAGGAATTTTTGTGTAGAGCTCTCCTGTCTATGTACATTTCCTGGACTCTACTTAGCCTATTGGCAAAGGTGCTCTACGCTATGTGTTTAAAAGCATTTATATTAGATGACACTGCTTTAATTTATATTACATATAGTGAGGCAAAGTCCATGTTAAGTCCTTTCCTTGTGCCATTATAAATGTTTAATTTGGTTCAGGACAGGAAGGCTACCGAAGTTATATCCAAACAAAGCATATGATGTATTACAAGGGAAGTCTGATGTGATGAGGATGCCACCTTGGTCATTTTAAAAAAATGCTAGTTACATTAGAAAGCATAAGACATGCACTTTAAATCTTTTACCTCAACTTAAAATAGACAATGTTAACTTATTTGTCACTCTTTTACAATGAAGACAAGTTCTTTCCTTTGAGTGTGTATGAGTATCGAGTGTCTATAATTTCTAGTTTTAGTTCTTTTAAGTGGAGCAAGAACACAAAACCCTTGCAAAGCCATCTGAATACATAATTCTATATTATTTTTGTTTGTTTGTTTTCAGACACAGTTTCACTCTCGCTGGAGTGCAGTGATGCAATCTTGGCTCACTGCAACCTCCACCTCCCAGGTTCAAGTAGTTCTTGTGCCTCAGCCTTCCAAGTAGCTGGTATTACAGGTGTGCACCACCACATTTAGCTAATTTTTGCCATATTGGCCAGGCTGGTCTCGAACTCATGACCTCAAGTGATCCACCTGTCTGAACCTCCCAAAGTGCTGGGATTACAGGCATGAGCCACCATGTCATAAAATTTACTTTCAATCCTCTAGAATATTTTGGGCCCATACCTGATTTGGCAACAATTTATTTTAGCAACTCATCTTTATCTAGTTGTTACAAAGCATTACATTTATTTTTCTTAGAAATAGTAACTCTCTTTTGCACTCATATCTTATCAGTATAAACACCTTTCAATTCAATTATATAGTTACACTAAAAATACATCCAACACTAACAGGTTTGGTACTATACGCTAATGAATCTTGGTTTACATGTAACTCAAATAGAATGGAAGAACATGGACATGCTTGGGAGTAAACACTAGCCTTCTACATGTGTGGACATCAGTCAGCATGTTTTGTTGAGTAGATTGGAGTAAGTCGGTTAAAATGAGGGGCATTGGGACTGGGGGTGAGGCAGAAGTGATGGCAATGATGATTTATTGAAGCTTCTTTAAAAGAGCTTTACTCTATCTACAAATATGAATTATTCTCAGTGTTGATACAAATAACATAGTCACACAAGATGTTGAATATATTGTGGAATTCAAATATTTAAAAGAACGGTGGGGCTGGTAAGAAATGCATTTGCAATGTAATATAATGTAGTGTAGTTTCATCTCATATCTTTTTCTTAGATGAGTCGTGTTACTTGGTGTTATTATTCTAAGCATTTGATCACCCCAGGTCATGAAAAGTGTGACACACTTGTTTTGAGACAGAAAATTTCTCTTACTACATGAATCCAGAAAGCACATGATTCATATTTTATATGCCTCTGAAACGGGAAGCGTTCCCTTGTTCCCCTAGCAGGGTGTGTGATGGGGGTGTGGCTCGCTTCTTCAGTGCCTGCTGCTCAAAACTCTAGGGGAGCCCACAGACAGGCAGGCTGTGGGGCTCCAACCTCACTGCAGTGTCTAGGCGTGAATGCTTATAGCTCCTGAAGCCCCAGTGGGTTTGTGTTACAGGGTGCTCTCTTGGTTTGCTGTCTATAGGCAGCTTATGTTAACCAGCTCAATTAGACTCTACACCTTGTCACAAGGACAGAGGGCATTCTGTATCCTGGGTTCTTGCCTTGGTGTACCGGAAGAATCGGATCACAGGTGGGCTTGGAGAATGAGTGCCAAGTTTTATTGAGTGGAAATAGCTCTTCACTGCTGGATGAGCCAGAAGGGAGACGGTTTTCCCCTGGAGTTGGGCCGCTCAGGCACATGCCAAACTCCGCCTCTCCTGCAGGTGGATGGCCTGCCAGTGTGCCAGCGTTTGTTGGTGTGCTCTTCTGCCGGCATGCTCCCTCCATGTCCTCTTGATGTCCAGCAGCTTGTCTTCTTCCACTGATGTGTTCCTCTCGCCCTCCAGCAGCTTTCGTCTCTGCCTTGCTAGGGTCTCAGCTTTTTATAGGCCCAAGAGGGGGGTGTGGTGGGCCAGGGTGGTCTTGGAAAATGCAACATTTGGGCACAAAGGCAGAAGTGCCTGTCCTCACCTAGGTCTGTGGGGCTAGGGCCCTAGCCAGGGACCTGCCTTTCTCTACCCAGCATTTCTCTACCCTCCTCCTGTATCACCTTGAAGAGGTAGAGGTTCTGTTTTATTTTAATAACCACCACAATTTATTTAACCATTCCTTGATCCACGTATAGAATATTCATGCTAAGCACTCTGCATGTATGATCCTATCTAATCCTAAACAAACTCTTTGCAGAGGTATTATTACTGGATTATACTTATGAAGAAACTGAGATTCACTTTGTAAAGTTTCAAAGTGAAAGAAGCTTGAAAGTCATTGCTGTTATCAATGCTGCACATCTCCAGAGTGGCAGCCTTTGGCTTTATGCTACTAAATATAGTAGTTTCCTTTTTTAAAAATAAACACTTTTTTTTTTTTTTTTGAGATGGAGTTTTCCTCTTGTTGCCCAGGCTGGAGTGCTATGGCGTGATCTTAGCTCACTGCAACCTCTGTCTTCCGGGTTCAAGTGATTCTCCTTCCTTGGCCTCCCGAGTAACTGGGATTACAGGCATGTGCCACCACGCCTGGCCAATTTTGAATTTTTAGTAGAGATGGGGTTTCACCATATTGGCCAGGCTGGTCTTGAACTTCTGACCTCAGGTGATCCAGCCACTTCGGCCTCCCAGAGTGCTGAGATTATGGGCGTGAGCCGCCGTGCCCGGCAGATTTTCTTTTTGTAATGGGGGGCTATTCTGTGCTAGGCCTTTAAATGTAGTTGACATGGGGTCATCACAGGAAGCCTATGAAGTACTATTTATTAAACTATATGGAAGCACAAAGTGTCAGATTTAAATCCAGGTCTGTAGTCCCAAAGTCAGTGATTATCCCACTCTATTCTATAACAGATACATTTGCATATGGCACCTGACTGCCACAATTCACTAGCATGTGAGTACACATAAGGTCACATATAATTGATAACCAGTCCCACAGGATCTGAGCCCCCCTTCACCGGCTCATCCATGAATTCCAGCTCCTTACAATGTCCTTCACTGCACAGTCATCTTGAAAAGCCACAGACTGGTCCAAGTCACACTGTTCTTATAGTCATCATTGGCTTTTGGCAAGTTGAGCCCAAGATCTGTGATACCAGCACCCCCCTTTACAAACCTGGGCACTGTGACACAGCTGTCCCTGCAGAACCAGCAGTTCCTGACCTGATGGGGGTCCCCAGTGATTCTTCCAGGCAATGAATCTCACACACCTGTGTGAGCCAAGCAGACTGAAAGGGAAGAGGATAACAGCACCCACACATTTCAAGTTTTCTCAGGGCCAAAATACTACAGAGTTTATGAGCTATCTATCTTAGTCAATTCAGGCTTCTATAACAATGTGTAGACTGGGTGGTTTATAAACAACATAAATTTTCTTTTCACAGTTCTAGAGGCTGGAAGTCCAAGATCAGAGTGCCAGCACAGTCAGGTTCTGCTGAAGGTTCTCTTCTGAGTTGTAGGCTGCCATCTTCCCTCTCGATCCTCACATGGCAGAAAGTGGGTGAGAGAACTCTTGCGAGTCTCTTTGATAAGAACACTAATCCCACCCATTAGGGCTCTACCCTCATGACCTAATCTCTCAATGACCCCCACATTCTGAAACCATCACATTAAGGGTTAGAATCCCAACATATGAATTCTGGGGGTACACAAATATTCAGTCCATTGCAGTATCTTAGGGTTTTCACTTTGTATGGAGTCTTTTTCTATTACAATCATGTCCATCTCAGTCTCAAAGATCTACAGAGACCCACCACTCCCCTCTACCCGCAGGTCCTGTGGTGAGGTCTGTTTCCTCAAGCTGAGATCCTTCTGATTTATGGTGACATGTCTCTCAGCAGCCTCACTTTTCTTCTCTCCACCTGGAGTCATTGCACAGATGACATGTCAGTGTATGTCTGAGGCCCAATCATGGACATAGTGCTTTGTTTCTCAGGGAGCTCTCCAATATTATAAAAATCAGTAGCTACAGAGAAATGCTTAATGGTGGGGCATTGCCTCCCTCACACACTAGCCACTCCCCTTCTGCAGTCCAGCCCATTCACCACTTTATAATAACAAGGATCTAATTGAGGGTACATTAGTGTCTTTTGGTGCTGATCAACTTCTTTAAAAATAAAAAAGTCTCATTTCAGAAAACATGCTGAATTAGGAAGAAGTGGAAAGAAGTGCAGTGGATAAGCAAACCACAATCCTCAGGCCTCAACAAGGCATTCTTTCATTGATCACTAATCACTCTGGTTTCACCTGACTCTAGTCATCAACATGGCTTCCTAGTCTTGAAGTTGTCCAACCACAGTCATAGCTGTTTGACCTGCACATGACAAGCAGATTGATTTCTGGATCCTTAGATCATATAAAAACATCACTGTCCCTTGTGCTTGGGTTCAGTCTCACCCCATGCCTTTTGGATCTGTACTTTTTCCATGAGAAACACTAGCCTTGAGTTCTCCATAGCAAGAGTCTTACCTTGATTTTTTTCTCTCCTTCCCTCAGAAGCCCTGAGCCTCAGCCTCAATGGCACATTGCCTTGTTATGGGCTGATATACCTTGTTACTGCTACTGCACTTCATCCTGTGGTCTGAATGCCTGGACCACAAGGTATGAGCTGCCCTCCCTGCTCTGGAAGGCAACCATCTCTTGGTGGAGAGGAACACTCTCCTGATGACTACTTGCCAATGTGAGGCTTTGATCCAGGGCCTACAGTGCCCACATACCTGTACCTGTACTCCCTGTCTTCACCTGTCTTAGTACTGGTATTTACTCTGCTAACCAATCTTACTAGAGTTAACTTTCCAGATTCTAGTCCCTTCTGTACCAACCTGCCCACTGCCACCTGAACTCTATGTACTCTGGGGAAAAAAAGAAATCAGTTGGGTTGAATTCTCAAACCCAATTGCCCAGTTCCACTCCATACTCATAACATCCAGACATAGAAGCCCTTAGCAAATATAGCATATTCTGACTTACATTGTCCATTCTTTTATGGCAAGTATTTTATGTACATGTAATTATTTGATTATACACATACACTAATATTTTTCTCTATATTTAAATTATAAGCTCCTGGCTGGGCACAGTGGCTCACACCTGTAATCCCAGCACTTTGGGAGGCCAAGGTGGGCAGATCACTTCAGCTCAGGAGTTCAATACCAGCCTGACCAACATGGTGAAACTCTGTCTCTACTAAAAGTACAAATATTAGCTGGGCATGGTGTGCACACAAGAATTGCTTGAGCCTGAGAGGCAGGAGGCTGCAGTAAGTTGAGATTGCACCACTGCAACCCATCCTCGGCAATAGAGCGAGACTCTGACTCAAAAAAATAAAAAATAAAAAATTATAAGCTCCTTAGAGGCAAACATATACTTAGCACAGTCCCTTATTAAAAGTAGTTGTGCAGAGAAGTATGCTAAATTGAATTTAATCACTTACAAGATTAACTTCTGTACCCGTATTCTATAGTGTAATTTCTCAGCTTACTGCCTCATTTATCTTTTCACAAATATTTACTGAGGGCCTGTTGCATGCTGGGTAATCTTCCAGGGGTTACTTTATCAAAGTCAATAGAGGCTGGGCATAGTGACTCATGCCTGTAACCCCAGCACTTTGGAGGCCAAGGCAGGTGGATTGCTTTAGCTCAGGAGTTCGAGACCAGCCTAGCAATATGGTGAAACCCCATCTCTACCCAAAATACAAATAATTAGCCAAGCATGCTGGCACACCATTGGTCCCAGCTACTCTGGAGGCTGAGGTTGGAGAATTGCTTGACCTGGGAGAAGGAGATTGCAGTGAGCCGAGATGGCACCACTGCACACCAGCCTGAGTGACAAGAGGGAGACCCTGTCTCAAAAAAAAAAAAAAAAAAGTCAGTAGAACAGATTCCTTCACAGATACTACATTGCAGGGGAGTTCAACAATAACTAAATTAAAAAATATAAATGTCATGATGGGGAAAAGGTGGGGGAAATGAATAGAGAAAGATGAAGAGTGGCGTTAACATGAAGTGACACTTGAACGTTTTGTCTCTTTTATAGAATAAGTTTCTGGAGGTCGCCATTTTGTTTGTTTTTGCATTTATTTCATTTTAAATGTTTGAACAGCATAAGCTACTAATGGACTTTTTAGGCTTTTAGCAAACACTTTTTGCAAATAGTTATGTAAATATATCAGACTTTTGAAAACCTCCTACTTCTTAATTTTTTTCCTTACACATTAAACATGGAAAAAAGAAAACAAAACAAATGGATTTTAGTAGATATAGGATATTATCAAATTAGTTTTCTTTTTAACAGCCCTCTGGCTTCAACATTTTCATGAGCATCATTTATTTAACAGACAAGATCATCTATAATCCTTTTTGGTTTCAACAGCAGTGTCTGATTGACAGTAGCAAACTCTATTTACTGATCATTTTTCCCAAACCCAAACCCCACTGCCCTGATGTTTATCTGACTGACATCCCTGAAAATCTTTGGTGATAATCATTAGAAGAATCACCAGAAACAGGGAGGCTCTTTGGAGCTACCCTGTGTGCTAACCTGGCGCAGGCACTAGGACCGCCCAGGAGCCGATAGGCAGCCACGCTTCACAGCCTGTCAGAGGGACTGAGCCGCCTTTGCTGTTACACAGGAAGAGAGCAGGCAGCATCAGTATCGGCTCAGCATCCTTCCCCCTTCTGTTCGATTAGAAGGTATTTACTTGCTATTTATCACTCAGGCTTTAAATACTGTCACGTGCCTTTAGTGTTCCCTTAATATGATGCTCTGAAATGCTGTCCAGCACCTATTGGGTTACTATATTATTTTATGTTAATTTCCACAGCTGATCGAAGCAACAGTGCCATAAAGAAATGGGCTAGATATTTCCAGAGGCTGCAATCTGGAGGCGTTTGGAGGTGTGAGTACGTTGGTCACAGATCTCTAATGTGTTGGCTGTATTAGTCGTGTCTCTTGACCTTCCTCTTCTTCGTTGAAAGAGCCAATGTGAGATGCCATCTGCATATTTCATTCATAAAGGAAATGCAACTAGATGGTGACAGAAACCGCTAATGATGGGCCTGAAACTCTCCTTTGGAGTGGCTGTGGTTTCCTCTTCCAGCCTGTGGGTTTGCAAGAGAAGCTGGGTTTGCAACTGAGTTTGGATGGGAAAGAGATTTTGCTCAGGGCTGCAGACTGCGTGCGTGGATTCTGCTTTCTGTTTTCAAAGCTCAAAGACTGTCCTTTCTAATCATTGCCATAGTGCAGTGTAGGAGTCTTTTTATGCTTTCTTTATTTCTGCAAATACTCCTATCATAGATGCAGACTGCCAGAAAGCTATTAAGTCATTTGGTGCCCCACAGTGTAAAGCCACTGAAGAGAAATCTAGTTTGCTTTTTCTTAACCATATACCATATACTTTTTCCTGACTCAATACCACAGCTAGTAGATGGCACACAGAAACATTAAAAAACAATGCTAATCTAAGATTCTTTTTTCCTGTTCAAAAATAATTTTGATTTTGCCTGATAAGAGAGTAGTTTACTATTAGAAAACCCAAATGATTATGATTTTATGGGGGAGATGGAAAATTCTTTTTGAGTATTTTACAAATCAATTGAAGGTGCTTTTTAAGAGCCTTGGTGCCAATTTTATGCATTCAAGGCTCTTTTAAAACTTTAAAGCCTTCCCAAACTGTTAGATGTGGTTTTGACCACAGTAATTAGTTTAAATTTGTATACATTATGCCAAAATGTAATAGGCAAGTGTATTCATAAATGAACAAAATATTGAGTTCTGCTAGTGGTCAATTCATGGTAAGATAAACATGTAAGATAAAATTCATTGTAAGATGAACAGTACCAACAAAATTTATTTCAGGAAAGAAAATATTTAACTAAGACACAATGCAAGGCATCAACATTAAAAGCGTGACTTTAATGAAAAACATTTGTTAAATAATTTTTAAAATACTTCTAATGGTTCAAAAAAGTATACGTTTAAGTTTCTTGTATTTGATATATTGAAATATCCTAAATGTGATTTCAAAATGTTTAGGTATCAAAGTTTTGAAAATGTATCTATAGTTCCCTTAACACTCTTTATTTGGTAAACAAAAGAGGGGCAGAGGATATGAGGGAGAAAGAGACTAAGTTTTACTTTACTGTTTTTTAAATATTTTGAATATTCTGATATAATATTTACTATATAGGTATGCTACCTATACTTTTTAAATGTAACTAAAATTACTAATGATTGTAATTATTAATTTGCAGTATCTGTAGCAAATGAAAATAAATATATCAAAAACATATTTATATTGCTATATAACATTTCTTAGGCGGAGAAAGTCATTTTTTCTAAATAGTGATTTGCTTCTGAAGGAAGTTAGGGAAATTAGATTGGGGGTGGTAGTAAACTTTCATTAGTTTCTGGGCAAAAGTAATTTTTTAAACCTATTTTTGCATTGGTGCACCTACAATTTATTTTCAAGTTTGGGTATATTACATATCTTCATAAACTTTGTGTTATTAAAGTTTTCTCCTTTCTCTTTTTAAAATGCTTCCTATATTCCAAGTCTGTAAAGATGACTCAATTCTTCAAATTAAAACTTAGTTTTGAAAATTCCTACCCATCATATAATGATTTGCAGCCTTAAACTTCAGTTTCATGTCAGACTCATCATTACACATGTCTTGTTGATACTTTTAAATAACTTCATTTTATGTTAAGTATAAAGATTCATTGAATTCAATGATGATAGGGGAAAAAGTCCCAAGATGTATGTTTTTATTCAGAATTTGACAGACACACTTTTCAGGACATGAACTTTGAACTTTCTTCCTGAATTTAAGTCCTAAAATTAAGTCCACTGGCTTGACCTAATCAAATGAAGACAGTTGGCACAGTGCTTAGCAGAAGTTCAGAATTACTAGCAAACAAATGGGACTTAAGCTAAGAAATAAAATATAAAGGCTAAACTGAATTTGTTAGAATGTGAAAGTAGTGATTGTCGTTAGACAATCACTACTTTGTCAATGAGTTTGATGCCTGAGTATATCCCAAGGCCTTGAAAAGTCTTGCAGCCCAAGAGATTCAGGTAGATATCAATATTATACAGATTTACTTGGTAGTGTTAAGGTTGACATTTCTAACAGATGGATTTTAACATGCATATTTTTAGCAAAGAGTTCCAATAAATAGTAAATCTCATTCCACCGATTTCACCAACAGCAGTACTTTTCCATCCAAAAGACAGACAATATTCCCTAACAGAAATTCTTTCATGAATAGAATACTTAGACATTTCTAAAAGACAGATTTTACATTATTTCTACATAGAAAAAATATAGCATTTACAGTACTAAGCCATCCAGAAGAAGCTAACATAAAGGAAGAAGTATCAGCAAAATTATTCTAGTATTGCAGTTTGCTTTTTCAAATTTTTTTTTCTGAGCATCTGTATAAGTAAGAAAATATATCTCCTAGTAGAAACCACAGAAAAATGCAATAAGTCATCCAGGGACCAATGGTAGACCTGTGGGAGACAGTGTTTACTGAATGGATGAGAAAAAGAAATGTGGAAGAGTAACAAACGGTCCTTTTTTATTTGTCATGAAAGATAATTCCAATTCTAATATGAGTTTTTAAGAATCTGTTGGCCACATACACATGCCACAATAAATAGGAATTACATGTAACTTGAGATTTTCCCATTATGATTTCCCCTTAAATAAAAGACTTAAAGGAAAGAAAATGAGAGTATGTAAGTGATGTGTCATCTCCACGTCAGTTATAGTTGTGTGAACTGGGAGGCACAAATTATGTATTTTGTTGGAGGTTGGCCAAAGGGAAAGTTATTATCCATCATATAGTTTTGGAAGAAGTGTTTCTCCAGAGCAAAGGTTTTGTTGTTTCCAGAACTGGATATTACTTATAAAGAAATAAGTTTATAGATATAGCAGAAAGCTTTTAAATATATGAGATTCAGTTTTTGAGTGTAAAAGACACATACGCAATGTGTTCATGCATTTGTTGATATGCAAGTTTATCCAAAACATTGCTTTAACTTGTCCCTCCTGGTTGACACAACTATAACTGATGTGAACATGGGAGACGATTAATATACTTTCACTCCTTTTCCCTTAAATATATTAGTTGATAGGGAGGAAGTTAACGCTAAGGAAACTTGTTGATAAATATTAATCATGATTTCACAGATGTTTAAATTGCAAATAAGATTCGCTCTTTCACATAATAGTGAATGTTGGAGTTTGCAGGCTGGAATCAGTGTAACATTTTTTGGACACAGCAATGAATGTCTTTGAATTATTTTTCATTAATATGTATTAATGATCTCTTGCTGTATTGCAAGTATGGGAGTTGGAGCAGTAAACAAGTTATGTCCCCCCTTGCACAGTTTCCATCATTTTGTGAAGGAATAGAGGCGAAAAGCAAGCAATTAAATATTATTAACCAAATGCATTGTTACTAAAATTATGTTGTTATTATTACTATAATTTATTGTCAATTAAATAAACCAGAATATATCTGATAAGTGCTAACTGGAAAATTAAAAGAGGATACTGTGATAAGGAATGGCTTTGTGGCATTTTCAGTTAGGGTTGTTTGGAAGACTTCCTGAAAAAGTGATGTATCATCAGGGATCCAGGTGAAAAAGTTAGCCAGATAATGAGAGGCACGGTGCTACAACAGCAAGTGTGTGGATTTAGAAGTAAACCTGCTGCAGTTTAAATCCATTCTGTGTCATTCTGAAACTTTGAAATCTTGAGAAATTTACCCTTGGAGCCCGTTTCATAAAACGTTATAGAATTTTGACAAGAGGAAAAATGAGATGATATATGTTGACTTTCTATGACACTATGGAAGAATTTAATTTCCATGATGACTTACGAAGTGCTACGACTTTATGAACTAACTTCTTCAAATACTTCATCCAACAAACAAGTATTTGATTGTTTTACCACTCCTGTACCGCTTTCTTTAAATTTTTTGGGTGAATTCTGTCACAGAGTTGAGGGAGAAAAGACTGGCACTTCCACAGACAACAGAAAAAGAAAGAATTGTTTCCGAATCTTCTAAAGAGCAAGCCTCAGCTAGGATCTTTGTTAGATGCAGATGTTATTAATTTTGCTTATTTCCCCAGAAACCACCAACACACTGGTTGATGGGTGTTGATTATGGTGCTGCTCCTCTCAGGCAATGCTGGAGTGAGATGACTACATCCACGGAGGTTAGACATAGCCTCTGGAAGGACTGTGCTTACTGGGCTCAGCCCATCACATCCCACTTCTTGAGAAGTTGAGTGCGATGCACATGGCATTTCATAGTGCACAGCACAGCTTTCAGGCTCAAGTAGAAGAGGCAATTGATAAAGATCAGTATTTCTTTGATAAATTTATGGATAAAGAAGGTAGTTCATTGATACTTGGAGAATTCACATCTAAAGATGCTTGGGGTTTTGTCATCTCATAGGCGTGCAGCCATGAAATACATACCTGTACACAAACATGCACATGTATTCCCCCAAGCAACTGCTATACATTTTTTTAAGTAGAAAATTGCTATGGTGTGATTTTAAGTATTTTCCTTCTATTGTTCTTGACACTACAGTTATGCATAGGATCAAAATGATTCAACAATATTTTTCCCCAGTTATTTCAAAGGAAAACCTTCCTCCTGGAGTCTATCAGCTAGCTGTATTTGAAGCTACTTTATCAAACAAAAGTCAAAACAGAAAACTAAACTAAATTTTTTTTTAAATGGAAAAGTCTGGCATAGAAAAGAGGCATGGTTGGGGGAAAATGTCTGTGATGGGTTTGGACTTGATTGAGACAACTTTCCAATCTTGTAAAAGAAAATGGAATTCCCCTGAGTGGCAGCCACAGACAAATTGACATGTTCAGGCTAAAATGTGTCCTTGTTCAGAACGAGGAAAGAGCAAAGGCTCTTGCTGGGGATAAAATAAGCAGTGGGAGAGAGTTAGGCCAGGAGTAAAACTCAAGTTTATGAGACCTTGTGCTGCTACTGTTTAAAATCTACCTGCAGCTCTGAGGTGCCCCACCGGCGTGTTATTGGAGATGTAACTTGATCTACTTGAGGCCTATTCTTTATTGCTATGTATTGGGATTGGGTTTTATGATAATCAACAGTATCAGGTAGTTATTTTGTCATTTTCTTCAAAAATTTATCTATTATTCAACTATTATGCTTGGAACAATTCTGGAACTTATGTTTATTGCAAATACAACATTAGAAATCTGGAAGGAATAAGTGAGTTCAGGAGGTCTACTAATCCCACATATAGTATAATCCTGAATATAAGTAGTAATATTGACTGTAAATAATAAAAAATTTTATTAAGATTGTATAATTCTGAGAGAAACAATAGATAGCTAGAGAATTAGATAGATATAGATAGATAGATAGATAGATAGATGATACGTAGGTAGATAGATAAACAGATAGATAAAATCCCTAGTAACACATCAACATTTAAAGACAATCTTCAAGGTATGCATCTAGCAGCTTGCATAATTCTTTCTCTCCCACATTTTAATTCAGTCAATTGAGTACTTATTTAAAATACCAAATTATTTACAACTTTGTTTTAATTATGACAACTATGATTCCTTCCAGTGTCACTACGAATTAATCTACCAGTAAATGTCATAAAGCAATAAGGGCAACAGGTCATGAAATATAAATATATTTTTTCATGTAAATATTGATTTGCAAAGACGAGACTATAATCCAACTGTTGGATGGTGCCAGAACCATGGCATAGTGGCCAAAATGTGTGCTCTTTAGGGAACATACTTTTATAAATTCATATTTGGTTTTTCAAATGTGATTTTAGTGGTGAGGAGTATCATGTGTGTAAATGTGGGGAATTTTTATTTACATCAAAAGTTGGATGTCAAAATAAAGGTAAAACTGGCTGAGTCTCACAAAATACTAATGAAGCAGGAAAAATTTTAAAAATTTTAGAAGCATCCAAAAATTCAACCAGGTCAAGAAAGACATGACTTAGCAACAGCATATATAGAAAATTACTTAGTAGTTTGAATTCTCAGTAAACTCAATGTGAGTGGACAATGCGATGTGGCTACTAGAAAAGTTAATGCATGCTTAGGCTACACTAAAGGGAACAAGGTATCTAGAACATGGGAGGTGACAGCCCAATAATACCGTATTACTGGCTGGGTGCCGTGGCTCATGCCTGTAATCCCAGCACTTTGGGAGGCTTAGGCAGGGGGATAACTTGAGATCAGGAGTTCGAGACCAGCCTGGCCAACATGGTGAAACCCCGTCCCTAATAAAAATACAAAAACTAACCAGGTGTGGTGGTGTGCTCCTGAGGTGGGAGAATTGCTTGAACCTGGGAGATGAAGGTTGCAGTGAGCCGAGATCACACCGCTGCATTCTAGCCTGGGTAAGAGAGGTATCAAAAACAAAAACAAACAAACAAACAAAAACCTACTGTACTACTGTATTACTCAGTGATTCTGTTTCCAGTTCTGGGCTTCTCACATTAGGAGGGCTCTAGATTCATTAAAAACCATATCAAGGAGGTTTTTAAGAGGATGGAGAAGTTTCAAACTTTTTCAAAGGATGAACAGAGGGTATTTTGTTTGGTGAACAGAATGGTTAAGAGTAAACTTGATTCTTACTTATGATCTGTTGTTAACAATTTGAATGCTATTACATGAAAGAGGAATGAGACTTGTACTTTAGGGCGCAGTAAGAGAACTTTTCTAGACCAATAGTGGAATCTCAGTGAGAGCTCAGTGGACCTCATTAGGGATGGTGACTCCTGTGGCAGAGAGGTGTGTTTCATGGCAATGTGGTGCAGAGGGAAGAATATGGTTTGAGGAATCAGATAGATCTGAGGGCACCTCTAAAGGGTGCCACTTATGACTTATCTCTGTGATCTATACTTTAAAAGAAAAATGGAAAGAGTGCCTTTCAAGGTTACCAGAAAGATTAAATGAGATAATATATGTAAAGCCCTGAAAACAATAGGTATCCTGTAAACGTTAGTTCTTTTTTTTCTTCCTTCTGTCTCTGGCAGTGATTAACCTTTGAGTGAGAACCATTTCAGGGTGAGTTTACTAAGGATTCAAGTTTCCAAACAGTGACTGAACTACGTGACTTCAATGTACCTTACTTACCTCCTTGAAATTCCATGTAAAAACTTAATACTGGATTACTTTATAGGAGTTGTGTAAGTTCTTTAAAAGGTAATGTTTGTTGCCTGTATTAGTGCATTCTCATTATGCTATAAAGGACCGCCCAAGACTGGGTAATTTATAAAGGAAAGAGGTTTAATTGCCTCACAGTTCGGCATGGCAGGGGAGGCCTCAGGAAACTTGCAGTCATGGCAGAGGGCACCTCTTCACACGGTGGCAGGAGAAAGAATGAGCCTAGTGAAGGGGAAAGCCCCTTATAAAACTATCAGATATCGTGAGAACTAACTCACTATCACGAGAATAGGATGAGGGAAACCACCCCCATGATTAAATTATCTCCACCTGGTCTCTGTCACGACATGTGGGGATTATGGGAATTACAATTCAAGATGAGATTTGGGTGGGGACACAGCAAAATCATGTCATAGTCTATGCAATGTGTTCATAAACACTAGCTTATAGAAAATGTAAAGAACTCTTTGGAATCTAACTTGTTATGGAAATCATTGGTGAACCAGCTGCGTAATAAAGTGAAAGAAGATAGCTTCAATATATTGATACTTCATGACAGCTCATCTATGAGACCTGCAGATGTCCTGAAAGTTAGAGTGGAACTAATTTAAAACATTTCACTTTACATGAAACAGACTGTATTTTTATAAGCAAGGTCCAATATACTAGAAATCTACTTTTTAATGTTAAGTTGAATAATAATTCAAGTAAGAAAGACTCTAGACCTACTCTTTCCCCCAAGTTACTCAATAGCCTATTGTATTTTAAATAAAAACTCAAGTATCATAAATCTGAGGGTTGCAAAGTATATTTAGTATTCCAGTTTAAGTTATCTAGGTGATACTGCCATTAAACTGATGACCACAACATTAAGAAAAAGTGGTTGGCCGAAGAGAATTTTGAATACATCTCACACTGAAGTATGACATCATTTTTGCTTGTTTTCAGGTTTCCAAAAATTCATGATGTTTAGCAGTAAGATTTTCCCCACAGCCTGCCTTTTAAACTAACCTGAGTTATAACATCTATCACACAGACTCCATCACTGTTCTTCCTGTTTGCTAACATTCAGCAGAGTTGATTTCAAATTGTTTCACAAAAAAAGCCCTGTTAGGAAGTGGATTTCTAATTTCACACATGATTAAAAGTAAACACACAAAAAGGCCATTTAACCCATATTTTGAAGGGCACATAGGTTTAATTCTACAGTAATAATACTTGAGGAAACATTGTTTTAGGTCCTTGTAAAACATATTATGATTTATATGATTTTCTTTGTATAAACACTTCTACCTTCAAATTGTGTCATTAATTTTACAGTCATTTCATTTATTCTGTAAGGGCAACTCTACCTTTTCAACCATTATGCCAGTTTTGAAATATATCTATTTCATAAACAATCTCTAGACTGCTAATGGGTTTTGCATGTTGGCAAGGATACAGCAGAATAAATAATAACTAAAAATCCATGTTGACCTGTTGTCTTCATTGTCATATCAAAATAAGATTTTATTTTTTTAAAGAAAGAGTTTCTATTTTTGTTTGTTTGTTTTGAGACAGAGTTTTGCTCCTGTTGTCCAGGCTGGAGTGCAATGGCACAATCTCAGCTCACTGCAACCTCCGCCTCCCGGGTTTAAGCATTCTACCTCAGCCTATAGCTGGGATTACAGGCATGTGCCGCTATGCCTGACTAATTTTTGTATTTTTAGTAGAGACAGAATTTCATCATGTTGGCCAGGCTGGTCTCGAACTCCTGACCTCACGTGATCCGCCTGCCTCGGCCTTCCAAAGTGCTGGGATTACAGGTGTGAACCACTGTGCCCAGCCCAGAATTTATATATATATAGTTTAAATCTGAATGTGTTAAATACAAATTGACACAGAACAGTAGAGAGTCAGGTGTATATATAAAATGAAAAGCAAAATGTAAGTCTAAGACACAGAAAATTTTGGAAAGCTAACTTTGATTTCAAATTCAACTTCATAAATATGATTTGGGATTTCCTTAGTGGATGAATAAGGGCAGGCAATTAAGGTCCATTCTCTTACTTTTCAAGAGCTTCAGTTCTGGTAGTGGGGTGCCTCAGAGGCAGATAGCAAAAGTGTATGCATTAAAACAAGTTTTGTGTAAAGGATTTGTTAGACAAAAAACCAAATATTTGTGGGTGAGTTCTTAATACTAAATAAAGATATTTGTATATTGTTTTAAACAAATTTTGATTTGCCTTTTAGATATAATCACATGCATTACTATAAATTATTTTTTCCTTTTAATATAGTCAGGAAAAATCCACAGCATTTAGCAACAGCACACCTTTGGATAAAACTGTTTATAGTTATATGTTTCGTTTCAGCATCAGTGAGAAAATATACATTATTATGCCACCGTTTAAAATGCTGGTGCTCCATTATTTTATATAGTGTTTTATTGTTTCATATGTGGAATATTAAAATCACCTTAACAGCTAGCCGGATGAGATAATCACACTCCACGCTACAGCTCCCTGACTACAACTAAAAACTCTGCATAAAATACGGCAGGTTTGAAGGTCTCTGCAAGGGCTCTGAAAAGTGGATAAGAATAAGGGGACTTACACAAAAGCCAGAAATAGAGGGGAGACTGAGCAGTGCATTTCCTGGGGTTTTAATTTATATTTTGTATATACCAACAGGCTCCAGATCAGTCTAAGCTGCAGAGCTTTGAATAGTAACACACCAAAAAAGCTCCAGAAAAATTCACTTCCTCTGGCCAGAAGATGGGAGTAGGGTAGGGGTGGGGAGGCTACAGAAAAGCCTTTAGACTCTTGGCCATCTCCATCCAAGTGTCAGCAGAGAACTAGCAGCCCTCCCCTCCCTCTCATGGGGGTGGCATTGGGGATGGCAGCCTCAGTGGGGTGAAGTTTTTGTTATCTTTTACTCTTGCCCCCCTCAGCTAGAAAGACAATCTCAGACCCTGAGGGGTGGAGCCCATGGTAACTGTCAGTCCAGAATCCTCTACCTAGCAAAATTAAATCTCTCAGAAATAGAGCAAACTGAGAAAATTATCAAGTGAAAACTAAACAAATTCATCACTAGTAGGTCTACTTAAAGGAAATAGTAAAGGAAGTTCTTTGAGTGGAAGGGAAATGGTTAAAAGGGGAAACCAGCTGGCTGTGGTGGCTCATGCCTGTAATCCCAGCACTTTGGGAGGCAGAGGCAGACTGAGCACTTGAGGTCAGGGGTTTGAGACCAGCCTGGCCAACATGGCAAAATCCTGTCTCTATCAAAAATACAAGAAGTTAGCCAGGCCTGGTGGTGCACACCTGTAATCCCAGCTACTTGAGAGTCTTAGGCAGGAGAATTGCTTTAACCAGGGGGACAGAGGTTGCTGTGAACCAAGATCACACCACTGTACTCCAGCCTGGAAGACAGAGTAAGACTCTGTCTCAAAAAAACAAAAACAAAAACAAAAACAAACAAACAAAAAAACACCACCAAAGGAAACCTGCCTACAAATTCAGGAATTTTTGTTTAAAAATTAGTCGAAATCTTAAATATCTGAGTAAACAACATGGGCTATTTTTCACCTCTTATATTCGTTATAACATATAAAACTATTAAAAACAAAAAGCATAACATTGCCTGATGGACTTTGTCACAGGCTGACGTAGTTACCTGTGAAAACTGTAACATCAAGGAGACAGTCTACGGGGACTTATTTATATGTAAAGTTTCTATTTATTAGTGCTATTTGGAATACAAAATATCACTCTAACAAGATTAGGGAAAATTAAAAGGGAGGCATAAATACAAGGAGCCTAGAATGATTAAGTTTAAATATTTACCTAGTAAGAATTTCGAGATAAGAGACTAGGGAGAAAAGGAGAGGAGTGATATTCTAAGGGTTAATGACCAAGAGCTTTCCTGAAAAAGGCCGGAAGGAAGATACTAAGCACACTTAACCCCAAGAAGGATATCTAGAAAGGAGCCTACATCCTCAATATATTAGAGTTAGGTTGTGGAACACCAATGACAAGATAAAATTTGAATGAGTTTAAAAGCAAGGTGGATGGAAAATGGAGGCAATCGTTTGATTTATAGCATTCTAAAGTATCTTGTATTGCTTGAGAAAAGGTTAATTCTGTTCATTAGCTTCAGACTTTGTTAAGACAAGTGTGTTATAAAGTTTTTGAAAAGGAATAAGAGGGAATTTTTAAAGCCTGATTAACCCATAGAAAGCAGGCAAATATAATAGTAAAAACAAGCAAAACAACAACAAAAACTTAGTAAATGGAAAGCACAAAATAAATCCACCATCAGAGAACATGATACTATAAGTGAATTAATCTAATCAACTTTAGATTTAAAAAAATAATCCACTTATGTGCTTCTTATAAGAGATACCCTTAACACAAAAGGACAAAAAAAAAATGTTGAAAGTTAAGACCAGCCTCACATTAGTGATTGTTCAGTTAATGCCGTTTGCCTTAAATGACTCTCGAAGAGTTCTAATTTACTGAAGACTCTTTTTCTCCATTTGGTATAATTTGCTAAGGAAAGATGCAATAAGAAGTGATAATTTGGGGTTTTTTTTAGGTAAAGTCATGCTCACCAGTTTACTTAATATAAAATTTTCTGGTCAGAAAATATCTCAAAAAACAAATTTATATATTCATAATTCTAATTGTACATTGTGTTTGGGTAAACCCAAACAGAGTGAAGAGGTTGTATCTTTTATGACGTTTTAGTCTGTCATGTACATCACTGTTTCCATAGATTTAGGAAGTGCTCTTGTGTTTAGTTTTTATTTTGCCCTGAAGACGTTATCTGGACTTATAACTATGTTCAAGTGTATTTGGAATGAAAAATTAACCATAAGTTCCGAAAAGTTGTAAAACAGGTGCTGACATGGACTGCGCCTTCCGACAAATGCACAGTTCTCCGCCAATGCCCTCCCGTCATCAAATCCTCCTCACTTGACAAGTACAATAAACTGTCATCATGCTATAGTTATTAGCGTGCTGCATTTACTTCTTTTTTATTTTTTAATTACCTATATGATATGGTTTGGATGTGTGTCCCCTCCAAATCTCATGTTGAAATGTGACCTCCAGTGTTGGAGGTGGGGCCCGGTGGAGGTGTTTGGGTCACGGGGGTTGATGCCTCATGAATGGCTTGGTGCCCTCCCGTGGTTATGAGTTCACATGGGAGCTAGTGTTGATGGAGCCTGACTCCTCCTCCTCACTCTCTCGCTCCCTCTCTTTCCATGTAATGTGCTGGCTCCACTTCACCTTCTGCCATGAGTAAAAGCTTCCTGAGGCCTCACCAGAAGCAGATGCCAGCACCAGGCTTCCTCTACATCCTACACAACCATGAGTCAAAATAAACCACTTTTCTTTATAAATTACCCAGTCTCAGATATTCCTTTATAGTAATGCAAGAACGTACTAACACACTACATGACTTTGTTTACATTGTTACTGTTTTTCTATCTGTGAGAGCTTTTGAGAATCTTGGATTGGGATAAAACACATTGTCATTTTTGCTACTGAAGTAATAGTCATATGTATTTTTTCATTTGAAATTATTTAATTTGGCAATAAGGATTTTAGGAATAAATTCATATCACTAAATAAGGGATAGGTATAATACACAAATGTCTAACAAGCAGATATGAAATGAAGGCTGGAATAGCAATAATCATAGTAGGGAAATAAATTTTAAAGCAGAAAAAATTTAGGATTTCAAGGGACTGTGAAATAATTGTAAAAGTTGTAATTCATTAGTTCAATATATGCTGAACCTGTAAGTACCTAAAGATGTAGCCTAAAATGTATTAACAGAATATATAGAGCAACAAAAAAATGGGCAAATCCACAATCATAGTGAGAGATTTGACCAAAGTTCTTTCAGAAACTGGGCAAAAATTCATAATGATATAGGAAGTTTGAACAACACAATTTAAATCTCAATCCAATGGATGCATATGAAATCTTCACCCAATCCGCCAGGTGTGGTGGCTCATGCCTGTAATCCCAGCACTTTGGGAGGCTGAGGCGGGCGGATCACCTGAGGTTGGGAGTTGGAGACCAGCCTGACCAATGTGAAGAAACCCTATGTCTACTAAAAATACAAAATTAGCCGGGTGTGGTGGCGCATGCCTGTAATCCCAGCTACTCAGAAGGCTGAGGCAGGAGAATTGCTTGAACCCGAGAGGCAACAAGAGTGAAATTCCATCTCAAAAAATAACAACAACAAAAAAAGAAAGTTATTCTTTTTTAAGTATACATACACATTCTTTTTAGGCCTAAACATTTACAAAAATGTACTAGGTTCCAACACAAAGCAAGTCTTAACAAATGACAAAGATCAATGTCATACAATTAACATCTTTTACTCACAATGTTAAAAAATTATTTTATAGGCTATTTTAACAGAATCTTAGGACATAGAAATTTGTATGACCTTTAACAGACTGCTTCAATTTCTGTCCGTGATAAGTTTTAGTTGTTTAAAATTTCCCATTTGTCTAAATTCAAACTAGATCAAAATTTTATTTCAGATCTTTAGCAACTTTGCTGTCAGTGTAAAAAAGTTGGGAAGACATACTGAGTATTGTGTAAGCTCTCTGATAAAGAATGACCATTTTTTATGTCTTGGCAAGAAGAAAACTCTAGGAAAGATATACATCTTGTCTCATTCTATGTGCATATCAAAAGTTATCTATCTAAAGAACAAATGGCTCAATAAAAGAGCAATTGCTCCTGGCAAAGTTATTTAAATGGTACTTTTTCATTTAGAATGGATCATGATAGTTGATATCACAATGAAAAGATTTGGTGTATTCCAGGTCTGAGTTCTTTTCAGAATGTTCAAGTTTATTTCTTTCAATAATATTCTGCCTCTGTTAATATATTCAAACTTTACAGTTTTGGAATATATAAAGTGATGTTTGAAAGAGACATTTGAAATCTTGGCCAACATCCCCAGTTTAGAAATAACAAGCCTGAGATTCTAAGTGGTCAGGTGCAGAGTCCGGTGTCACAACACATCATTACTGGAAACAGAAGCCATGGCTTATGATTCTTAACCAGGTATTATTGTACCATAATATAGTTTTGTTAAAATATAATTTTAAAAGAAAAAATAATAACTCTCAGGAAATATATAATCAACATGTGTAAAAGAATTTCTTTAGCTTATTAGTTAATAAAGAATATCAGTAAGATATAATGACTAGTTCAGAGAGCATTTAAGAAATTAGATATTAATCATCAATTTTAAAAACAAATATTAGGATAAGATTGCTGAGTTAAAAATAAAAGGTATTGAGGTTTTCTGTTCCACCAGACAAAAGTTATTTATATTTCTACAGGACCAACCTCTATAGGTTAACAAGCAACTTCACCAAATCTGGGACTTTTAATCAATAGTAACCTTGATACAAACTAAATCCCTTCCCTTAGACAATCCTAAGTGGCCTTTTCCCCCATATGTTATTGAAACAACTTTCTGCTCATCTTTTACCTTATTTTCATGCTTTAGATTAGATCAACCAACTAGGTCTATATGTCAAATTCAACTCATCACCTGTTTTGTAAATGAAGTCTTTTTATTTTTTATTTTTTTAGAGATGGGGTTTTGCTCTGTTACCCAGGCTGGAGTGTGGTGGCATGATCATAGCTCACTGTAACCTCAAACTCCTGGGCTCAAGCAATCCTTCTGCCTCAGCTTCCCAAGTAGCTGGGACTATAGGTGCACACCACCATGCCTGGCTAATTTTTAAAAATCTTTTTTAGAGATGAGGTCTTGCTATGTTGCATAGGCTGGTCTCAAACTCCTCAGCTCAAGTGATCCTCCTGCCTCTGCCTCTCAAAGCACTGGGATTACAGGCATGAGCCACCATACCCAGCTGTAAATGAAGTCTTCTTAGAGTCCAGGTTTTATCTGATTATTTCCAGGGGTGCATCCATAACATTAATTAATCATACAGTTCTTATTAAGTTTGCTCTGCCAGTGTAGAACTCTACAATATTGAGCAACTACTGAGGCCACAAAATTCACTTCTGTCTAGAAATTTTCAGAAGGAACTTGGGTTAGACTCTTGATCTCTCTTGTTCTTCTTTTCTAAGGCTAGGAAACCAACCCCAAAACATTCCGTCCACTAGATTTTTCCTGTAGTACCTATAAATTTAGGTGAAATCTTCTGTTCTAGAGCACCACCCCCCCCAAATTTGCTAAGCTCCTTGGCCTTCCAGAAGTTTACTTCTTTCCTATTCCCTGTCCTAGGACTCTAGAAGCAGGTCCTGCATCAACTCACATATGTTCCTTAATGGTGAGTTGCTGCCATACTTGATTAAATATGAATCCCTCTCAAATATGACACTCCAAGTGTAGATTTGGTTGCTACAGTGATTTAGGCGGTTAAGTTCTGGTAAAAATAGGCAGAGATTCTTATCAATCCTATGCAAATAACTTATTACCTTGGAAAGTAAGAAGAGTCTAAAAATATTTGGTTCCAAATTTTGAGTGAGTCAGTGACACTTAGGTATCATTTAGAACATTTAAGTTTACAAAAGCATAATCTACTAAGGAAAGGGTTAAAGATAGCTTAAGAAGAAAGATAGTGGTTCCCTATATACTTACTAAAAGTAGAAAATTAAAACAATGTCAGCCATATTCCAGACAAATAATCACAATTAAATTTTCCTCATGAGCTCATTTAGTCCTGGTGATTAATTTTTCTTCTTGCCCTGGATCTGAGGTCAGCGGTCTGCCTGCGTGTAATACGTCTGCTAGTGGACTGAAAGGAGCCTAGGAGATGATGACTCACTCCACTGTAGAGTCGGAGAGTTGTCTAAGCCATGAGAATTTGGAAACCTATCCCTAAGAGCCTGTTCTTTGCAGAGTACTTGATACTGTCTCTTCTATGAGACTCTGGAACTGTCTTTTGTGCCAGACACCAATTCTAGCCTATAACTTAGAGCAGAGACTTCAGGCAAGCACCAAGAAGCAGAGATCTATTTGATGATGAGACTGATTGGCTGTGGTTAATTTATTACAATAACCAATAATATAAGGACAAAGGACAGTAAAATCCTCCCATAGGTTCTCATAATGACTTGATCAATGTTTTCTCTGAAGGTAAGATTAGATTATGGAAGGCACTGAAGAATCTCCAAAGCCTTTTTAAAAAGCACATAATTTCTGATATATTTATATGACTATTTTAGTTATATAAGTAGCCTAAGGAAGCCTGGGCATCTCTTTTGATTTTATTATTCTTTCCACAAATCTCTTGGAATGGTATTGAACAAATTAGTAAATATGAAGCCACCAAACAAACCTAAGTATTTCTAGCATCTCTCGTTTTATAAGATAAAAGAACAAATTTCTCAAGTGCCCTCTATGAAACCTGAGAAACAATTCTGTGGGTGAATTTTAGGGGATCCAAAGCTGAAATATAATTTTGAAATTATGAATCTCAGACAAACATAAATGTACATATGTGAATAATTTTGTATAACACATTAATTAATAAAAACTAGATTTATGATTGGTTTGGGAAAATGTGAGAAATTATGTGTATCTAGACAATTTAACAAAGATTTGTTAAAACAAAATTACTGAGTCACATTATAAAACTGGCCAATATCTACCATAAATCTTCGGCATTACTTGTTCTGCCAGGCAAAAATTATTTGCATATCTAACAGACAAAACTCTACCAATTAACAAGTAATTTTACAAAGACTAGAACCTTTCATTAATAACAAAAAATGAGACAAACTAAGTGCATACCTGTGCTGTGCTGTCCAGTAAGGTAGCCACTAGCTATTGAAACGTGGCTACTTGAATGTAAATTTAAATTAATTAAAATGAAATATAATGTAAAAAGCAGTTCTTCAGTCACACTCGCCACTTTTCTTGTGCTCAGTAACTACACTTTCTGAGACTACCACACTGTACATCACAGAAATTTATCTGGGACAGAGCTGTGCCTATCTAGACGATGCATGGGTGACCATGGCCCTTATATGATATTACTGGAACATGCTGACCACATTTTTGCCTTATTTCAGATAATTTTTCTGACGCTTTTTTTTTGAGATGGAGTTTCACTCTGTTGCCCAGGCTGGAGTACATCTCAGCTCACTGCAACCTCCGCCTCCTGGGTTCAAGCAATTCTGCTGCTGCAGCCTCCTGAGTAGCTGGGATTACAGGCATCTGCCACCATACCCAGTTAATTTTTTATTTTTTAATATTTTTAGTAGACAAAGGGTTTCGCCATGTTGGCCAGGCTGGTCTTGAACTCTTGACCTCAGGTGATCCAACCGCCTTGGCCTCCCAAGGTGCTGGGATTAGAGGTGTGAGTCACCACTCCCAGCTGACACTTTTGTGATAGAATTTATAACCATTTAAAAGTAAAATTAGGTAGTAAATGCCTGTTGCATGAAAGGACTTTTCATATATCAGGACCATGCCAAACTGGATAATTTTATGAGTAAACCAAATGATACATAATATTTTTTGGTAGTGTCACATTTTAAAGAAGTGGCTTTAGAACAACACACACTTTAAAAAATGTATAATATTACCAAAATATAGTATGTATTACTTGGTTTACTTGGTTTCATAGGGGTTGATTCAGTTAACCTCTACAAAACCATGCAAGTTGGGATATTTGTGAATGGTCTGGTAAAACTGAGTAGGGTCAAAATGGGAAGATGTGAGGTAAGGCAACCGCAGTATCTAAGAAAATTTGTGCTTCCTTTTGCTTCATGTAGAATTTTATTTTTCTATGTTCGATTATGATGAAACAGAATTGCTGCAAAATATTGCTGCAAAAGTAACTTTCATATTCAATAGAACCTAGTTTTATAATAGCACCCAATAGTGCAGTAAGGAAATACAACATTATCTAATTGGATGTTATTAAAATGGAGATAGTTAACTTTATAATAAAGAACTACTTTACCATGGTTTTCTCATTAGCAAAATGAAAGTCTTATTTCTCTGAATTTCATTATTGTTGTAAATTTCTTCATTTAGTAAAAAAAAAAAAGGCTATTAATAGCTATTAGGTGCCTATTACATGAACAAGATAGAAACAGGGTCTTCCCATCTGGAGGGTGCAGACTGATAAGGAAGATAGAAAATGAATAACTAATTAATAAATTGTATGAAGAAGTACAAAGGGAAGCCTTCTTTAGTCTCTGGGTGTGTGTGTGGAGGATGCAGTCAAGAAAGTCATCTCCAAGAAAGTGATATTTCGATAAGACCAGAGGATAAGTAGGGATTTTCTAGGCTAAGGGGGGTTTTGGAGGGAATTGAGTGAGGAATTTCAGGAAGGAGATATCATGTAGAAAAGCCCTGACAAAAGAGATAGCATAAGCGTTTGAGTTTTTCATTGGATGGGACACTGCTGGAGTGTCGTATGTAATGGCAAAGTTTGAACAAATAAGCTATGTTTTGCCAAAGAGAAATGTACACTCACCCATGGGATGTAATAATGAGGAATGGGAAGTCTTAGGGACTCGAAAGAACAGTTTTTAAATGTTATTTCCTTTTGTGGCAAAAAGAAAGAGAACAAATTGGTGCAGATTATCTTCATACATCAAATTGCAACAGAAGACTGCATAAGTAAACCACCTCCAAATGACATGCTTCTCATTCACAATTGCTCAAAATGATTCTCTCTGTGGAAAAAAAACTACTTACATAGTCATGGACTTTCCACAAAGGTCAGTTTCGAACCATATCATAGTTTACCCATTCACTGTTGACTCTCTGGGTTGTCTTATGCACACAAGGCTTCTTCCCTGGATGGGTTAAGAGTTAAGTCTTGGATGGGCTTATTGACTTTAGGCATCAAGAAGAGAAAGAGGCTACTCCCTTTGTCTAGAATAACAACCACAATTTTATTGCCAAAAGTAACTCAACCTTTATTTATAGTTTCAGTTATAGGCCATCTACATTAAGATACCTAAATAACATTAAATTTGATTGCAGAGTTTTATATTAGCTAATGAGTAGATTGATCAAAATTTAATTTTGAAGTTTATCTGGTACATCTTGGCATCATCTCTCTTCCTTTCCACATATCTCTTAGGATATATTTATCCAACTCTGTTAGAAATACGTGTTGCTGGGTTTGGCATCTTTCTCGAATGTGAGCACAAAATAATCTTTGTATTTCCAGCACTTACTGCAGTTCCTGGCAAAGAGAGATGCTCAATACATGTTTATTGAAAGAATAAACAAGTGAAAAAAATGAATGTGAACATAGGAGAAAGGAGAAATCTTTAAATGACTTGTTCTCTTAAATAAATGAATTTTTCAATTCAAATGGATGTGATCATATCTAAATTATTTGACTAAATAATATTGAAGAGGCAAGATTTTTCAAACATAAGAATATCAATATAATCATTTATAATATGTTCAACTTTTATCAAACACCAACTAGGTTCAAATCAGCCATAAAAAGAGGTGTCAGACATACTTCTTGCCTTCTAGAAACTTGTGACAAAGTTGAACAAGAAAAATGTGTGCTTAAAAATGTAATGGTCAATGTAGAAAATATATGCTACCTGCTGAATGGGTACAATAAAAAAAGAGAGATGCCAGACTTCGGAAGGTAAAGAGAAATCACAGCTTTGTAAGAGAGAAGAGCCTACGTATTATACTAGACTCCTCTGATTGTTCTTAGATGACTAACCACTGAGTCATAATCTTGTCTTTCTGCATATATTTCTCATTATTTATTTTATAGCTGACTGCCTTTGAATACATTGCTTACATTTTCCACATAAGAATAACTGGAAAAGAGGAGGAAATGAATATTTGTTGATCACCCATTGATATGGTTGGGCTCCGTGTCCCCACCCAAATCTCATCTCAAATTGTAATCCCCATGTATTGAGGGAGGGATCTGGTGGGAGGTGACTGGATCATGGGGGTGGTTTCTCCCATGCTGTTCTCGTGATAGTGAATCAGTTCTCGTGAGATCTGATGGTTTTTTAAGTGGCGGTTTCCTCTCTTGCTGTCTCTCTCACTTGCTGCCATGTAAAACATGCCTGATTCCCCTTCCACCATGATTGTAAGTTTCCTGAGGCTTCCCCACCCATGCAGAACTGTGAGTCAATTAAACCCCTTTCTTTATAAATTACCCAGTCCCAGGGAAGTTCTTTACAGCAGTGTGAAAATGGACTAATACACCTATCATATCCCAGACATTGCAATCAGATTTTTCCATAACATACCTGTACCTTAAATCCCTTTTTAGAACATAACCACATTCATCTGTTTTTTAATTTAATCTGCACCTTTTGCTAGTTGTGGAACAAAACTTACTTGAATGTTTTTCGTGAAACAATTTTGTTATAATATACTTTACCTAAAATAAGCCTCATTTATTTTAATTGTACAACTCAATGAGTCTTGAAAAATGTATATCTCTGTGTAACTATGGGTGTCTTCAAGATAGAGAATATTATCACCCCCCAAATTTCCCTGATGCTTCTTTGCAGTCAACCCTAGCCTTGGGCTGCCTTTAATATGCTATTTGTCACTGCAAGTTGATTTGCCTTCTGTGGAATTACATATAAATGCATCATACAATATGTATGCTTTTGTGTATGTCTGCTTTCACTCCATGTCATGTTTTTGAGTTTTGCTGTGTGTTGTTTCATTTTAATTTATTAGTACTCAATAGTATTCCACCATATAGAAATACTACCTTTTGGCCAGGTGTGGTGGCTCATGCCTGTAATCCCAGCACTTTGGGAGGCTGAAGCGGGTGGATCACCTGAGGTCAGGAGTTTCAGACCAGCCTGGCCAACATGGTGAAACCCCATCCCTACTAAAAATACAAAAAGTTAGCCAGGCCTGGTGGTGGGTGCCTGTAATCCCATCTACTTGGGATGCTGAGGCATAAGAATTGCTCGAACCTGGTAGGCGGAGGTTACAGTGAGCTGAGATCGTGCCATTGCACTCCAGCCTGGGCAACAAGAGCGAAACTCCGTCTCAAAAAAAAAAAAAAAAAGAAAGAAATACGACCTTTTTAAAATCCATTCTCCTGTTGATGTACACTTAAATTCTTTCTTTCTTTTTTTTTTTTTTTTTTTTTTGCTGCTATGAATAAAGTTGCTATGACCTTTGATCTTCAAATCTTTGTGTGGCACATTTTTATTTCTCTTGGTGAATACCTAAGAGTGGAATGGCTGAGCCACATGCTAAATGTACATTTAGCTTTGTAAGAAGCTGCCAAATTTTATTCCAAAGTGATTGTTGCATTTTACTTTCTCCAGTACAAATAGTTTCTCCACATTCCCATCAGCATTTCGTATTCTTAATATTTTTAAGTTTAACGCTTCTAGTGGGTATGTAGTGGTATCTCATTGTGATTAATTTGCATTTCTTTGAAGTCCTAATGGTATTGAGCTTCTTTATGTGAGCTTATTAGACATTCATATATTTTCTTTTGAGAAATGTCTACTCAAATCATTTGCCCATGTAGATGTGTAAGAGTTATCTATATATTCTGGATACAAATTGTTTGTAAGATATATGTATTGCAAATATGTTCTTCTCTCATTTTGCAGCTTGCCTCTTTATTTTCATAACAGCTTAATTTGATATAGTCCCACTTACCAATTATTGTCTTTTATGGTTTGTTCATGGTCTGGTAACAAGTTCATGGAGGAAGAATTCATCTCATGGCTACAATTATTAAAATTCTGTTACTTGATTGATTCTGGATAAGGCAGTAATGTTAAGGATCTTCCTATAAGAATGATTGTTTCTTATACTTTCTATTAGCTCATCCCCAGATAATGAAACAATTCTCAGACATTGTCCTCCTAACCCGTTAGATGTCTAAATAGAAAGAGTTATAGAGCCTCAGGGATATGAAGGAAATGATAAGTCATTCTTGCTATCCTTACGTTGAATAAACATTTTAGTATTCAGACCATTTTTTCCAACACAAATTTCCAGAACCTATTTTTATTAAAGAGAGCAATCTAACGTAACTCATCTGGATATTAGAACAAGAAAGGAAATGAGGACCTTCTTTCCAATGTTTTATTTATAGGATACCTGCCTGAGTTTCCACAGCTTGACAGTGGAATGTCTCCAGTCAACATGTCACTTTCTCTCAAGTAGAATCATGACCCAGGAGTGGCTAAAGTGGTCCTGTTGGCACAGTGAGAGCTTTCTAATTAGTTAGATCTAGGTATACATGCTGGATCAGCAACTTTGGCAAGTCTCTTAAAAGTTCTGAGCCACAGCTTCCTTCATTTGTAAAATGTATAGCTTGGGATATATAAGCCAGTATATAGCAGGCTCTCACTAAGTGATAGATAGACATAGACAGACGATAGATAGATAGATAGATGATAGATAGATAGATAGATAGATAATATAAAGAATGAAATGAGATTTTACTGCTAGTGCATTTTTATTAACAGAAGAAAGGAGGCTGAGAAATTGATGAAAACATATGACAAGACTAAAACTTGGTCTTTATTTTCAATAAACTCTACCTAGGTTTTTGGTCATGATGATAATCTAATAACCTACTTTCATAAAAAGCACTTATTCTAGAAGTCATGGATACTAAATAGTGTCCCTAGCATACAAAACCTAAGAGGCAAGTGGTATCACAATAATTTTCAAAGATAAGGTAAAATACAGTTAAATGTTACTAAGACCATATCTTCCTATGAGACCCTTTAAATTTTGAATTAGTAAATCAAAACTTGAAAACTACAAAAGGACAACATTAGAACACTCACCTACATTCCTCTGCCCATCCCACCATGTCACCCACAGCCCTGTTCCTTAAAGCTAAAGAGGTTTATCACCTATTCAGTGTTTCCATTTGCCAATACAGTCAAAGATGAATATATATTATTTCCTCCCTTTTGTCACACAAAAGTTAGTATACTAAGTTCACTGTTGTGCATCTGGCTTTTAAGAAATATAGTGGCCATGAGAAGCTACTAAGAATCATTCCAATCTTATGTACTGTGCTGCTGAACCAAGAACTCTAAGCTCTTTTTTTCTTCTTTTTTTGAGACAGGGCCTCGCTGTGTTGCACAGGTTGGAGTGCAGTGGTACAATCTCAGCTCACTACAACCTCTGACTCTTGGGCTCAAGCCATCCTCCCACCCCAGCCTCCCAAGTGGCTGGGACTACAGGCATGCACCACCATGCCCAGCTAATTTTTTGTTTGTTTGTATTTTTTGTAGAGAGAGGGTCTCGCCATGCTGCCCAGGCTGGTCTTGAACTCTGGGCTCAAGCAGTCCACCCACCTCCATCTCCCAAAGTGCTGAGATTACAGGGGTGAACCACTGTACCTGGCCTCTAAGCTTTCTTTAAGTAAAAAGTGACCTACCTCCTGGCAATGGCTTAGTTCTCCTTTTGCCTAAGCTGGCAGTAGGTAAGAAGTCAAGGCCTCTATAATATCTGAAGACATAGTCTAGAGTTAAATACTTGCAAAAACAAGCTCTGAGGATTCTGACATTCTACCTTCTGGCAAAATCAGTCTTAAGGGGTTTGTTTTAGCCTGAAGGCTTGTCCTACAAATAAAAGTATATTTCAGCGTAAAAGTTAATGCAGCTTTTCATAGAGGAGTGAATGTTTTCATATGCAAAGCTTGAAAGGGAAAGAGAATCTAAAGCAGTCTTATTTTTCTGATTGGGACAAATGACCAGGAGAAAGCCTTTAAGGCAATTGTTTGCAAAATGACTTAATTATCACCCTGGAGGAAACTGTAAGCCTCTTGTAACACTGTCCTTCAGGAAACTTACAGGAGAGACCTTTCTGGCAGTCGTAATGGTGGGTGGAATACAGTGTTGAAGTCATTATCGTACATGCGGTTTATTTGATGATTAAATTGCCTGGCAGCAGTTTCATCTTTCTGAGTTTATAAGCATCCTAGCTTGTTTTTCAAAAACCTAAAAGTACATGTATATGATATTACTTAAATCTATCAGAACGGAAGGCAGGAGGAAGTTGGGGTCAGTCATACAAATATTAAAAAGTATAAGGTCATTTAAGTCATTCGTAATTTATTTACTAAGAATACATTTGCTATGTCTGCAATAGATTGGCCTTCATTTCTGTGTTTTGCCTCTGCTAATAATCAAGTTTATTTGCATTTTCTGAGTATAAAGCAAGTAATTATGAGAACAAGTTCCCTGAAGACAGCTGAGTGGTAGGTGTAAGGCAGTCTGGCTTCCAGATTTTCTATGTTTCTAGACTGTGAGACAGAAAACAGCAAATCCCTGGAGTCTAACCACAAGGAGGATGCTGCCCACTTGCATATGAAGACCAAAAGCTTCCAGTTGCATAACACTGTGCTTTCCTCTGTGGATGTTGGCCATATCCCAGGACCTTGATAATAGGGCTCATGCCTCCTAAAGTGTGCAGGAAAGCCTTGCAAATTTTGCATCTATGTCAACTCACCCTGTGAGGTCAGCTTTTGGCAGGATGACCAGACCATGTACTACTTTTGGAAGACTGCAGAAGTTGCTGGCAATCCTCAGAAGTGTGTCTTCCAATTTGGAACAAGATTTTCAAGCCTAGATAGAAACAGAGAAAATCACTTTTCTTCCTGGTCCTGTATAACATAATCTCAAGCATTCTTGGACACCCACTCTCATTGCCTAAGCCAATGATTGTGTATCTGGTCCTTAATTCCACACTACTCTGCAGCATCTCATTCAGCTATTGTGCTATTTAGCTTTTACATACTGTAGTTTTCAACATTTTGTGTCACTGTAATTTTCAGCATTTTATGTCACTATATTAACATAACTGAATTAGAAGCTCTTTTTGTGGTGGTATTCTATTATTCATTCAGCCCATATTGATTGAGTTCTTACTATGAATCAGATCCTCTTCTAGGGGCTGATAATAGAGTACCTGTTATCTTGGAGCTCCAGACAGTACAAGGCAAATATGGAAATGCAGCTATAATATGTCAGATGTGAATAATTAATGAAGATCAAGGGCCAAGAGAGTAGGAGCTGATTTTCATTGAATCATGAGGGAGGAAAACTCAGTCCATGTGGAACTTAGGCAGAGTCCTGAGATCAGTGAGGGAATGAGCCATTCAGACAATAAATGCGGGAAAAAGCACCTAAGGCAGAGGGAATGATGACTGGTAGATGCCTGGTCCTTGCATAGCAGTGTGTTTGTCACATTCCAGGAAGAGCAAGAAGGTAAATATGGCTGGAATAAAGAGGGAGAGAGGAGAGTAATAGGAGGTGAGATCAGATACACAACAAAGAGCCAGAGTGGACAGAGCGAATCAGCTCATCGATCCTTGATAGAACTGTGGCCTTTATGCCCAGTGAGATGAGAAACCCTTGAAGAGGTGGGAAAAATAAGAGACATGCTCTATCACGTGTTAATGGTTCACTTGAGTGCTCTTAGGAAATCGACCGTAAGGGAGCTGGGGAGAAGCACAGACCAGTTACAGAGATATCACATCACAGTCCAGACAAGAGATGTTAGTGGTGAAAACCAGTGCCTAGAGGAGCGATTCTGATGTAATTTATATCCAGCAATCATCCCTCGAGATAATTTGGGCCAAGCAATTTGCCTGAATCTGTGCTTTTTACCATTGTACTAACTTATTAAAATAAACAGTGAATAAATGTTATATTAAGAAGATAGATTGATTTCATTCATTGGAAAGTGTGTGAGCCATGGCTACTTGTATATCTCCTAGGTAGCTCATATTGGACCCATTCAAAATGATTAGCAGATTTGGATCTTTAATATTTCTTCTACCTTTCCTGTCTCATTTTAGGGCAAAGTTTTAGTTATTTATTTTTATTTCAAAATGTGATAAAGAAATCTTCTAAGAGAAGATAAAAACCTGTTTTTATTTTCCTTTAAGATTTGGGCTATACTGATATTCTAGCATTTTGAGGCTTAGACAATAGGTGACTATATCTCATCATTAGCAATCTAGACCCAACAGCTTGTTTCTTTTTGAAGGAGAATATAGAGAGGGTCAGGCCCAAGGCTATCTGAGGAAGAAAAATATTTCAGAAAACATTCTTTTCATCACATACACACAAATGACAAATGTTTGGGGTAATGGATATGATAATTATTCTTATTTGATCATTACGTATACATTGTATACATGTATTGAACTATCACAATATACCCCATAATTATGTACAATAATTATGTGTCAGTTAAAAATAATAGTAGCCTTTCCATATTACCCAGAGAGGGTCCATATGACATTATTCTGAATTCCTCTCAGAACTTAAAGGGAAACTTTTACAATGGCCAGAGCCTGTGATGTCCTGAACATGAAAGAGGAGGATGTCCTCAAATTTCTTGCAGCAGGAACTCACTTGGGTGGCACCAAGATTGACTTCCAAGTGGAACAGTACATCTGCAAAAGGAAAAGTGATGGCATCTGCATCCTAAATCTGAAGAGGACGTGGGAGAAGCTTCTGCTGGTGGCTCATGCCATCATCACTGTTGAAAGCCCTGCTGATTCAGTGTCATATTCTCCAGGAACACTGGCAAGTGGGCTTTGCTGAAGTTTGCTGCTACCACTTGAGTCACTCCTATTGCTGGCCACTTTGCTCCTGGAACCTTCCCGCACCAGATCCAGGCAGCCTTCCAGGAGCTGCGTCTGCTGGTGGTTACCGATCCCAGCCTCTCACACTAACCTGCCTACCATTGCTGTGGGTCACACAGATTCTCCTCTTTGCTGTGTGGACATTGCCATCCCATGTAACAACAAGAGAGGCCCCTCAGTGGGCCTGACATGGTGGATGCCAGCCTGGGAAGTTCTGCATAAGCATGGCATAATCTCCCATGAACGCCCATGGGAGGTCATGCCTATCGCTACTTCTACAGGGATCCTGAAGAGATTGAATAGGAAGAGCAGGCTGTGGCTGAAATTCCCAGGAGGAATTTCAGGGTAACTAGACTGCTGCATATCTTGAGTTCACTGCTACTCAGCCTGCAGATACCCCTGGGCCCACTCAGCAGTTCCCTACTCAAGACTGGAGCTCTTGGCCTGCCACAGAAGCCTGGTCTGCAACTCGACTGCTCAGGCCACCAGATGGGTAGGAACAACCACTGAGAGGTCTTAAGCTGTTCTTGCACAGACTCTAAAGCAAGATGGAAATAAGCTTGATGAAAAATAACCATCAGCTTCTAAAAACATTAATAATAATAAAAGCAAAAAAATTTTTTAAAGAGTCATTAGAAGCATTCACACTGTCAATCAGTAAATATTTATTGGGATATGTATTCATAAATATTTATAAATATAAGTATTTATAAATATTTATTAAATATTTATAAATATAAGTATTTATAAATATTTATTAAATATTTATATATAAGTATTTATAAATATTTATTAAATATTTATATATAAATATTTATATTTATTAAATATTTATATATAAGTATTTAATAAATATTTATTAAATATTTATATATAAGTATTTGTAAATATTAAATATTTATATATAAGTATTTATAAATATTTATTAAATATTTATATTTATTATATTATATATTATTATTTATCATATATAATAAAATAAATATAAGTATTTATAAATATTTATTAGCTACCCTGCTGGCCAAGATAAATAGATACAAGGATGGATACTGCAGTCTGGTTGATGAAATAGCAACTAATATACAGCGATGCCAATCACAGGATACAGATATGCAGGATGCTATGAAAACTGAGAAGGGAGGCGGTCTCACTCTATATGGGTGAAGCATGCCACAAGATATTGATATGTGAGATGAAGCTTCAAGGAGATGCAGGTGGACAAGGAGGTCCACTGACAAGTTTTAGTCTTTGTTTGAGAAGACTGAAATTAGTAGGGATTCCCTCTAAAAATGAAATAGTCCACAACTGAAGAAAAACTTGAAGATTATGCCAGTGTCATCAGATGGCAAGAATATCCATAAGTTAGATCTCAGGTATGAGGTAAGACTCCTAATTGCCAGTTGGATGAGACAAAAATCAGGAGGTTGACTTTGGTTTCTGGATGGTAAGAATGTTACTGCTATTGGGAGGATTTGTGGTAAGAACTGAGCCCTCAGTGGTGTCAATAATCTTTAAAGACTTGTTTTGAAGTATTGCTACACGGGTCATACTTTATTCCATGAAAAGCTTCCTGAAATATTGCAAGTGTTTTTGAAAAACAAATTTGGCCTTATTTTATACAGATCAGAGATGCTTGTAGATATAAGAATCTTACAACTAATTGTTTTTATGTGGTTAACACTCTTTTCGTCTTTGGAGGCATTCAAGCTTACTATTAAGATAGAGAGGCTGGAATAAATCAGCTTTGATGAAGATTCTGGCTCTAGTACCTACCTGCTGTCCTTCTTTACTTTAATTAGCCTTTGTTTTGTCATCCAAAAAATTGAGAGTATAATAGTGCCTTCATCACAGAATTATGATGGAAACACAATCAGTATATGTAAAGCACTTAGCAAAATGGCTGGTGTGTGTTAAATACTTAATGCATAAGATTTCTTATTATACTCAATCCACAATTCACTTTTTATATACTTGCATTTCATAATGATTTGGCCTCAAGTAACATACTAACTTATATAACACAAACCAACCTTTATCTAAGAATTCGGGCTTAGGGGCTATGATGAGAATATGCTTCCTAATAGTGAAGAAAAACAGTACAGAGATTTAATGTTTCCCTGTAAATAAAATAAAATCAGTCTCCATGTATCTAAAAAATGTGTATCTGCTTTGGATTATTTTGTAAAGTTTTGCCAGGCAAGACCAAGACAGGATTTTTATGTTTGGCTTTGTTACACCCCAGCCTACTCTCCATAGAGCAGCACCTCCTCCCCACAATCTCCAATCCTATATAGCCTCAAGTTTCTCCTCAACTGCCTTCATTTTTGCTTGTGAAAGAAGAACTCTATCTTGCGTAACTTTTTCTGTCCCCTCCTGATGATGAAAATTTGCCAGCCCAATGTCTCACTCTCCATATTACCTTATAGAAGAATACTAGTTAATATAATAGTGATTGTTAATATCTATGGCCTACTTCCAAATGACGTGGATAAACTAGCAAAGTCCTTTTAATACATTCATTTTGTTTTAGTCTTAAATAGATTTAAACAAAAATAAAAACCTGGGTAATACCAATGCCATTTTGCCATGGATATGAATTGTGAATTGAGAAAGATGGCTGATGATGCTTAATGAATGACCACAGTGGATAATTCAGTCTGAGGAGTGTGAGAAGACTTTTAAACAAAATCTGAATAATAGGTCTTGGCATTTCAGTGCACATGTGTTTGTGTGTATGTGCCCACCTGCATGTATATGAGTTCATTTAAATTCTTTTGCTTCTCATACTTTGCCTACCAAATAATTATGATTTTCCAAAATATGCATGGGTTTCAGAGCCAATGTTAGTTATTAAATTGTGTAATTAGAACTTTGCAGCTTGAGTATTTTATGTTCTCATAAAGATTTTGTGCATAAAGACTTTATTAAATGTTTCTCGGCTGGGCATGGTGGCTCCTGCCTATAGTCCCAGTACTTTGGGAGACCAAGGAAGGCAGGTCACTTGAACCCAGGAGTTCGAGACCAGCCTGGACAACATAGTAAAACCCCATCTTTACAAAAAACACAAAAATTAGCCATGCTTGGTGATGTTGCTGTTGTCCCAACTACCTGGGAGGCTAAGGTGGGAGGATGACTTGAGCCCAGGGAAGTGAAGGTTGCAATGAGATGAGATGGTGCCACTGCACTCCAGCCTGAGCAATAGAGTGAGACCCTGTCTCAAAAACAAAAAACTAAACAAAAACAAGACTTTCTCAGTGGTTGATCCTATTCTATTTAAAATTATAATATTTAATTATATCTACAAAATCATCTGAGTTCTCTTAAGAATTTACAGATTTCCTGTGAGGATGGTGTGATAAAGATATAAGCACTAAAGGGACTTTGGAGTGCTCTGTAGAAGTCAGAATGATTATTGTCGGAATTTGATGATATAGATTCTCCCAGAACCTCACAGCAGTTCTCACTTCTATGCCTTAACACACTGGGATTCACTATGATATATGTCACAAATAATTTCTTATTAATAAAATACAACCATTTCCAAATGAATCACTCAAGTTTACATTGATTTAAAACTCCCTAAAACAGTGTGGTCCTCTTGAGTGTGAAAAAAGGCAGTAGTTACAGATATTTTGTGTAAGGCTTAAAACATGGTCTCAGACTCTAGTGGGACTATGAGTCTCCTGGGGAGGCTGGTAAAATGCAGATAGATGGACCCAACCTGGGTTGAGGCACAAATTTGCATGTTTAATGAGTAACTCAGGTGATTCTGACACAGATGCATAGACATTGCATTTTCACAAACAGTGGTGATGGGGTCAAAGGAAAGCTTCCCATCTGTCCTTTATAGGTTCACTGAAAATGAACTGACAAAAGACAGATTAATAGATGAAAAAGGCATACAGCATTTATTTTAATGCATGTGTGGACACAGAAGCCATACCCAAAGTATGAAACTCAAAGAGGAACTAAATGGTTGAGGTTCACATATGCTCTTCATAGAAGAAAGGTGTACAGATCCAGGAGGCAGACATCATTTTGTAAACTATTCTCTGATTCTCTGTGAAAGATGGATGGGACAAATTATGGAAGGTGAGGGGCAGAACACGGGTTGTCTTATTATGCAGGTAAAGTTCCCCAGGTAACTTCTGGGAGTTGCCCTTAGAAGAATAGGTGAAAAGACTGTCTGGGCATGGTGATGACTCCCAATCTCTTTTCTTCTTCCTTGGTGTGATCCTTCCTGGTTATTTGATGGGGTTTCTAGGGAGGGGGCCTTAAGACAATCGCATTTCTTTTGCAAAGAATCTTCCTTAGATAAGAAAATTTCAGAAAGGGTCCCTTCCAGTGATTCTGGAAAGAGGATCTGAGATACAGGGAGGTAGGGGAAAGTCAGAGAGAGAACTTGGTTCTTAGGCTTATTTCTATGGCCTTTCCATTTTCAAAGCACTCACATGCTGAAACGCCAGGTTTTGGAGAATCATTTTCTGAGCCCCAATGGCAGCTTGACTTCACCAAAGGCAACCAATCTCAAATAGACCTCTTAACTTCCTTCCAGCCCAAATCCCTTGCTCTAACTCTCAGTCTCTAAGACCTGCTGGGGTATATCCTCAGCCAAAGGAGTTTTGGCTCACAGATCCTAACTCCTTACGACAGGTGCCAACATCTGCTAATTCCTAATGAGTTACCCTCCTACTCAACTGTATTATCAGAGATTGCAGAGGAGTTCTCTAGATTGTGTTTCACTTCCACCTACAAAGAAAACTGAAAAACAATTTTTTTATTTCTAAAAAGAATGTTATATTTTTTAAAAGCTGCTGAGTGGGATAAAAGAGTCCAAAGAAAGCTACAATTATTAGCGACTTATCTTGACATAAGGAGAGCTAATACAGAAGGAAGAAAGGAATAACATTTTTCTAATATTCATAAGTGTAAAATAGAGGCTTTGGATTTGGGTGGGGGGTTGGTTGTTTTTTTGTTTTGCTTCAAGCTCTAATAATGTTAGCTGTGTTTTATACTGTCAATTAATACCTCTTAGTAATTGTGCTCTTTGTTTTGGACTTTTAAAAATAAGTACTGTTTAGAAATCCATAGAGACAAGTTTTTAAATATACCTACTGTTATTGAATGGCTCATCATTGATGTTTGGGATTTTGCATCAATTAATGTCATAATTTCAACAATTCTGTGCTTGAACTAAAAAGATAAATGACTCATGCTATATTTATGTGCAACAGAAGTTCCAGCTTTCCTCACTAGTCACTCTAGTATGTCTCTGTCCATTCATATTTGTAAAGGGAACTGCTTCCTTCCATTTTTTATCAATTAAATTAATGATCATTTTCAGAATCTTATAATGATCCAGTGCTAGAATATTAGAAAACAAATATTCTATTTACAGTCAGCAATGTGAAGATGTAACTATCTCTTGAAATGTTAGGAATCTTTGTTTTTTATTTGCTTGAGTACAGAAGGATAACATTACACATTTTACTTGAATTTTTAATGTTTAAAGTTTTAAATTGCACTGAACAGCTATATAGAAATTGGACCTTCCTTCCTTCCTTCTCTTCCTCCTTTCTTTTCATTGTCACTGATACAACACCTATTCATCGTTAGTCAATTTGGCTAACACTAAAGAAACAAAGACCCAGCCTTTGACAGCTCTCCCAGAGTTAATGATCTAGTTGCAGAGACAGAGGAAGGACACAGTAAACCCAACAGAAGTTAGTAAGTACTGTGGAAGCATCAGATACTGAGTTCACTGAAGGAATTCATTCATTTTTTGAGTGCCAGGCTCTGTCTCAGTGCTGAGGATGCAGAGTACATTCACCGAATTCAAGACACTCAGGTTATAGAGAAGAATGAATAATTATAATACCATGTTAAAAGTCTAATGATAGAAAATTGCACAGAATATTTCAAAAAGCAAAGAACCCGTAAGTCAATGGAAACAAGGTGCCATTTTCTGGAAGAGAATATAACAGAAATGAGTCTTAGGTGATGGGCGGGAGTTAGCCAAGCAAAAAGCAGAAGGCCACAGGCACAGGTTGCAAGGCATGTCGGAGAGGAGCAACAAACAAAATGTTACTTCTGGGGAATTGAGTTCTAGGCAGAGAGTAGAAAGTTGTAAGTGGAGAGGAAGGCAGATGACAGTCTGCAGAGAGGCCCATGGCCACCTGAAGAGAAAGGACTTTATCCTGCCCTCGAGAGACACTGAAGTTAAGAGGGCAGTCAGACAGCTTTTTACCTTTTACACTCTGGCAGTTTTATAGACAATTGGTTTAAGAAAGACAGTACTAGGAGCTTGAGGCACTGGAGTAGTTCATATGAGAGGGCAGGGACAGGAGTGCTGAAGAGGATGGTAGCAGAGAGATATAAAGGAGGTGAGGTCTACAGCACTTAGTGGTTGGCTGACAAGGGGAAGTGATGTAGAGGGGGAAAGTCAAGAAAGACACCCCAAGTTCTAGCTTGGTTGACTAGATGGAGGCAGCGCTACTGATGGATAATTTTGGAGGTGAAATAGACATGAAGAAAATGATCAATTTGCTTTTGGACACATTGATTTGAGGTCCCTGTGTAACCTTGGAGGAGCCATCACAGGTAATTAGATATTTGAATGTGGGAATCGGCATATGAGAAATTAAATAGACTTGGGGGTCACAGGTTAAAGGGATCGTTGAAAAACTCTTTTGAGTTTTATTTTGGACACAATGAATTTAGGAAGTCGTTGGAATGTAGCAATGCCCCTACAAAACTCAGAAGTGAGGTTGAGTGAAAAACCAGAGCATATTCATGGACTGTATTTCTCTGAGAATACACAAAGTATGACTGACTAGGCAGGTAAATCTACCCAGGTGCTGGAGGAAGATGTAAGAGATATAGGGAAATCGATGAAGCATAGAATAAAGAAGCTCCATAAGAAATTGAGCATCGCATGTATGAGGTTGTGGGAAAGCAGTTGAGGAGATGACACAGTCATTACAGAAAATACTGAGCCAGGAAACTATAGAAAATACTGAGCCAGTTCCTGAAATAAAAATTTCTCTGGTTATCATTTCTCTTGGGCTACAAAGTCACAATTTACACTAGCTGGGGTTTCATAGTCCTCAGTGGCCCCAACAGGCTCATGCCCTTAGATCCAAATTGCGGCATTATGATAAGGAGCTAGTTCTTCCCGTCACAGAAGTTATTACTACTTGCAGCCATTCAATTTAGCACCTCATGACATACAGGTGTGCATTTTTCTGTACTTGCTTTGCATGTAAATTGAGGCAGTGGTGAACACAGTGGGTGGTGAGCTCACTTTTTTCAAATTTATTTTAAAATTGTAAGCTGACAATTTATAATTTTCTATATATGGGCACTAACTGTCACATTAAGCCATAGCCTTGGTTCATTCAGGCTTATGGGTGGTGACTCTCAAATCTGGCTACCAACTGGAATAATCTGAGGAGCTTTTATTAAAGACTGATGAAACAATCCATGCTCCAAAGATTATGAGTTAATTGCTCTGGGGTGGGGCCCAAGCGTTCGTAAATTTTAAAAGTCCCCCAGGTGATTCTCATGTGCAAACAAGATTGAGAATCATTGCTGTAAAGTAAGAAAACACCTGCTTTATCAAATCAGAGTAGCTGCGAATAAATTGAATAAAATAGGGAATGTGTGGGAGAGTGTATTCACATGGTGGGGGCATTGAGGAGTGAAACAGCAGAGTCCTAAGAAAGCAGCAAGAAAGGTTTTCTGTTTGGGGTTTGTTTGTTATTTTTAACATTTAAACTTACCTGTGGAAGGTAGGCAATTGACTGGAGCAGTAGGCAGCCTAGAAGTTTCTGTGTTCCTCCCAGCAGCCAGGAGGTCTATGAAAGTCCCTTATCAGCAGAGCAGAGATGCGTGCTGTTGTGGCCATTCTACAGGGCATTCATCCCACCATGGAAGAGTTCCACCAGCTGCATATTTGTAGTTGCCTGCCTTGGGGAGTCTGCCCCTTTTTCCAAGCTATCCACTTGGCTGTCTACTTTTTGTGTCTATCTCCAGAGAGATATAAAGGAGGTGAGATCTGTAGCACTTAGTGATTGACTGATAGAGGAAGTGATATAGAGGAGGAAAGTCAGGAAAGACACCCCAAGTTCTAGCTTGGGTGACTAGATGGAGGGCAGTGCTAGTGACTGAGAATTTTGGGGGTGAGATAGGCATGAAGAAAATGATCAATTTGCTTAACACTGATTTGAGGTGCCTGTGTCACAGGTAATTAGAAATTTGAATGTAGGAGTCTGGGCATGTGAGATATTAAATATATTTGGGGGTCACAAGATTAAAGGGATCATTTAAAAAACTCTGAGTTTAATTTGGACACAATGAATTTAGGAAGTCATTGAAATGTGGCAATGCCCCTACAAAACTCAGAGGTAAGGTTGAGTGAGAAACCAGCAGCATATTCATGGACCATTTTTCTTCCATGCCTTGTATTCTAGTACCTTGTTGAATCTGCAGGCTTAACTAGTTAATCATTGTTTGGCCTTGGGCAAGTTATTCTAATTCCTCTACTTTCTATTTCTTCATCTGTACATAAGTTTGCTGTGAGGGTAAAATCAGATAATACATCTAATGTACCCATCTCAGTGGTAAACAGATTGTAAGCCCACAGAAAAATGGTGATTTTTCTTTTTAATGGCAGCCACAATAAAGTAGCCAGTCCTTGTGTAAATCAAGTGGCAGTGCAGTTCTACACATGATTTATAATTTATTTTGTTATTTGTTTTCTTCTTCACCCAGATTTTTCCCTAAAACAAAAACATGTCTATAAGCTTTCACAGGTGCATTTAATGTAATGAACAACAGAAGAAATAAGAAAGATACCTGAGTATGTTAATTGCTTGGTAATTTGTACATAATTTATCTCAATGCATAATTTATGTCACTTATCACACCCAGTAGTTTTGCCATTTTATAAAATAGTAAGTTAATTTCCAGCCCGCTGGAGCCATACACACTCACACACTTGGGGTTTAGAAGAAATATTTATACCAGCAGACCCAACTGTTTATGGATTCTCTATCTCCACTTAGAGACATTAGACCAAGAAAATGGTGCCCTGTTTACAGAATGAGGGTTGAACAGGACTGTTCTTTTTGAATGTGTACCCTTGTTTAAAAAATGCTTTATAAATTGCATTAATGATATGGTTTGGCTCTGTGTCCCCACCTAACTCTCATCTTGAATTGTAATCTCCAGGTGTTGAGGGAGAGACCGGGTGGGAGGTGATTGCATCGTAAGGGCAATTTCCCCCATGCTGTTCTCGTGATAGTGAGCAAGTTCTCATGAGATCTGGTGGTTTTATAAGTGGTAGCTCCTCTCTTGTTCTCTCTCTCGTCACCACGTGAAGAAGGTCCTTGCTTCCCCTTGCCTTCTACCATAATTGTAAGTTTCCTGAGGCCTCCCCAGCCATGGCTAACTGTGAGTCAATTAAATCTCTTTCTTTTGTAAAATTTCCAGTCTCAGGTAGTATCTTTATAGCGGTGTGAGAACGGACTAATAGAATTAGCTATATGAATATAAGTTGTTATTGTTAGCAGAAAACGTTCTTGGATCTAGTGCAGAAAGGAATTCAAGGCAAATTGCAAAGTACAGTGAGAAGCAATTGAGCTTTATTGAAAGCTCCTCCATTACAGAGTAGGGGCGTCCTCAGAAAGCAAGTGGAGGAATGCACCGTCTTTGTTTCAAGTTTTTCTTATGTACGGATCTTGTCTACGTAAAGGTAAACTAAGCTGTGACTATGTGTAGGTGGGCTGACAGCATGACAAAATTTATCATTTTGTTGATTTAAAGAAAACTATTCCTGACATTTTAATGTGTAAATACATCAAAGCATAACTATAATTATCCTGAAAGCATATATTGTTATGAGTATTGGGACATCTGGACTTTCTGTTGTTGGAGTTTATCCTTGTAGGTATCTTTAAATTGTTTCCTGAGTTGTAAATATCTTATAACCATGTGACTGGCAATAAATGTGCCTTGCTAGTTTTGAGGTGGAGTTGATTTTAAAATGGTGTCAACTCTGGCTCTCGTAGGCTCCTGCATCCCTGACATTATTGCTATTAGGATGATGATTTATTGACTCTTCTGTGAAATAAAAAGTTTGAAAATAGCACATTTTCAGTACACAGCATATTGCTCTGTTGGCACTTTGGAAATGCTTGCTTACTTGCATTTTTAAACATGTCACTTAAGGCTGGGCACAGTGGCTCACACCTGTAATCCCAGCACTTTGAGGGGCCCAGGCAGGCGGATCACCTGAGGTCAGGAGTTCAAGACCAGCCTGGCCAACACGATGAAACCCCGTCTCTACTAAAAATACAAAAATTAGCTGGGCATGGTGGTGCACACCTGTAGTCTCAGCTACTTGGGAGGCTGAGGCAGGAGAATCACTTGGACCTGGGAGGCAGAGGTTGCAGTGAGCTGAGATCGCACCAGTGCACTCCAACCTGGGCAACAGAGCAAGACTCCATCTCAAAAAATTAAATAAATAAATAAATAACTTAAAACTTTCACCTGAAAAGAGTTTTGTATTAAAAAATAGTTTCTCTGTGGCATCAGGTTTAAGGGAGAGTCTCTAGAATTCTTCTCCTATGTGACAATGACAGTGTAATCCTCACAATTAAAGACCATGATAAATTACAAGTAGGTGATTTCCCCTTCCAGGCACTTTGATATTTCACCCTTTTCAGAGCTAAGGAGAGGTCAGATAAAATAGGCCAACAGTATGGTCTGCATCAGATCACTGCTTTGCAGTGATTTTATTGTGCAAATGCCTCATCTGACACCAGATCTCCATCTTTATTAACATTTAGTTTGAATTCCTGGAAGGAAAAATCAATAATAGCAAATGCCCCTGTTTTAGCACAGCCATCAGAGTTCCATCAGCCAAATGAATGTGTAGGAAAATCATCTTGTTATCAGTGGGCAATGATCTTATTAAACTATTGCACAAGGGGAAGCTGAATATTACATAGAAAGCAAATACCAGCGCCACCAAAATCTGTCCTTTGTCACAGCCATGTTTGAAATAAAAAAAACAACCAGCAAAGACTTCAACCTATTAATAGTAACTGTTTTGATTGGCTGTTTCAGTAGGGATATAGGTAGTATTTTCTATCTGCAGTTTATTTGTGTCTCTATACAAAAGTGAAAACATCTATCACTGAATAATAAAGAATCATAACTGAGTAGTATTATCGACCTACTGAAAAAGTATGAGGTGATAACTGATTTTTCAGCTAGGTCATTCTGTGAAACATGACCTCCATTGTACAAAAATCAACAGGAAAGATGAAGGAATTACCCAAAAGTTTGCCTGTTCTGTACCAGTGATATTTCCTTAGGTAATAGAAGGACAATGTGAAAGTACTAATTTACATTTCCTTGGAATCATTGCCACCATTTCAGTTGAAACTGGAAGCATTTCCTTTCTATTCCACATTGTACCTAATTAGGTCTCCCACATTATTTAAAGAGCTCAACATTGATACCCTGACTATAGGTTCGATTCTTCCTGCCCCTAAAATACTGCTTTTCTAGCATGTTTTTTTTCCTCCAGCCTTCTTTAGCCCCTAGGAACTTACCATACTGTTATTCAGAGCTACCAATTCAATGTGGAGAGTATAGTAATACTACAGCTGTAGTATTCTGAAGAATACCACAGAGCTGGTGTTGATGAACAGGAGCCTACTGTGCTGTCTTCTGGACTTGGATGTATTTATGAGTCTGGGCAGGGCTAGCAACAAGCCAGACTTTGATGTATATTTGTCTGGTTTACCTTAGTACTGTACCAGATATTTATGTTAAATGAATATGGATGAATGGGTAGAAGAAGGCATGAAGCATGAAGGTGACAGATACAGGAATACATTACTAAGGTCAGTTGAGAAACTTCATTTGACTTAAAAGATGATGAATTTCTGTACCTATCATCATAGTACTCATCAGGTTCTTCCTTTATATCTGACTAAAGTTTCATATTTCATCTTAGTAAAAAATGTATAGGGTAATCTTCATGGAAACAGATCAACCAAAGCTATTCCATTTGGCAAACAAGCGGTATGGGGTTCAGATAGTATGACACCTGCAATGATCGCTAGAGTTCTGGATAGAGCCAGGACACAAATGTTCAGAGATCCATTAGGCTCAAGGTTGCTGGTCAATGAGAGATGGAGACCAGTGGTCCTGGTTTCAGAGCAGGAGTAGGCAAAAGTCTCAATTAGGAGACAGACCCAGATATTAGCATGCCAAGCATAAGCAGAAAAGGAAAGTGTACAGGTAACAACCATTTAAAAGGACATCAGAGTCAGACAGAATAGGGGACCCTGGGAGCCCATGGATTCCCAAGCCAGTATCAAAGAAAGTCAGGATCAAAATGTAGAGATAAAATTCGAGCTCTTGAGGGCTCAGGAAAAAAGCTATTGCTCTAACATCAGAGTGGCTCTAACCTCTGCTGGATGTCTGTTGGACATCAATTAGAAGACTATTTCCTTCTAAACTTTGCAATTATCATACCTTTTGACTATAAACTATTTCATCTTAATTTGAGAAACAACAATTGCATAATAGTAAAAAAGATGGTGTGAAATTAAATCAACTATTTCATGAGAAAGCTGTTGATATGTAATTTTATTTACAACCTCTTGTATATATAATGAATTGTTATATGTGTTCACTAAGAACTGAATATGAACAAATTTGTATAAATTATAAAAGGGACAATGTAATTTATCTCTAAGGACCAATTTGATAAAATTGGGACAAAAAAGATTACTTATTTTTCTTTGTAAACACTGAACAAGATAGTTCTAGTTGAGATCATTCTAGTACAGGACAATAATAGGTTTTATGGGACTTGAAGTTTGTAAAATTTGAGAAAGCCTCTTTGATTTAATTATAATATAATTAATTATAAATACAAAATTAGGTATGAAAACAATCTTTCCAAATGACAAAAATCCCAGAAATTACAAATTCTTTTAAAAATTGACAAATACAAAAAAATCACAAAATCTAGAAATATTTTTATTAGTAAATTATCTGGCATGCCTCTACAATACTTGCTTTTCTTTTTTTGAGATGGAGTTTCACTCTTGTTGCCTAGGCTGGAGTGCAGTGGTGCGCTTTCGGCTCTGTTGAGTATTAGGTGTAAGATCAATGCTGTGCTTTGTAACCTAGGTTTTTTTTAAGCCTGTATTTTCTAGACAATGTGTTGCCCTCTGTTAGATAATAACCAAGTGTTTTTCAATTCAATATCTAGGTAGAGGTATGACAATTAAGATTGTTGTCAATTCCCTGGTCATTTGATGCAGACACTGCCTTCACTGTAATTTAAAAAAATATTCAGTAACTTCTCATTCATTCCATTCAATGTACTTAATACTTACCTGAGCCATTATGTTTAGGGCATTGTGTTAGTAACTGTGGATGATATGAAGAAAGGCCGTAGAAAGGTTTTTCCTTTGAAGAACTGACAGTCTCAATTAAAGAGATTAAACTAGCATCCAAATAAATGCAGTACAAAATTTAATAAGAGAAATACCCAAAGTGTGTTTTAAACAAAATGTTAAGAGGATACAAAAGGTAGAAAAATATATCAGGTTTGGGAGAAATCAGGAAAGACTTCATGTATGAAGGATCATCAGAGATGGCTTTTAAAGGTTGTGCAGTTGGTAGACAATGATGTCTCTCTCTCCAGCTTGCAAGCGACCAAAAACAATTAAAAAAAAAAAAAAAAGGAACAACGACAGAGCTAAGAGACCCTACCAGACTTTAATACCAAGTTTTTCCAGGAATTCTGAATGAATAACTTGCTCTCAGAAAAACTCCCTCGAATGAAGGCATTCGATGGTGATTCTAATGAGCTCTGTAGTATGCTGAAGTGGGAGCAAATGCCAGACCAACAAACAGGAGACTGGGTGTCTTGTCCCTGAGCAATCACTAATTAGCTTTGAGTCATTTAACTTGCACAAGCCTGGGCCTCATTTAAAATGAGGTTGAGGGATCAGAAGACTTCAAACGTCTCTCTATAGCTCTGAAATTGTATAATTAGCACAAACTCAACCCCAATTTCTATTATTATATTCTTACAAGAAGTAAAGAAACATTTCCTTTTAATTTTTCAAAGTTTTGTATTCTATCAGTGAGAAACACAGTAGAACACACAGTATTTGGTCAATAAGCACATGTTGAATCACTGCTAGTGTCAAGAAATACAGCCTGCAAAGTGGAAGTCACTAACTGGTACTGAGAAAGTTAGTACCATCATTGTCTACCAACTGCACAACCTTTAAAAGCCATCTCTGATGATCCTTCATACATGAAGTCTTTCCTGATTTCTCCCAAACCTGATATATTTTTCTACCTTTTGTATACTCTTAACATTTTGTTTAAAACACACTTTGGGTATTTCTCTTATTAAATTTTGTACTGCATTTATTTGGATGCTAGTTTAATCTCTTTAATTGAGACTGTCAGTTCTTCAGAAAACCTCCCTCAAATGAAGGCATTCGATGGTGATTCTAATGAGTTCTGTAGTATGCTGAAGTGGGAGCAAATGCCAGACCAACAAACAGGAGACTGGGTGTCTTGTCCCTGAGCAATCACTAATTAGCTCTGTGATACGGACAGAAGGCAGGGAAATACTGGGTAGAGGAGGGCAGTCCCTGGCGAGGGCCACACCCTCAAGCCTAAGACTGTGGCCTAAAGTGAGAATGTGCATTCCTGTTTTCCCGTTCAAATGCGCTGTTTGGCCCACCCCTCCCCACCATCCTGTACCCATAAAAAGCCCAGGCTCTACTGGCAGAGGGGCAGCAGAGTGATAGGGAAGAAGAGAAGAGAAGCAGCAGCTGGGTGTTGGAGAGGAGCAGCCTGACTTCAGAGGTACAGCCTGATGGCTGGACTTCAGAGAAGAGTCCAGCCAGGGACAGCCGTTTAGCCAATGGAAGACCACCTTCCCACTCCATCCCCTTTCCAGCTCCTTATACCACTGAGAGCCACTTTCATTGGCAATAAAATCCTCTGCATTTACCATCTTCAATTTTTTCCTGCAACCTGATTCTTCCTGGACACCAAACAAGAGCTCGGGATACAGAGGACTGTCAAACCGAGCTGTTAAATACATAAGCCATATGCAGACAGCAAAGCTAAAAGAGCACACTGTAACACACACCCTCTGGGACTCTGGAGGTTGTGGATACCCCCCAGAAGCTGCTGTGGGGGCCACACAAAGTTCTACTCCTGCCGGTGACCAGAAGCACTCATCCCAGCCCCTGCACCCACTTACCTATGATCTCCCCATCCTGTGAGGTGTTGAGAGTTGGGGGCTGAGTAAATGTGCCATCCCCTTAGCAAGTCCTGTGAAAGGGTCAAGGGAACCATATCACTTCAGATGTAAATTCAGAGGGATAGGAATACAAAGATAAGTAGGAATGCTGAGTGAAATATACTACATATCTAGGTAGAGGATGTAGGGGAGGGAGGTGGGGATGTAGCTTATAGACAACTTGAAATTTTATTCTGAGTGAGGTGAAATGCTATGAAGGGTTTTATATACATAATTTAGGAAATACATAATTTAAAGTTTTGAAAATATCATTTTGGGAGCTAATAGTCCTTAGGGGTCAAGGATGGAAGCAGGGAGGCAGGAGGCCATTGCTTTAGTCCAGGCAACAGATGATGACTTGAACTTGGACATGGCAGGACTATAAACATCTTAGTGAAAGGAGAAAAGTGTGATGTGCAAATTGATGCTACAGGGTAACGTAACACAGAGAAGAGGTGAGATTCAAACCAGATCATGAAAAGGGGAAGAACTTTAAGTGGGCAGGATGGCAATTCTCTTCAGGCAGAGCTCAAGAGGCAACAATGAGGATGCCATGTTTGGTGGGACATGGAGTAGCTGTACCTGAAGCCCTGGATTCTCTCATGGAAGGGAGATAAAGCATTACAGCTAGATGAAAGGTCTTTGAATAATACTCTTAGGAAATGGGAGAATATTCTTTAGATCATATATAGGAAGAGATCATTGTTGAATCAATGGGAAAGGTCTATGGAGGGGCAACTGTTAAAGGAGAGGTATTCTTTTTTTTTTTTTAACTGAATATCAAGATATTTGCTTGAGAATCTGATATCACAAATGGGATAATTTATAGTGTTTCATTTCCTTCATTCTCCCTGCATGCCCTGTCTCTCAGAAGTTATAATTTGGGAAGTAAATCAAGATTTCAGCTTAAATTGATACCAGAGCACTCAGAAGTTCATACTGAGCCCCATTGTAGTTTTTCAGGCTGAGCTCAACTCCTTAGACTCTTTAAGATGTAAGTCTTTGCTTTCCTTTTAGGTAGGTGAGATCAGTTTCCTTCCCTAAAAAGAAATATTTTCACTCAAATAGATAGAGTGAATCAAAATATAGAGTTGTTACAGTCCTAAAGTTTGCATGAGAAATTCAACACATTTATTCATCTCTGCCACATAAATGCATTTCCTATCTTCAGTACAATTTATCTTCAAAACTTTGCTCTATTGGAATTGCAACAAAATATACTAAGCTATGGGTATTTTTAACAGAAAATACCAAACAGTAAAACAGGAAAAGTTACCCTACTTCCCTGCTTACATACAACAGTTATAAACCTTCATCTCAGTTTATCCTCTTTTCACAACAGACCCAAGTAGGCAATAACAATCACTGGGCTGCCACATAGCCCTTTCTCTTCCAAAAACCAATGCTTCTCTTATTTCTAAAGTAGTGAAGAAGAAAAACTCAAGAGGCAATAATCCAATGTGTCAATAAATCTCATTGGCTCTATTTAAAAATCTAAAATAGAAGCACTTGTGTGTTACCAGACGATGCCTCTGATGGATTGTTGATATCTGAATGGCCTCTTAACTGCTCTGGCTGCTTCACCCTTATTCCCTGTAGCAGATTGACTAGTGTCCCTCCAAAATCCATGCCCACCCAGAGTCTCCTAATGTGACTTTATTTGGGATTAAGTCTTTACAGATGTGATTAGGGTAAGAATTGAGATGAGATCCTAATGGATCAGGATGGGCTCCAAATCCAGTGGCAGCGTCCTTATAAGAGACAGAAAAAGAGAAGATACAGAAACACAGCAAAGAAGGAGATGTGAAGACAGAGACAGAGATTGGAGTAATGCGTCTACAAGCCAAGGAACAACAGAAATTGGCAGCATAAGATAGATTCTCCCTATGAACCTCCTCAAGAATATCCCTGTTGACCTCTTGATTTCACACTTCCGATAATTCTGTAGTTTTGTTTTGTTTTGTTTTTTAGATGGAGTCTTGCTCTGTTGCCTAGGCTGGAGTGCAGTGGCACCATCTTGGCTCACTGCAACCTCCACCTCCTGAGTGCAAGCAATTATCCTGCCTCAGCCTCCTGAGTAGCTGGGATTACAGAAGTGTGCCACCATGCCTGGCTAATTTTTGAATTTTTAGTAGAGACGGGGTTTCACCGTGTTGGCCAGGAAATTCTGTAGCTTTAAGCCATCCAGTTGGTTGTAATTTTCTACGGCAGCCCTGGGAAATGAATACACTCCCCCATAGTCTAACTTTATTTCCTCCTACTCCCGCCCTTGTTCACTCTGCCACATTGTGCACTTTGCAATAAGTTAGACAATCCAAAGCACAATCCTGACTTGAGCCTTGACACTTGCTATTTCCTCTCTTGGGAGTATCTTTCCTTCAGATGTGTGCTAGGCTTTCTCAGTAACGTCTTTAACGTTCTGAAAGATTACTTGTCTCTGAGGTCTTTCCTGGTGATCTAATTGAAAAAATCACATACCTTCCTCCTCCCCAACACACCGGGCCCCACTCCTTATCTGTCTTCCCTGCTTTATTATTCTTCCCAGTACCTACCACTCAGACAAATATTTTACTCCTCCATTCGCATATTACAGCTCCTTCCTCCAGTTTGCAGGCTCTGCGGGCAGGGATTTTTACTCTTTTGCTCGCTCCTATATCCCTCACACCTGGGGGGTTCAGTGTGTGTCACAATGAGTGTACCCAGGCATAAAGGAATAAATGTGTAAATTAAAGAAATTTATTTTCCTTCAAATTTATTTTTACTTAATGCATTCATTCATTCATCAAATATTTATTGAGTCTCTAAGCTCAAGGCTTTGATGAATATTAGGGTTTTTTAAAGCAACGCTTAAAGTTTTAAGTTTTCTGAAGGCAAGGAAAACTTTCAGGAAACTTATAACTTCAAAGAGTAAATAAATAATATAGACAAAAAGCAGTAAGGGAGGGTAAGGGAAAGCAATCTAAAGTGAGAGTATTATGGTTCACATACTGTGCTGGTATTTTTAGTGTTTGAAATATTTTAATGTATGTTAATAAATTCATCATTTTATATATATGTCTATGTGTTTGTTTATTTATTTATTTATTTATTTTTGAGAAGTCACAATACAGACCAATGAGGGACAAGATCCTTCCAAAACCATAAATTGCTATAGAGCCCAGGGAGGGAGAGGCCATTTCAGACCAAGTTGTTGCTTTTTGGAGGAGGTGGTATTTCAGCAAAGCTATGATGGGTTGCATGATTTTGGTAGGTGGAGATTATCAGTACATGCTCCAGGGATAGCAAATAAGATCATGGATGTAACAGATGTGCACTGTGTCCAGGTTTAGTGGGAGAGAAGCCTGGAAATACAGGCTGAAATATTCTGCCTATGGTACGATGTGAAGTGGATTCCTCTAGTTCTGTTCGAAGGAGAGAGAAACGGGTAGGAAGAGTCTCTGCCATTGGAATGTATTTGAAAAACTTTATGACTCAGGCTTTTATCCTTAAATCCCTGTGCCTTACTTGTTTCTCCTCCCCTGGGCACATCCATTTTAAGTACTAAAGTCCCACACTCAATTCAGGACTCCAGCAAGTGTCTGGTCTCAGTAGAAAATGGCAAATCGGATGAATGAGAGGTATGATGGAGCCTGGTTTTCAACTCTTGGTTTTGCTAAGGGAAGAAGTATTGAGAAGGGGAAACTTTCTAAGTTCTCTTTCCCTGGTTATCTGTGGCATTTGTCACCTCTAATCAAGCCATCTCTCTGCTAGCTCTGACATCTGAACATTGCTCTTTCTCATGCACACATTTCTTTTCAGGAGACTATTCTCTGTCTTGCCCATTGTATATACTTATGAAGCAGTAGTTCTTGATTTTTATTTACTGCAGCTTGTTTATGGATACCTCTTTCTTCCTCCTAGCTTTCCCTAGATGTCATTGACCCTGTGTTTACCATCTTTGCATTGCCTCATTGTGTCACAGAGCCAAGCACAGACCAGACACCTAATGAACACCCATCGAACTGGGCTAATTTCTCAAGGAATAAGTATTGTTTTGCTACTTCAACTCTCATATCCATATGGGTAAATTTCAACACTCTCTCTCTGACCAGACTTTGTAATTCAATTCTGTATCTCCTGAAATGCAATATTGTAAATATTGTAGGAATTAAAGTCTTAGCCATACTCCATGTTGAGTGTGTGTATTTTAAAGCAAATACCTGATATCTCTGCCACTCACTTTTCTCGTCTGCACAATGGGGATGATAATAATCATATCCATATCTCATTTGGGAAATAGGCTAAGATGGGGGAGTAGCTCTTTGAGTAGTTGTCCCTTCCCTATGCCACCATTAGGTGACAGAACATCTCCCTTTGGATATTTGTCATTATTTCCCAACACAGAATCCCTCCACCAATCCTATTCCCTCTTAGAATTTTCCTTTCTCTGTGACTGACACTACAACTATCTTAGGTCTAAACTTGGATGTTGTTTTTCCATTGTCCCTTTTATTTCATTGTTCCTCAGGCTTATTGATTCTTCTTTCAAAATGCATTTCAAATTTATCTACTCCAGGGAAGGTGTTTGTCCTAAACTCCAAACTTTGTCTTCTAACTGCCGCATGCTGTCTGTGGCATCTCACAATTGAACTCCCACCAAACATCACCAATCAGAAATGTTTTTGAAAAAGACTGCTTGTGTCATTTTACTTCCCAAGCAGAAATCCTCCAGTTCTTATCCACTGTGCTTCTTTTATTCACAATCATTTGTTATTTTAATTAACCAACATTTTTTAAATTCCCGTTTCATGCCCAGGCAGGTTGCAAGATGCTAGGGATGAAAAGGAAAAACAAAACCAAAAAAAAAAACAAAAAAACAAACAAGCAAAAAAACCCAAAAAGAAAACCACATGACTTTGGGAAGATTCTGGAGTTCTCATTAGCATAACGATTTTTACATTCTGCTTAAATTCCCCCAATTCAGTCTTTATTTTACTCCTGGCTTCAAATGATCCTTCTACCTCAGCCTCCCAAAATGCTAGGATTGCAGGTGTGAGCCACTGTGCCCGGCCCCTCTCTGATCTTAATTTCCCATCCCCTGGAGCCCAGTGCTCACCCTCACTCCTGTCCCAGACACCCTAAGTTCTATATTCCCATGAATAACATGTTTCATTCCATTTGACTTCAAGATATTGTTCGTGCTGTTCCCTAACCCAGACTGTCCTTCATTTGTTAAGCAAATATGCATTGGTCAACCTTGTGCCAGGCACTTTGATTTCTATATGTCCTTCAGGATCTAATTTAAAATTTGCTTTGTTCCAGTTAAGCTCAAATTGAAAATCCCAATGCCTTCATTTGTACCTTATGGAGACACTGGACACTGAATTATTTACTGCCTTAGGGTTTTGCTTACTTGTTGCATGTCTTGTTTATACCCAATACAATTATAAACTCAAGAAATCTAGAGTCATTTTTAACTTCTTATATCTCCTTCTTCCTTTCCTTTCCCCATACCCACTTCAACCACACAATTAGCTGCCTGCAGGAAACATTTTGTAAATTCTTTTTAGTAAAACAAAGTGTTGAAGGAGGAGATATTGGCCCACACCCCATTGCTCACTGTGATAAGGCAACTTACTAATGTTTGTTTTGTGGGAGATTAGTTGTTTCAGAAACTTAGGTACACACAAGGGCTTTCACATTCAAATATGTTTGGGAAATTATGAGTTAATTAAAGTTAAACCAGTTTGTTTACAGCAGGACATTAATTTCTTCTAGAAGAAATTATAGATTTCCAAATTTATTTTGAAAACACCAACTTTTTGGCGAAGACACATTTTTAGAATGAATGATCAACAATCACACGTCCAGAATTGCCTGAGAATTCCTGGAGTTCAGTCTTAGATTTGTAATTGTTACATGGAATAACACATGGCTTTCTTCCATCTTACCACTTCATCATCTTCATGGTAGACCCTCCAGAAATAATCAAAAGCAGGAAATAATAGAAACAAATATAAAGCAAAGTCAACAGGAAACACAGTAAATGGAGTCATTATCGATTAATGAAAGGACAGTCATGGCCCTGTAAATCGAAGCTAAAGAAGTTGTTTTGCAGTTGAGTAGAAGCAGGTAGGCATATGCAAAGAGCACAAGGTTAGGATTTGGGAGACCTGGGTTTCATTTCTGGCTTTGCCTTCGGTTGCCTTAAAATTTGAGCAGATCATTGAATGTCTCCACATCTCCTTTTTGTTTTTGTTTTTTTTTTTTAGTTTTTTTGTTTTGGTGTGTTTTCCCATTTATATAATGAAGAGATTAGATTAAATACGTGCTAAAATACCTCCTAGATCTAATGTTTATGTTTCTGCAATGCAGATTCTTAACATTTTAGTTGGGCTTCTCCTCTGCATACCAATCTGTGAAATATGCCTAAAGACATAGGCATAGTGTATGAAATATTAGAAATCTATGGTGAGGAACTCCTGAAAATGACTGGTTGATGTTGCATACCCCTCTGGTAGTTTATGTGCTGGTTCCCCAGAGATAATGAACTCAGGTTGTTAGTTGTGAAATGTCATTTCTGTTATTCATTCTGAAGTGAGGAAACAATGGCTGCCTAGGGAATTTTTAATGTGAGGTATGGAGCTAAGTCATCACTAATGCATTATAATGTGACTTTTCTAATGGAGCCTTGTGGAAGATTATGACTGGTTCAGTTTTGCCTCTTCTTTTAATTGTGCCAAATGACAAGAATGCAGGCATTTGGCCAAAGCTGACCAGGAACTTTTGAGGACCATCCAATTCACTAAGTTTGTGATTGATCACAAATTTGAGTTCTAAACACATAGGGAAGAAGGTGGGGAAACTTTAGTCAATTACAGATTTTACCACGCTGGGAACCAAAGATTTTCCTTTCTTTTATCTTGCATTTTAAACAGATTGCTTACAGGAATGAAACACCCAAATACTTTCTCCATTTGCTCTCCTAAATGTTTGCTCTAATACTCCTAAAACAGGTTTTTGCTTGGGTAAATAACATGGAAAGGCAAATAACTCCACATACAACTGTTTACCCAGTGGCTCATGCCAGTGTGTGGTGGGCAGTATTGATTTTTCTGGAGTTATACAGCTCTTCTAACTAAGATGGTTAAAGGTCATAGTATAGTTATCAGGTGAGGTAATGGTCATGAGGGTATTTAATTGCCATAGTTATTCAACTGTGTATTTTTGAGATACCACCAGTAGATGGTGATTAATTAGTGGCTCTTTTTAAAAACAAGATACAACTGAAAATAATATAGGAAAGAACTGTTTGTATCAAGGTGTTCATAAACACAATTAGAAAATCACTGCCCTTTTGTGTTTTAGATGATGACCGTGAATAATAGTATGAAGTCAATGATGTTGATTATTTTCAGTGTTCATCTTATTTAATATACACTCATTTCATTCCATGTGGTCTGTCCACAACCAGCTGAAGTCAGACCTTGATTATTTTGCCTGTTTCCCACAATTCACACAAAATAAGCATAAATGCCACCCTTGGCACATGGAATGCTGCAATAATTGTATGACTGAGTTCTGCTTATTGTGTGGACTCAATGAAGTCAGCCTATCTCCAGCAAGTAATCAGATTGTAAAGGGATGTTTGTTCCATAAAGTTGCCTAGAATCATCTCAGGGAGTGCTTGTGTTGGAGGAGGTGGTGGGAAAATTAAATAATGATCAGGGATATAGTAATAAATAAGAGATAGTCCCTTCTTCCAAGAATCTCTGGCTAATAGAGACTTGGAGAGGAAAGATGGGGAAAGCAATAATTACAGTACTGTCTAGTAGGGGCCAATGCAGAGGAGAGACAAGGAAGATGTGGGGGGAGTGGATGGATACCTGGAGGAGGTAAAACTTGGGCTCGAATTTGTGGGATGAGTGGAAATTTATTAGGTAATTAAAGAGGGAATCTTTTCAGATATAACAGCAAATCAAAAAGAGGGGATTAGAGAATGGGGTGTGTTACGGGAACACAAAAATGTTCCTATGGATAAAGCACAAAGGTGTTTGTAAAATGTAGCGATATGTGGCTTGTGGCTGGAAGCAGCAATATGTGGCAATGGCTGCATGGTGAAAGGTATTGAATGGCAAACAAATTTTAATTTAAAAAAATCATTGTTTGAAGGTACCGAACAGCCATTGGTAACTTGCAACTTTTTTTCCTACTCTTTATGTATAGATACATAATTTTCATATGTACTAAAAGTGGTCATATGCAGGCTTTCCTTATTTGATTCCACCTTTGCCTCTTTATTGTCATCACTAAACTACCTTCTCAAGGTAATCAATGTCAGCAATCTAACTCTCATGTTTTTCTCAGGATTTATTATCTTTTCTCACACTGCCATGAATAAATAGCTGAGACTGGGTAATTTATCAAGGAAAGAGGTTTAATTGACTCACAGTTCTGCATTGCTGGGGAGACCTCAGAAAACTTACAATCATGGTGGAAGGTAAAGGAGAAGCAGGCACCTTTGTCACAGGGTACCAGGACGAAGTGAGTACAACGGGGGAAATGACAGACACTTATAAAACAGTCACATCTCATGAGAACTCACTCACTATCACGAGGACAGCATGGGGAAACTGCCCCCATGATCCAATTAACTCCACCTGGTCCTGCCCTTGACATGTAGGGATTATGGGGATTACAATTCGAGGTGAGGGTTGGGTGGGGACACAGAGCCAAACCATATCATTCCACCAGGCCACTCCCAAATCTCATGTCCTTCTCACATTCCAAAACCAATCATGCCTTCCCAAAAGTCCCCCAAAGTCTTAACTCATTGCAGCATTAACTCAAAAGTCCACAGTCCATAGTCTCATCTGAGACAAGGCAAGTCTCTTCTGTTTATGAGCCTGTATAATCAAAGCAAGTTAGTTACTTCCAAGATACAATGGAGGTACAGCCCTTGGATAAATATACCCATTCCAAATAGGATAAACTGGCCAAAAGAAAGGAGCTACAGGCCCCATGCAAGTCAGAACTCCAATAGGGTAATCCTTAAAGTTCCAAAATAATTTCCTTTGACTCCACGTCTCACCTCTGTCTGGGGCAGTCCACTGTGTGTAAAATGCCATCTGATGATTACATAAGAACATCTTTTTTAAAGTATATTTCTTCACCATTTCAATTTGATCTTCTAGAAATAGCCTCTTTTATTGTTTGTCCATCTCGTTTTTTGTTGTTGTTGTTGTTAATTTTTGAGAGCTCTTTTCTATCCTCTGCAACAGTAATATTTATTCAAAGTCTATGATTTGGTCTATTGGTTTTGTTAGCAGCATATTTTCCCATACAAAAGATCTAACTTTATCTGATATCTTTTTGTTTACACTATTAGGGTTTCCAGTTGTGGTTAAGAAGGACTTCCATGTGATTGCTTAGATATTCTTGCAATATTTTAAGGTTTTATATACATGATTAAGTTTCTAATCCATGTGATATTTGTTTTTGTATTATATAATGTAAATCAGCGGTCTGATTTCATTTTTTTTCTAGTTAAATAGTCCCTTGGACCAACACTATTTACTAAATAAACCACATTTTTCTGCACTGAATTTAAATACAACTGTTATCATATGCTAAGTTCTTCTTTTTTTATTTTTTATTTTTTGCTTGAGACAAAGTCTTGCTGTCTCCCAGGCTGGATTGTGCAATCTTGGCTCAATGCAATCGCAGCCTCTTGGGTTCAAGTGATTCTCCTGCCTCAGCCTCCTGAGTAACTGGGATTACACGCGTGCACCACCATGCCTGGCTAGTTTTTTGTATTTTTAGTAGAGACTGGTCTCAAACTCCCAACCTTAAGTGATCCACCTACCTTGGCCTCCCAAAGTTCTGGAATTACACATGTGAGCCACCACACCCAGCCATCATACACTAAGTTCTATGTTCTAAGACAGGGGTTGCCAACACCTGGGACATGGACTGCTACTGGTCTGTGGCCTGTTAGGAACAGGGCCACATAGCAGGAGGTAAGTGGAGGTGAATGAGCAAAGCTGCTTCTGTGTTTACAGCCACTCCCTGTAACTTGCATTACCGCCCGAGCTCCACCTCCTGTCTGATTGGCAGCGGCATTAGATTCTCATAGGATCACGAACCCTATTGTGAACTATGCATTTGAGGGATCTAAGTGTGTACTCCTTATGATAATCTAATGCCTGATGATCTGTCACTGTCTCCCATCACCCCCAGATGGGACCATCTAGTTGCAGAACAAGCTGAGGGCTCCTACTGATTCTATATTATGGTGAGTTGTATAATTATTTCATTATCTAGTGCAATGTAATAATAATGGAAACAAAGTGCACAATAAATGTAATGGACTTGAGTCATCCCAAAACCACCCCCCAACCAACATGGAAAAATTGTCTTCCACAAAAGCAGTCCATGGTGCCAAAAATTTTGGGGACCGCTACCCTTTGATCTATTTCTAGTCTCAGTTCTGTTTCTTTGATCTTTTTTTTTTTCCTATTGCTATACCATGTTGTTTAATAGCAGACATATAGTACTTTCTAGTATTAGATAAGGCATATCCCTCTCTGTTTTTCAACATTTTCTGCAGGTCTTTTTATTCCATTATAAACACTAGCATAATTTGATTCAATTCAAAAAATCTTTTTGGGGTTCGAATTAGAAATGCATTATATTTATATGTTAATTCTAGGAGCAGAGACACTAGTTTTTCTCATTTAGGTTCTGTCCCTTTCTTGTTAAACTGGAGGGTCTTCAGGAGTGGCTAGACGTGAACAGATGTGTATTTTGAAGGCTCCATGCAGCATGAGGATGGAAGATGGATTAGACTGCAGTAAGATGGGGTGAGCAAGAGAGACCAATGTGTATTTTTTGCCACTATCCAGAAAATGCTGACTTCTGGCTAAGGCAGTGACAGTCAGTTTGGCCAAGAAGGCACTGAAAAAAGAGTCATTTTATAGATAAAATGAACATTAATTGGTTTTCATAAACAGTTTTATTGAAGCATTGATATAAAGAAACTGCACATGTTTAATGTATACAGTTTGGTGAATTTGCAATAACATGAGTTTGTAACAGAACTTGTGTGGAAGTTGAAGGATACGGAAGAGTCTAATGTCTCAGGGTCTTGGCTAGATTGCGACTGGACTCATATCTGTGCCATTCATGATGAGAAGTCGGAGTGAGGTAAACATTTCTAAGGGTAGAGCGACAACGAGCCCAACACTGGACACATTCATTTTGAATTGCCTAATAATAGATGGCAATTTGGAAATTTGGAGCTGAGGTGAGAAATCAAGGTTGGAAGTACAAAATGGTATTATGGTGATAGAGCTGATAGTTTAGTGTGCGTGTGCGTGTGTGTGTGTGTGTGTGTGTGTGTGTGTGTGTGTGTGAGATTGCTCTAAAAAGACTTTGTAAAGTAAGAAAAAAGTTCATCAAAAGAACTCCTTCACATTCTCTTTGAAAACTCACATTTGACTTCATGCTTGGCAAGGTAGTAGGGGATATTTCTACTTATAAAGAAGCCAGGCTGAGGAGAAATCTTCACTCAGTTTTTCCAAAATCATTAGAAGAAAGGACTAAAACCCAAGCAGCCTTGGATACTGTGATCTGAAGACCACAAGCAAGAATGAGGATTTGTTTTATTTATGATGTTGGCAAAGCCTACTCACTACTTTAGGCAGTTAAGAGAAAAATATATCATCTCTATTACTTAATGGAATAAAGAGTTTCACATTTAAACACATTGACTCACACACATTCAACCTACACAAACACACTGGTTTACTGAAAAGCTCCTCTTTAATTTCTTCATGTTGCTTTTGCTTTTTGGTGAGCTGCCATGTTTATTTCTAATGATGAGTTTCTTTAGGGAATGTGTCTCTTCACCTCTAGTGACAATATTATCAGTATAGTCACATAGAAGTCCTGGATAGGGACTGCTTTGTTAAATGACATTTGGCAACTGCCTGATGAGGTTTAGCCAATTTCCATGCCAGATATTTAGTAACATAATGTATCATGGGTTAGATGCCAATGGTTCTTGGACCATTTCCTCTCTGTGCTTACATGCTATGGACCCAGGGGGTGACTAACAAAGTGGCACACTTTATTCATCTGTGAATAACAGCATGTGCAAATGAAGACTGGGAATTAGAGCTCTCCTGCCTCTTCTGGAGAAAAGAGAATGTTGTGGTGGCTCATCCTTAATTCTGTATTGGCCTCTAGGCTTATCCATATTGATTGTTCCTACGATTCCACACAGCAATTTGAATCAAAATGTGAGATCTTTCGTTTTAATCGTTATATGCAGCCAAATTTCAAATAGACATCCAGTGTGAAAACAAGAGACATTTTGCCTTGAACTAGTTACGTTGACTTAAGACAGTTAAAATCCTTACTCCAAACTCAGTCTCTTTTATTAATTATTTAAAAAACCCTTAAGATGTTATATTTAATATTGAATATCTTGCATAATCAATACTATAAGCCATGCTTCTTATTCATTCACTTATTTAACAAGTTTTCATTAGGGATATGCTTGGTATAATCATCAGGCTAGGTATGGTGATTATACCTACCTTGTATATTGCATTGCATGCTGTCCTTCATGGTTTCATCTGTTTCCTCCTTTCTGTACAACTTTCCCTTTGCCATCTGGAAGAATAATATCAATTTGCTTCAGAATTTAATTCGGTGCTCCTTTCACACATTTCTTACTCCATGACTGTGTTTACATGCACTTTCAAATACATTGTATTTTCAGAATGTTTTTAAAGCCATAGATCAATTGCCATGCCTATACTTCTTCTTTATTTTTTAATCTTCGCCAATCCTTTTTTGGTTCATTTGGCAAAGGCCGTCTCATATTTCTGTCCTGAATTTAATTAAATTGAGCAGACATTAGCTTTGAAATTTCATTTTCTAAAGCACTAAAGGAAATAAATGTTTTTAGAGTCAAGTAAATAGTTAGAGTGATCAAAATTTTCCTCTTACTAAGGTCATCATTCAATACAGGGATGCCCATTCTCTTCAAAGATGCTCTTGATGTACCTTCTAAATGGAAGCTCAGCAACCATGGCGTGCTGCCTTGGTGAAGGGGCTGTAGAGGCAGAGTGGCTGCACCAAGGGTAGAGATGAATTTGGCCTGGTTTTCCCAAAAGGAAACAGACCACAAAGCTTCTGCAAAGGAAAGGGACAGAGGTATTGCCATGGTCATGAACCTTAGTTTCATTCTATGATGCAGTATGATAGTCTTTACTCTTTCACTGTGAATTTTGTCACAGGTAGTCCTATCTTCCAAGCACATAACTCTGGGAGGCACTATCTTAGGTGTTATAGATACACACGAATAAGAAGGATTCTTTGCCATGAGGATTCACATTCTAGCAGAGGACAGAGAGACATAAAGCAAGAGACAATCTACTTTCTTTTTTTTTTTTTCTTTTGAGACAGAGTCTCACTCTGTCACCCAGGCTGGAGTGCAGTGGCATCATCTCGGCTTACTGCAACCTCCGCCTTCCAGGTTCAAGCAATTCTCTGCCTCAGCCTCCCGAGTAGCTGGGATTACAGGCACCTGCCACCAGACCCGGCTAATTTTTGTATTTTAGTAGAGATGGGGTTTCATTATCTTCACCAAGGCCAGGCTGGTCTTGGACTCCTGACCTCATGATCCACCCGCCTCGGCCTCCCGAAGTGCTGGGATTACAGGCATGAGACATCGCGCCCGGCTGAGACAATCTACTTTCTACCACCAGAATAGTTTAATTAATTTAACTAAATACAACTTCTATTTTTTTCCTATTATTGTCTTCAAATAATAACCAGAGACGCCTTCAAGAAACTATGCAACTGAATAGCTAACACACACGGCATCCCTGCCAATTTGTACTCTCAACCAGCATTCTACTCTACCTCCTCCAACAAGTGATGGTAAGAGAAAAAAAATCATGTATTACTATTCAGAAACAATTATAACCCTAGAAGGCTTGATTTTAATGTTGGGAAAATTTTCCAAAAATATTAGCTGTTAATAGGTAACTTATATTGAGTATCTATTCTGTGCCAGTCACTGAACCAAGCACTTTTGATGTGTAATCTCAATAATCCTTCCAACAACTTAAAGAAGGTACTATTATTTTTCCATTTTATAGGTAAGAAAACAGAAGCTCATAGAGATAAAGTAACTGACTCAGGTTACATGGTTTTCAGGGTAGAACCAGAATCCAAACACAGAGCATTTGACAGGCTTTGAAGCCAGTTCTCCTGACTACTGTTAAGAGAGCTTAACCTCTAGAATATCCTCATCCTCATTAAAAACTGGCAGTAAAAATGTAAGCAACTGATGATTGATGCTTATTGCATTTTAGAGAGATAGCTAAGTCTTTCATAAACACGTTCCTTTTAATTCCCTTTACAATCCAGAGAGGTCAAGACTGTTCATTTTCACTTTTGCTTCTATTCTATAATAAAGAAACACTGTTCAACAATTGTTTAAGCCAGTAAAATAGCATCTTTTCTTTTTTCTTGGTCATTCTCTATCCCATTATCCTGCTTTGTTTTCTTTACAGAACTTCCCTGTATCTGAAGTAGCTGATGTTTATTTGTATATTCTCAGCCTCCCCTCACGGGATCAGAGGCTGCTTCTGTTTTGTTCACTGCTGCATCCCCTGAGCCCTGAGCCTAGAACTATACCTTAAAAATGCTTGGCACCTAATTAATATCTGCTCAGTGGATGAATGAATAAACGCAAAAAAGCCTGTGTGCTGTTGGGAGCTATCAGTCACTGCTTTTGCGTACTGGGAGGAACTTGGCCTCTGTCCTTCCCACTGCTTCCTCAGAGAGCCTGACCTCAGAACAGGTGTTCAGCTTCTCATCCAGGCACAACTTGGGACTGTGTCTCCCCTTCTTTGGCGTGGCATCTTCCTAGAGGCCATGACCACAGCATCAACATAAAACAGCTCTGAAATCGTGTAAGGCCCAGAAACAATGTCTGGCAAATCCTCAAGCTCCCATTAGCTAAATGATAGAATGGAGCAGCTGCGCTTCAGACCTTATTCTTAAATCTGGAATTGATGCCAAATTAACAATATTCCAGCCATTACTCTTCCAGAAAACAGGGTAGATTTCTTGGCCTAAGTTTTGTCCTCTTGGCATCATATTGCCAAGGAAAATGTGTCCAGAGATTTGTCTCCAAAAGCCTGCTGCCTCAGGCTACAAACTGGTCATTTCATCATGCGGAAACTCTTCCTATTTCTGTCAATTGTCATGTTTTGCCTCCTGGCCTTCAGGATGCCACTAATGTATATGTACCAAATGGAGTCTGACCCCAGAATAAATATCTGCTGCAGTGAATTGAATCTGATATATGACGTTTCCTGCAATCTAACTTTGTCTATCTCTTCATCAACTTCTACATCCCTCTCCCATGAAACTACTTGTAATTTCCTCCACATCTATGCTGCCTCAACTCAGAGCTCTTGCTCATGCTGCTGCCTCTTCCTGAAATGCTCATGAAACTCCCCTCTTTGTCACCTAGCCAATTTCTAATATTCCCCAATCTCTTGCCAATGCACCTGTCACTCATATCAGCTCATGGTCAGCCTCGGCACAGTCATTCAACATCATCCACCTACTGGGCGTCTAGGTGCCTTGCAGTGCACCAGGCACCAGGAAGTGTGGTGATGTCATAAGATAATCATGGGAAAATTATAAGACTTGCTGGCATCTCCACCAAAAATCTCTTGTGGAAAAGATGCTGGAGTTGTACAAAAATCAGAATGTGTAGAATCTGCAAATTCCTGTGTATAAATCCTATTTGTTTGCAAATTAAATTGAATTTGCTTGGCGGTGTTTTTTGTTGTTGTTGTTTTTTAAGAAAATGTCATAGAAAGTAGCCTGTTAGTGTTTCTGATGAGGAAAGAAGTTTGCCCATAATCCTGGAAATGGTCTCCTGCTCAGGCAGGCAAAGCCTGGCTAGAGGCAGAGATGCCTTCCATCCCTTCCCCACACTTTTCTATTCCACCCCAACTACCAAGTAAACCAAACCTTTTCTGGGGCCTCAATAAAATCAAGCCTCTGACCTTCAGGCAGAAAGCAGGAGCAGCCTGATTCATATTGAGTATTACTGAGCCCTGCGTTGTGTAGGCAACAGGGATCAGTAAAGCCCAACTGGCTGGGGGTTTCCTGAAACCTCCATCTCTTGTGGTTGAATGAATCATAATAAGGACAATCCAGAAGAGAGTAGTCATCACTCATTTTAGGAGATTGCAAAACCAGCAGTGCATAAAACAGACAACTTCTTTATCCTCACAGAGGATAGATTCTAGTGGGTGCTGCCATGATACCCTGTGCAGATTTCTGTGTGGGCCATGTCAACAATGTTCTGCAGTTGTTGGTTTGTGTGTCTGCCTCTTGGACTGTGAACACCTTTGGAGTCTTATTCAAGTTTATGACCAAAATGCCTAGACTATCTCCAGCACCATGTCAGTCACACAGTGAAGGTTTGATGAATGAATAAATCTCGGGCCTGGCATGGTCAGGCATGCCCGTAATCCCAGCACTTTGGGAGGCTGAGGCTGGTGAATCACTTGAGAATAGCCTGGACAACACGGCGAAACACCGTCTCTACTAAAAATACAAAAATTAGCTGGGTGTGGTGGCACACACTGGTAGTCTCAGCTACTCGGGAGGTTGAGGCAGGAGAATCACCTGAGCCCGGGAGGCAGAGGTTGCAGTGAGCCAAGATGGCACCACTGTCTTGGGCCTGGGTGACAAAACAAGTCTTGGTCTCAAAAAAAAAATTAAAATAATAAATCTGACCACAATAACATAGATCACATATAAAAATATGGTGCTTAGAAGCATGCTTTATTTGTATACATTCTGGGAAATGTGAGAGAAATCCTCAAATTTACAATAACTTTTTAATAAAATGCATGAAATGTTACAGGATTGAAGAATTTGAATTTTGGTCTGTTTAAGCAAAGAAGGGCATCAAGAATGGTAAATAATTAACAGTGAGTGAGAAGGAAGAGAAAGTACTTGGGCAGGACAGAGAACTTGCAGTTCTCTTAGATCTCTTGGGTACAGGGATGGGTGCAGGTAGTGAATGAGAAAATGTTACTAGAAATGCATTGACTTGAAAACTGATCCTTACAGGGTTAGAAATGGGTGCAGTATTTCTGCAGCCCAGTGTGCATGCAAACTCCACCTGAGCTCTAGCTGCACTTAAATTCAGTGGAGAGTTTTAGAGTACAAACTGGAAGGGTTTGAGAGAGATGTGTGGAGCAGCATGGAAATGATTTACCTTTTGTTTTAAGTAATCAGAGAAGAGAACTGCAAATGCAGTTTGTGTACTCAGGAAGTAAATTATCTGTACTCTCAGCTGCAGTTCTTTAGGGTGACTGTATTTAACATTAGCTATAAACTTTGTTTACTACTTGTCTTAATTTTCCATTTTATCTTCTGAAACATAGATTTAAGTTGCAAAGTGTATTTTCTTATTTCCTTTATGCTGTAATAAAAAACAAGTTTCTTCATGAATTTAATTAAAATTAACTAGTTTTAAAGTACTTCTTCGGACATAATAGAGTGGCATCGTCTCTCTCCCCCACCCCTTCTTTTTTATTTCTCTTCTTCCTTTGCTCTTAATTTAGCTCTTACTTTCACTAATTGTCTCCGGCAAAAATATAAGGAAGCAATATTGTCAGGCAATGAAAACTTTTAAAAAGTCAGCTTGCTAGAGAACTCAACGTACAAGTGAAGTTACAAGGAACAATTTACAGCTTTTCATAATTATACATGTATGTGTAGTTTTTCTTTCAAAAATCTTCAGCCTAATGTTGACCTGGCAATTTCCTTCTTACCAATAAGTCATGTCTCCTTTCTCGACACACCTCATAAATAATATAATCGCCATTTCTTTCTCTAAGGTGCTCCAGGGTTAGCATTTGGGCATTTTGCCCTTAAAGCCATATTTATCATCTTTTCTCCAAAATGGCTACCTTGCCTGAATCCCAATTTCTCTTGCTCCAAATCCTCCACTGTTTCTCCACGTCTTTCAGCATAAGAATCTGACTTCTTAGCTGGAAGAGCATGGCATGAATGAAGGCAACTGATCTTTGAGTCACAAAGTTCTGCATTCAAATCTGCCTCTGACACTTGGGTTAATTAATTAGCCCTGTGAACCTGTAAAGGGAGATAACAATACCTGCAGACAACTTTTGATGAAACCAGCTAACACAGGCCTTTGAATCTCTTCGCTGAGCCCATTTGTACTGAGCTTCTGCTTTGTGCCAGACAATTTGCTTGGTTCTAGGGATGAATGATTCTGTCCTCCTGGAGTATAGCATTTAGTAAATGCTCAGTAAATTGAAGCCATAAATGATTATTACTATTTTCTGTTTATGGCCATCTTCTGCTTTAACCCAGTTTTCTGCCCTCATTTCCTTCCTCTCCATTCTTCTTCCAATAAAAATGATCTGTGCAGGGTCTTTAAAGGCATCCTGCACTTCCTGCCTCTCTGCTTTGTTCAGCCTAGCTTCTACTAACCTAGAATCTCTTTCTCTTTACTTTCTATACAGTTAAGTCCTTTTTTTTTTTTTTTTCTTAGACAGAGTCTCACTCTGTCACCAGGCTGGAGCACAGTGGTGTGATCTCAGCTCACTGCAATCTGCACCCCCAGGTTCAAGCAATTCTTCTGCCTCAGCCTCCCGAGTAGCTGGGACTACAGGTGCGCACCACCACACCCAGCTAATTTTTGTATTTTTAGTAAAGACAGAGTTTCACCATGTTGGCCAGGATGGTCTCAATCTCTTGAACTCATTATCTGTCTGCCTTGGCCTCCCAAAGTGCTAGGATTACAGGCATGAGCCACCGTACCCGGCACAGTTAAGTCCTTTCACACTTCAAGAATTAGTTGGCTCCAATTATGTCATTCTAGATTGTTTTAAATAGCGGTTATTTCTTCATCTTCAAAATTTTGTAGCTGTGGTCCTCTCCATTGAGCAATATAAGAATCAACCAGAGAGCTTATTGATGGTGCCATTCCCAGGTCCCATTTCCACATATTACGTTATATTGCAGCCTACTTAGTGTTGAGATCAAAAGTATAGGTTTTGGAAAAAATACGAAGTCACTTCCATAGCAGAACACAATTTCTATTATCCCATTGAGAATCCCACATCCAGAGACTCGGAGGGAGTTGGACAAATCCCCAAGACTGCTCGGTGGGACACAACACAGACAGAATCCCAAGATTAATGCCTCATGTTACTAGGACATGACCAAACTCAAGTGCAGCACAGCCAGGGAGGAATCTACACAGCAACGTACAAAGGTCCAGGATGTGAAAGCTATTCCTTCAGTTGGAAAAAATAGGTCAGTGGGCTTCAGAGTGCAATTCTTCAGACCAGTGATATCAGCATCAATGGGAATTTGTTAGAAATGTACATTATTGGGTCCCACCTAAGACCTATTGCATTAATTTTCTAGGGCTTCCGTAACGAAATACTACAGATGGGTGACTTAAACAGCAGATATTTACTTTGTCATAGTTCTGGAGGCTGGAAATCCAAGGCAAGATGGCAGCAGGGTTAGTTTCTTCTGAGGCCTCTCCCCTTGGCTGTCCCCTCTCCTGACAGCTTCCCCCTCACCCTCTCTACCGTCTCCTGACTGCTTCTCCCTCACCATGTCCCCCCTCTCCTGACCGCTTCCTCCTCACCGTGTCTCCCCTCTCCTGAGGGCTTCCCCCTCACCGTGTCTCCCTTCTCCTGACTGCTTCCCCATCACCGTGTCTCCCCTCTCCTGACAGCTTCTCCCTCACCGCGTCTCCGCCCGTCCTGACAGCTTCCCCATCACCCTGTCTCCCCTCTCCTGACGGCTTCCCCCTCACCCTGTCTCCCCTTTGCTGACTGCTTCCCCCTCACCGTGTCTCCCCTCTCCTGACTGCTTCCCCCTCACCCTGTCTCCCCTCTCCAGACAGCTTCCCCCTCACTATGTCTCTGCTGTCCTGACGGCTTCGCCCTCACCGTGTCTTCCGCATCCTGACAGTGTCTCCCCCAACCTGAAGGCTTCGCCTTCACCGTGTCTCCCCTCTCCTGATGGTCTCCCCATCACTGTGTCTCCCCCGTGCTGACGGCTTCCCCCTCACCCTGTCTCCCGTCTCCTGATGGCTTCCCCCTCACCGTGTCTTCCCTGTCCTGACAGCTTCCCCCTCACCGTGTCTCCCCCATCCTGATGGTTTCGCCCTCACCGTGTCTCCCCTCTCTTGATGGCTTCCCCCTCACTGTGTCCTCGCGTGGCCTTTTCTCTCTGCACTTAAATGTCTGTTTCCTAAACTCCTTTTCCAGTAAGGACACCATTCGTATTGGATTAGAGCCAACCCACATGACCTCATATAACTACCTCTTTAAAGGTCCTGTCTCCAAATATGGTCATATTCTGAGATATTGGCACTTAGGATTTCAACATACAGATTTGGGGGAGGTGGGACATAAGCCCATAACACCTACCCAATCAGAAACTATGGAGAAGGTTCAGTGATCTGTTTCAACAAATTCTCCAGGTGATTGTGCTGAACACTGAGGTTTGCAAACCACTGGATAAACCACCTGGGAGGTTGGATAATGCTGAGCTATGTACTGGGAGTAGCATATAGGCTAACAGCTCATTAATAGTGTTCTACATAGCCTTATATTCACACCCATGGTTATACCATGACCTGCGGGTCTGGGAGAAGTACCCAAATTATTAGGATCATGCTGGGCATGCACAGTGTGGGTCTCTTCCACCCACTGGGTGAGGCTAAGCTGGTTTCACCTTAGCTGCCCTGCATTATCTCTGACCTCTAAGGCCCAGTGACAGCCCAACTGGCCAGCTAGCTGTGGCTCCCTCCTACTCACCAAGCAGGAAGCGGAAATACTCAGCCACTCCATGCTGCTACCTGATTGAAAGTATCACAATGCAGTCTTTGTCTCTAACATTAGTATAGAAGGCCAAACTACCTGTCCACTGGCCTTTCTGCTTGGGTTCTTAGTGTCGGTTTTCTCTGACAACTGGAAGAGAATAGAGGGCAGTGGGTGAGGAGAATGGAGCCTATCTCTGACCTTCATGCTTAGTTCAGCCAGCTTTCATTCTCGGCAGGCCCCTGAATTTGACCACACTTTATTAGTATTAGCCATGATTCAAGGTCCAGAGAGCTTGCCTAACACTATAAATCCTTTCTTCCACAAAGTCTTGGTTGCATCTAGTCCTGCTATTGTGAATAGTGCTGCAGTGAACATATGAATGCAGGTGTCTTTTTGGTAGAGTGATGTATTTTCCTTTGGGTGTATACCCAGTAATGGGATTGCTGGGTCAAAAACAGCAGACAATGTGATACTCTTAAAACATATATCAGATCATGTCATTCCTCAGATAGAATTCCTCTGATGGATGCTCCTCTCACTCAGGGTAGAAAGCCTACCATTACTTTGCCCACCTCTGCCTCACTAAATATGCCCTTTGCCCCCTCCCCTTGGTGTATGCCTCCAGCCACAATGTCCTCCCAACCTATCAGCCAGTCACATTCCTGCCTCAGGGCCTTTGTACCTGCCCTTCCATCTGGCTGAATGTTCTTTTTTTTTTTTTTTTTTTTTGCTTGTTTTTTGTGAGACAGAGTCTAGCTCTGTTACCCAGGCTGGAGGGCAGTGGCAAAATCTCGGCTCACTGCAACCTTCGCCTCCCAGGTTCAAGCGATTCTCTTGTCTCAGCCTCTTGAGTAGCTGGGATTACAGGTGTGCATCAGCATGTCTGGCTAATTTTTTTTTGTATTTTAGGTAGAGACAGGGTTTTACCATGTTGGCCAGGCTGGTCTTGAACTCCTGACCTCAAATGATCTGCCCGTCTCGGCCTCCCAAAGTGCTGGGATTACAGGCATCAGCCACTGAACCCGGCCCTGGATGAATGTTCTTTGCTCTCACCTTTCTCAGGCTTTTTTTTTTTTTTTTTTTTTTTTCCAAAATGCCACTTTATCAGCGAGGCTTTGCCTAACCACCCTTTTAAATAATTGATTCCCCCATACTGACTATCCCCCTCCTTCTTTTATTTCCCTCAGTAACAACACCTTACACACAAATTTGTATACAGTATATTGATTTATTTTGTTTATAACTGTCTTCTGCCTACAGAATATAAGCTCCATGAAAGTTTGGGGTTTTATTTGTTTTGTTCCCTGTTCTATGCTCAATGCCTAAAACAGTGTTAGGAACATGAAAGGTATTAAATAGGCATGTGTTGTTCAAACATGTAATATGTATACACTGCCTAAGGATAAGGAGAAAATGCAATGCATGTTTATGAACAGTTAGGGGCCAGCGACCATGGTTGATGCTTCAAATGTCTTATTTATCAGCCATCTAAGACAAAACCAATACATAAAGATTCTTCTTATCTTTCAGTTGTGACTATAGAGGCCCAAAAAGGGAAATATTGTCCAAGGTTTTAAGCATTGGAAATGGGTGCAAAACTATGTTAGTCTGACTGATACTTTCCAAAACCACATTCTCTTTCCATGCTTTTAGCATCCAATCTGTCTCATCCTTCTTCTCCTCTTCTACTTTCTCTTCTTCTTGATTTTCTATACTGCTCTTCATCCTCTATTTCATCTTTTTTTTGTCTTCTGCAGAATATTTCCTCCTTCCTCAGATAATGTAATGTCTGTTAGTGAAATGTCTGAGAAAGGATGTCCTTTCAACTTTGTATGAAAATTCTTTCCTTGAGTCTTTCCTGAATAATTCTAACCAATTCCACATTTTTGAAGAAAAGTAACATTAACAGTCACATGCCTTTGACAACACTTACTGCCTCTCCAGACCTGTTCTTACTTTTCTTTCTCTGTGTCATCTCACACAGAGAGAAAAGAATGGAAGTTCACGGAGAACAGCTGGGACCCAGGCTTTATTTCTGTCTCATTCCCTGATGATGCCCTAATGTGCCGCTTTGGTTAATACAAATCAGCAATAAAATAGGACACAGCTGTCTGAAAAGTGTCTCATCTGAAATATCATGGAAATCCCAAGATACATGTCTTTCAATACTTAATTAAATAGCATTTAACTCTAGACACATATTTTGTGTCTTTAACATATGCAGTGGAAATGCATAAGAATAGTCTTTAAATTATTCTATAAGTTCTTTAAATTATTCTGTAATTATTCTATAAGTCATTGAAAATGTTAACATAATACATTTGAGAGATTTAAAATCACTATGAAACCTAAATGTTCAAGTAATTATTTTTGAAAAATCTCAGAAACATATTTATCTGGAAATGGACTATCTGAAGTTTATCAGTTGCAACTGAAAGAGGTGTGTTGACAATTAAATTCAGTTCAATAAGCTATTGAGCGATAAACACGGCCTTACAATTTATTGCAAGGTGTTTGCCTCCTGAATAAGACTATTTAAGCACATCACTCTGCATGAGCAGACATTAATAAAGTTCTGTTTTGCCTGTATGCATCAATTAATAAGACACTGAGTTGTTTGCTTGCTTTCCTTAATTCATCATGACCAAGGCAATTTAACAGTTCAAGACACAGTGGATATTCTGAATAGTGAAGCTCAAAAACCTCCCAGTACTGAAGACGGAGTGATAGATATCACCATCTGAATTGTCATTTGGTCTCAGTCCCCATATCTTGGCTCAGTTCTCCGAGGTTGGCTCCATGGACAGGCAGTTTCTTGCCTTGTAGAAGTACCAGCTGCCAGCTCGTCCAGGTTTATTTCCTTCTCACGCAGAATTATCTGGAGTTGTAGTTCACTGCTTTTGAGACTTTCGCTCTGGTCACGTGCCCATTGTTGATTCTGGGGAACGTTCTCTTTCCTACAGGAACCACGTGGTCTAAAAGTGAGCAAAGAATCATTCTCCAAGTATAACTATAGTGTTGTTATTTTCAAAAGGGGAAGGAGCTCTGAGTAAACCAAAACAAGAGACATCTTTACTGCCCCATGGGAGCTTCTAAAGTAACTCTCACAGGAAGAGATGGAAAGGATCATATTGTTTCCTGTTCAGAGAGAAGGCCTTATATCTTGCTTAGCAGGCAGAAAATTTGACTTCTCAGCCTATGCAAACACACACACAAACACAGAAGCAGAGATAGAATTTTTAAAAGATAAAATCTAAGTAATAGCAGTAATGGCATCAAACTTCAAAAATATAATAAAATGCAGAGAAATCTTTAAAAGTCAGTGCAAGCTTTCAGAAGAAAACATTGACTGGATTAAAAAAAAAAAAAAACCTTCTCTAACTTGCCAATCGCTAGTGAGATGGTCCAATGAGGTTTATGAAGAATTTATGGCTTTGGCTCCATATGTACATGCCTAAGTTAAGTGTTCATCACTTGTGCCATATAATTTACTCATATTGATTGTTTTCAAGTCAACTTAATTGGCCTAAAGTTCCAGTAAAAGATTCCACTCAAGGAATGTTGAAGCAGAAATATCTGAATCTACATGGTCCCTGGTTGTCACTCAGAACTTGCTATTGTGGCATCCAAGGAAAGATCAACTTTGAGTGTGTTGCTAGCACCAGTTATGTACATCAATGTTTTTGGTATATCTCTTCCTGTGTCCCTCCTTGCTTTACTTTCTCAGCAAGGCCAGACAAAAAATAAAGTGGAAAGAATTAGCCCAGACTGAATTTATACAAACTCAAATGGGAGAAATTTCATTGAAAGAGGCACAGGTTTAGAGACTTCTAAACTCTCCAAGCATTTTAATATTTGTATGAGTAATTGCTAATTGTACATGGTACTAAAGTATGGTGATTCCACTGATTTGTGTTTTGTTGTTGTTGTTGTTGTGGTTGTGGTTGTTTTGAGAGAGTCTCACTCTGTCACCCAGGCTGGAATGCAGTGGCACGATCTCAGCTCACTGCAAACCCTGCCTCCTGGGTTCAAGTGATTCCTCTGCTTCAGCCTCCTGAATAGCTGGGATTACAGGTGCCTGACACCACACCCAGCTAATTTTTGTGCTTTTAGTGGAGATGGGGTTTCACCATGTTGGCCATGTTGGTCTCAAACTCCTGACCTCAAGTGCTCCTCCTGCCTTGGCCTCCCAAAGTGCTGTGATTACAGGCATGAGCCACTGCACCTGGGCTCAGCTGACTTTTGAGAACAAGTCTACAACTATGTCCCTTGGAAATGCTCTAATTTTACCTTTGGTTCTCTCCCTCAGCTTTAAAGTAATATTAGAAAAAGAAAATAAAGAATAAAGGATAATAATACTTAAGAGTTAGTAACTGGAGTAGATCTCCCAACAGTGGCATCTGGGAAGAAGCTATTTTTGTGTAGGAGCCTCTGCTTCCATCCCAAAACTGTCTGTCAGGGAATAAAACATATGGATTTGGTCAGTATCTCACCCCTTTGCTCAAGGCTTGCATTGCAAGGAACTTGGTAGCACAGGAGTGGTCACTTGGATGAAGAATATGTGTGATTTTCAGTGTTTAAGAGGTCACTGAAACTGCAAACTATGAAATTCACAAATTCATGGTCCTAAGTAACTGTGACATTTTTTTCCTAATATATTTATCCTAGGTATTGTGCCTGGTTATCCTGCCAATAAAGGGAATTTTAGACACTTGGCAGAGTAATTTAATTTTTGTTGCAACATTGCAGTTGAAGAAATGTAGGCCATTACAGGCAGAGCTGTAAGAAAATTTTCAGTTCTTATTGATGATCATATCCATAGCATCCTTAAAATTATATTATGAGAATGAAAAGGACATGTCAACATTGAAACATTTTATTTCTATATTCATACCATTGGCTTTATGCTGTTTTTTTATGCATCAAAATCATAAAATTATGCATACCATGGTATGCTTTTAGTCAAAGTGATTAACATTTTCTAAATTGCTATGTGGAATACCATTTAAATAACAATTATTCCTTTTTAAATACTAGGTAAACAAATTATTAGAAAGATGTTTAGATAATGTCCCAATAATTAATAAATAATAGAAAAGTAATACATACAAATACCATTTTGCTACATAAATATATATGTATACATGTTCATTTGAATATATTATTATCCAAATACAGGTTTCATATGTCTTACCTCTACATTCTTTTTTCTGTCTTCCAACACAAAATAATGTTTTTTTATTTGAACTTGGTAAGATGTTGCAAATGACTACTGTTAGGAAAAAAAAAATATGACGAGTGACTTTTTGTAACTTTTACGTAGGTTTTTAGATCAAATAGTCTCTGTAATATAACTAACATATCACAAGGACTGGTTATGTTACAATTACCTTCTGCATCCTTCCTATTTCATTTTTGAAATTAAATACAATAAAGCAATCTGTTACTAGGACTTTTTCAAGTGAACAACTTATCCCAGTGCATTCTACATTTACTAAGGTTTTGCTTTTACCTTTGAGCAGTGGATTATTTTGATAAATTTGAGATAAATTGCTATACTTTTCTAAAACTAAATTCTGTAATTATTTTAATTGGTCCATCAATTCATTCAAAATGCTGGGTTTCATAGCTCTTGTTAGTCACAGATTAAAATGAGGTAAATTCCTTACTGAAGGAAAATTAATGAAGTTGAGCAATGAATCATTGAAACCTGGTCATTCGATACTTGTCAGGAAAAAAAAGAGTATTTAAAGATGTTTTTATTAAAACAAACGCACAATTTGTTGATCTTACAAAATATTCTCTAAACGTTCATCTCTACAAATATAAACTATATCAAACGACGTGTGAAGTATGGCATATTTAAGAGAAAAAAAGATATAAACCAGATGGTTGTAAAAGTGAGGCTTAGCAGTAGTATTTAGAGACAGTATCCAGGAAACATCAAAACATTTTTCAAAATGAATGAGTGCATTTCTGAAAAATTATTGCTTTTCAAATACTCCCAACCATTTCCTCTAGCCACTGCCATGACCATACCTAGATGCATTTTGAAGGTTGACTACATAAAAGTTATCAGTGATTTAATCTTGCATGATTCTAGAATAGAAGCACAATAAGATTGTTTTGCACATTAAAGTTTAGAGAAAAAAATGAAAAATTTAGTAAACAGATTACTTTCAAAAAGCAAGGTAATTAGCATATATCTTAATAAGCACAATTTTCAATAAACAAAAACATTTTATTTTTTCTTGGAGTTATTTTTGTATAAGGTGTGCACATTCTCAATATGCTATCTCCAAAATTTATTATTACAGAATAGCTATGTGTAGTATATTTTTATAGAAAGCATATGAGAATTTAGAAATCCAATTAAGTGCTATCTCTAAAAACTTTTTGCCCTGGAAAATTATGACTTGTTAAATATTGTCAGCACTTTTGTAAAACATTTTAGCACTTGTAGAATTATCTTCAAGCCTTAATTTTGAACCATGCAGAGAATGACATCACTGAACTTCTTCAACTCTTCTATTTATCATGCTAGATTCAGAATAATTTTTGGCTTTTTCTAAATATAAATTTCATCCTCAAAGTACCAAAATTTTTCTGTTGCTAAGGCTATTGCAAAGACACTAACAGCAATTTTAAAAGTAGAATTTTGAAAACATCTTGAACAGGAACATTGCATTAAGAAGGTGGCCCCAGATGACTAATCCAAGAAGGTATTATTTGTCATTTGGATTTTAGCATCCAATATTTGTTTTCCATTTTAATCCCTCTCATTACTTTATAGGCTTGTCTCACAATAGTGATCTAGAGCATTAAAAAAAAGAAAAAAGAAAGAAGAAGAAGAAAGAAAGAGTAAAGAAAGGAAAAGAAGAAACCTCAACTCTGTATGGATCAAGTGTATCAGACTTGATTGGGTGCGGTGGCTTACGCCTGTAATCCTAGCACTTTGGGAGGCTGAGGCTAGAGGACTGCTTAAGGCCAGCAGTTTAAGACCAGCCAGGGCAACATAGTGAGACCCCCTCTCTACAAAAATATTTTTAAATCAGCTGGGTGTGGTGGAACACGCCTGTAGTCCCAGCTACTGAGAAAGCTGAGGCAGGAGGTCACTTGAGCCCAAAAGGTCAAGGGAGTCCTGGGAAGGGAAGAGTGTGATCCCTTTAAATGATACGGAAGAGGGGAAGGGAGGTGCTGGGTAGAGGAGGGCGTGGTCCCTGGCTAGGGTTCCACCTCCACGGACCTAGGTGAGGACAGGCACTCCTGCCCTGGCGCGCAAATATTGCATTTTCCAAGACCACTGGGCCTGCCCATCCTGGGCCTATAAAAACCAGAGACCCTAGCAGGCCGACTCACAGGCGGCCAGACGTCAAGAGGAGCATATCAGCAGACAAAGACACAAGCAGCTAGACAGAGAGAGGACATCTAGAGCGCACGCTGGCTGAAGAGCACACTGGCACATGCTGGCAAGCCAGCAGGCCATCAACCCGCGGGACGAGGTGGAGTTTGGCGGGGCAGTCGGAGGAGAGTAGGGGCCGCCAAGCTGCCCAACTCCAGGGGAAAACCATCTCCCTTCTGGCTCTCCATGGTCGAACAGCTCCTTTAATAAAACTTTGCACTCAATCTCCAAGCCCAGGTGTGATCTGATTTTTCCAGCACGCCAAGGCAAGAACTGGGGATACAGAAAGCCCTCTGTCCTGGTGACAAGGTAGAGGGTCTAATTGAGCTGGTTAACACAAGCCACCTGTAGACAGCAAACTAAGAGACCCTGTAACACATGCCCACTGGGTCTTCAGGAGCTGGAAACATTCACCCCTAGGCACTGCCGTGAGGTCGGAGCCCCATAGCCTGCCTGTCTGTGTGCTCCCCTAGAGGTTTGAGCAGCGGGGTACTGAAGAAGCGAGCCACACCCCCATCGCATGCCCTTTGAGGGGAACAAGGGAACCTTTCGCCTTTCACCATGAGCCACGGTTGCACCACTGTGCTCCAGCCTAAGAAACAGAGCAAGATCCTATCTTAAAAAAAATCAGACTCATAAGCTAACTTTGTGTGCCACGCGCCTTAGTCTCTCTACATGGTCAAATAAATAACAATCTAAACCCCTTTATTCATTTGCATAAACTGAGTAAGATTTAAGAACTTAGATGAACACCCACGTTAATGAACAAGAAGAAATATATTTATGCATGCAAGATAGTGAATAAATTGAATAGACCCTGGTTTTCTAAATAATCGTATTATTTGTTTCCTCTAGTTATTACTATAATTGCTATTACTATCTTCTTTCATATTCCAAACAAGAAATATTTTTTTCTTCACTGCTCCAGTACCTAACAGTCTCTGGTGTTAAGGAACTCGTGAAGATCTACACTGGATTACTGATGGAAGAAAATGTGTTTTACAAATTTCTAACAAAAAGGTATTCTAAAGTTCCGGTAGTACTCATAAAATAGAAAATACTCAGGTATAAGAGATTTGCAAAATTGTCACCAGTGTCAATAGCATAATACAGTCGTTCCTCAGTTTTGACTGTAGGGGAATTGGTTCCAGGATTCAAGTCCACAGTCCTCTGGCAGAGCTGGAGTATAGAAGTCAGCCTTCTGTATATATGGATTTTGCATCCCATGAATTATTTTTAATCTGCATTTGGTTGAAAAAAAATCTGCATTTAAATTGACCCATGCAGTTCAAACCCCTGTAGTGCAAGCATCAACTGTAGTTTTGTTTTTTTTTTTAATTATTGCCAGCAACATAATGGCTAACTTACGATATTATTATGTGAAAATTGAGACTATCTCAGTTCCTGATGTAAATGAAACTTGGTAAATGAATGGATATTTGAATTCTCCTTGGGCCTTTGAACAAAAATATCTCAGCAGACAAAACAGAAACAGAATTCGTTGGATTAAAAATATTTCAACTCCAGTACTAGCAAACCGACTTAGGGAAAAGCCATTTGATCTCACACCTTCTCATTTCCTCCTCTGATAATTCTTTATCCAGAAAGAGTATCCTCTTTCATGTGATATGCCACATAATGAGAGAGGAACATAGATAGGCAATAAAGGACAAGAATCCCCACATATACTGAATCAACTCTGACAGTCAACAGAGAGAGAGAGATGTCATTTTCACATGGTTTTCCCAAGTTCTCAATTAAGGGGCGTTTGGACCAGATAGTCCCTAGGATCTGTCTCTTCCAATGTTCATTTCTTAGGATATTGTGTTATGTTTGAAATAACAGCAAGTAAGCAAATCAAGTCTTGTGATGAACAAATAAAGTCTTCCTCGTGTTGCATGTTGGGCTGAAAACACTGCTGGTGATTTGTAATAAATTCAGAAGATGGCACACTGTAATGATCCAATCAAGCTTGAGAGTAATTAGAAGCCAGGCGTGGTGATACACGCCTGCAGTCCGAACTATTCGGGAAGCAGAGGTGAGAGGATCTCTTGAGCCCAGGAGTTCAAATCTATCCTGGGCAACATAGTGAGATCCCATCTCTATTTTTAAAAATAGTTACATTTATTCTATTTACTGCATCACAAGAATGCATATGGCATGAAATTCTGCTATAATTGTCATGATCCACATAAAAATGCACAATCATTTGGATACTTATTAACTTTAATTTGAAAGGCAGGCTGGCTGAGGGATTAAAATTAGATTGTGGAGCCAACCTGATTGGCTTTGAATCCTAGCTCTGCCACTTGCTAGGTGTGTAAGAAGTTTGACAAAATACTTAAATTTCTATGCTTCAGTTTTTCTATCTGTATGGAGATTATAAAACTAGTACTTCAATTGGTTATGAGAATTAAGTAAATTAATATATACAAAGTAGCTATTATAGCACCCTGAACTAAGAAAACACTAGATAATATTAGTCTTCATTGCACACTCTAGCCTTCTTAGAACTCTCTATACACTTTGAGTGCTAGGTGAACATATTTGCATATTTTTCTGAGTGTCATTATCAATGACATTTCAGTAAGATTGCATTTTTATTAAATAAAAAGTTGAGAATAATCAAAATGAGCTCCAGTGGCTGTATTAAAGGTGTGCCTTTTGCATAAGTTTGACATGAGCTCTTACAGCGTAAAAACAAAAGTCTTCAGATTTTTCTGAGAAATGAATTTCAGTCTTACATGTAGGATGATTCTCTGTCTGAAGATATTAAAATGGTTTTGACAGAGATCACATACTGATGTGTGTATTTGATCCACACAATGTTGGAAAAATTCTTGGAATGGCTGTTCCTGTTGTTTTAATGGAAGTTCACGTAAAAAAATCTTAATTCCCAGCTTTTTTTGAAGAAGGAGAGACCTGACAACATGTCCAATGGCGATGATTAGCTAGCGCTGAACAGAAGTGGTCCCCTTTAGAGTGCAGGAGCAGTTTAGTTTCTGGGCTCCCCCCAACCCCCAATGTGTTTGTGTCCCTGCTTCTTTTATTTAGTACAAAATAATTAAAAATGTAAATAGAAACAAGACCAGCAATCCTGTCATATGATGCACAAATGAAGTTGTCCTCTAAATTACATGGCTGGTTACTATATATTTGTTACTTTTTTGACTACTCCTATTTAATGTAGAGACTACAAGCATTATTTTCCAAAGTGAAACTTTCCATTCCTAACTGCAGCATAGCAGTCTGGTCTGTTTCCTGTCACCAGCTTCCAAATTTATCGTCTTTATACCAGGATGGAAATTGAGCTTTAGAGTGATTTTTTAAAACTTTCCCACTTATGGTTAATTTCACAGAATTTGTGATGCTACCACAATGCCATCCACTGTCACATGCCTGAGGCAAGAGAGTTGAAGTATAGCTTGAGCCCCCCCACACCCGCCCTAGAATAGGAAGTAGCTGTGCTAGGCCCCCAGTTTTAATGAGAATGTTTCAACTTTCACTGTTAAATTTACCCCATAGCAACAAGGCCAACATTGTATTATGGATGTACATGTGTTACCGAAATGCCAAGGGTTTGATCTAGGTCCTCGCCACACAAAAAGCCAATCACTGAGATGACAAGTATCGCCAAGAAAGGCTTTGATCAGGTGCTACAGCCAAGGGGATGGGAGATCAGTCTCAACTCCATCTCCCTAACTAACTAAAATTAGAGGTTTATGCAGCAGGGAAGAAATGTGACTATGTGTGAGAAGAGAGGAAGTAGAGAATGGTTAGGAAGCAATCATGATGAATGAAGGGCCTGGAACCTCATTTGGCTGGAAGTGATGATCTAGTAAGTTTCAATCCTTTGATACTTTTGGAGAGGCCTGGGCATCCTTTCCTGAGGAAGAAACTCAGATAAAACAAACTTAAGTTTCAAGCTTTAAAACTAGAAGGGTCAATTTCTATGTATATCCTAGAAACTGTCTCTGAGACTATTGGGTCAGTTTCGCATGTATGCATTGTATTACAGATGAAAGCATGAGGTAAAAGCTTAAATATCACATTGGAATCAGGTGTGAAGGTAGTTATGCATAAAACCTGTATTTATCATTAGCATTTTTATTTAAATAACTTTATTGAGGTCTAGTCAACATATGCTGCACATATTTAGTGTACCATTTAATAAGTATTGAAACATGTATACACCCGTGAAGCCATCACAATAATTAAATGAATATAATCATCACCCCCAAAGTTTCCTTGTGTCCCTCTGTCCCCAGGCAAACACTGATCTGCTTTCTATTACTATAGACTGGTGAAATGGGAGAGTTTCCTCATCCCCCTTGCAGGATGTGTGACAGGGGTGGCTCGCTCCTTTGGCTGCCCCACTCCTCAAACCCCTGGAGGAAGCATGCAGAAGGGCAGGTACAGAAGCCATGGGGAGTGCTTTTGGGCTCCGGCCCCATGGCTGCATCTAGGGGTGGGTGTCTGTGACTCCTGAAGTCCAAGTGGGCATGCATTCCAGTGTGCTCTTCCATCTTTGCCATCTGCAGACAGCTTGTGCTAATCAGCTCGATAGACCCTCTGTCTTATCGTAAGGGCAGAGGACCAGTATGACAGCTGTCTGTATCCTGAGTTCTTGCCCAGTGTACCAGAAAAATCGGATCACATGTGCACTTGAAAGGTGAGTGCAAGCTTTTATTGAGTGATGGAGGTGGTTTTCAGTGAGATGGGTGGGGAGCCAGAAGGGGAGATGGAATGGGAAGGTGGTCTTCCCCTGGAGTCAGGATGCCCAGAGGCAGACTCCCTCTCTCTCTTACTCTGCTGTGTCGTTCTGCCATCACTGGTTTGCCAATCTGCTGGTGTCTATTGCTCTACTCCTCTGCTCCTCTCGACTTTCACCCACTGTGTGTGTGCCCGCTAAGGTCTTGGTTTATATGGACACAGGATATGAGGGCATGGAAGGCCAGAGTGGTCTTGGAATGTGCAACATTTGGGTGCAAGAACAGGAGTGCTTGTTCTCACTTAGGTCTGCAAACACAGGCCCGAGGGTGGACCCCTAGACTGGGACCCTGCCCTTCTCTACCCAGCACTTCCCTGAAAATAAGACAAAATAGTGGCATGATAGTTGTAATAACAGTTTGGCCACACAGTAGTTGGTCCTGAGCAAGATGTAAAGACATAATTTTCTGCAACATCTGAGTTTAAGAGGAGTCATTGCTGTCTTTTCTCCATTTCAGAAACAGAGATGCAGACTTTTATCTACCCTGATCATGTCTAATGTGACTAATGCCTCTTATTCTGTCAACATCAAGAAAATATATTTCTAGTCCTGTGTAAGTGGGTGCAAATAAATGATATATGCAGTAAGGCAAACAGACATTTGAGTGCAAATGTGTGTACAGGCATATAAGAATTTGGAATTGTTTCTAGGGAATCACATCTCTTAAAATGCAAAAGTGGCCGGACACAGTGGCCCATGCCTGTAAGAGGGGCTTATAGGCACTCTTCTAGCACTTTGTGAGGCCGAGGTGGGTGGCTCACCTGAGGTTAGGAGTTCAAGACCAGCCTGGCAACATGGTGATACCCTATCTCTACCAAAAATACAAAAAATTAGCCAGGCGTGGTGGTACGTGCCTGTAGTCCCAGCTACTCTGGGGCCGAATTGCTTGACCCTGGGAGGTGGAGGTTGCAGTGAGCTGAGATTGCACCACTGCACTCCAATTTGGGCCACAGAGTGAGACTCTGTCAAAAGATAAGATATAAAATAAAATGCAAAAACATCCATTTCTGTGTTCAGAATAGTCTAGTCTACAGAACAGCCTTTCTCACTCATGGTGACAGACTAGATAAACAACTATCTGTCTTTATTTTCCAGTGACCTAAATCTGGAGTCTAATGAGCAAATATTAAAGGATTGCAGAGTGACTTATGGTCCAGTGGGTCTAACCTTGGCTGCCCAATAGACTCGTCTAGGGAGTGGTCTGGGTCATTTCTGTAAACTGAGAATAGTTAACATTTCCAAGTTTGTAGATTTTTAAAGACAGTTTATTTGCATAATGGTATTTCTGAATGGACTTATTTTCTTCCCTTCTTCAAATGATATGCTCACCATCAACTTGTAGTTCTCAATACTGGCTGTGCAATAGAAATATACAGGAGACATTGTTTTTATTCTTTAAGTATTAGTGTCAGCTCTACCCTTAAAGATTCTGACTTAATTGATTTGGAGAAGTTGAATATTGATTTTTTTTTTCAAAACTCCTTAGGTGGTTCTAATGCAAGAACCGCCATCTATTCTATGATCTAACAACTGACTTCTCTTTCTTTTTCTCTGATCTATTCTCTTTCTTATTAATGTTTTATATTGAGAGTTCATTCCTTCTTCCCATTGGTTAGCAATTCATATCCTGTTTCCTGAGAAATCACAAGCCTGGGAAGCAGCCATCCACCGTAGTGGGACTAAACATAGAGGCAGTCCTCCTCCAAGGCTGAGAAGCCAACAGGAGACCCTGAGGAATCCATGATTGAAGGGTATTCCTGGATCTGGTCACAGAGTCATAGAGGGCGAGGGCTTGAAGAGACTTCAGCTGTTGCACAACTCTTCCATTTTGCTGATGACAAAACAGAAGCATGAAGGTGACAGGATCAAAGAACTAGTGCTGATGGAGCTAGATGAGAAGCAAGGCCTCAGGTGCCCAGGCTTTCTCTGTCTCCACTCCATCCTGGGGCTACCCCTCTCATAGGAGAGTATTTGAGTCTCTTCACATAAGTGTCCAGGCAGAGAAAAGCCATTCCATTCAGCATAGGTGAGTCAACCTACACTAGGGAAGTTCTTCTGTGTATGAGGCCTTCAAAGAAAATAGGAAAAACATAGACAGTAGTGGCAGCGTTTCAAAGCACTACTTAATATGAAGATGATAGGACTTGGAGATTCTGAAACTTCTAAGTTGCTAACATTCAGTCACATTCTGTATATCAAATATGTACTAGTTGAACACTAAATACAATTATTTATTTATGACTTATTTTCATTCATGTTATTAAGAACTAATGTAGTGTATAGCCACATCTTATAAATTCAAAAGAATAATTGTCCATGTCCTAAATGTATTATTAACATTTAAGAAACTATAGAAACATTAAAATCCTCAAGGACAAAGATGAAGGCAAAAATCAAATTGTATGTTTTTTCAGCCACAATCACAAGAGGGTCACGTATGTAAGGACTGTCTTTTATTCAAATTTTCTGGCAATTTTAACTTAAAATTACTATTGTCATTGATCTCTTCCTGGAAACAATTTTTTATTTTAGGCTATGCTTAGAACGAGTTATAAAAATTAAACTTTGTGTAATATTAGACTAATTTTTTTTTAACTAAAATTGTGACTCATTAACTTCCAAATTTGTGTTGTTGATCATGCTAGGATCATGAGGGAAAATATAGTAAGTTTACATGATTTGTTTAGTTTTGTTTGGACCACTTCATTTATCATCAATGACAGAAAATGTACCCCTAACTTAATGGCACTTTGCTTTCACTAGTGATTTCTCTCAGACTTAAGGAGAAACAAGTAAATCAACTGGAATTTTCTTGATTCTTAAAAGACCAAGTGACATCTGGGGTTAATAATTTTGTAGGTCATAAGATACTATACTAAGTATTCCCATAGGGTATAATATGTGAATATTTTATAAATTTAAATATATATGTTTTGGATTGATTTATACATGAAAATAATAATTTCTGTTTTTTAAAAAACAATGGTTAATACTTTTATTACAAAAGCAAGGTATACTTGCACTATATACAGGAGAAAAATATCAGAATATATAATAAAATGATTTTTTTTTTTTTTTTTTTTTTAGACAGAGTCTTGCTCTGCCACCCAGGCTGGAGTGCAGTGGCGTGATCTCGGCTCACTGCAAGCTCTGCCTCCAGGGTTCACGCCATTCTCCTGCGTCAGCCTCCTGAGTAGGTGGGATTACAGGCGTCCACCACCACACCTGGCTAATTTTTCTATTTTTAGTAGAGACGGGGTTTCACCCGTGTTAGCCAGGATAGTCTGTTAGCCAGGATGGTCTTGATCTCCTGACCTTGTGATCCGCCTGCCTCAGCCTCCCAAAGTGCTGGGATTACAGGTGTAAGCCACTGTGCCCAGCCAATAAAATGATTTTTTAAGGAGAATAACCGTTATCCCACCACACAGAAACAATCAGTAAGGACATCAACCAACAGGAACTTGAACTAGTGAGAACTTCTCTTTCAAAGACTTAACTAACTGTCCCTCAGCTCTTCCATCTGTTTTATTCATTGATAATATTTTGAGTTTATAAAAATATTATAATCTATCTTCCATCCATATATAGATTTGTTCATTCCCTTTGGCAGCTCTAAACCACCACACTGTGTGGTTGTTAATAAATTATATTTAACTATTGTAAATGGACATTGGAATTATTTTTAATTATTTGCTATTATAAACCATGTTACAATGAACAGAATTGTGTATTTACTTGTATCCACCTGTTCAATTATTTCCCTAAGATAAATCCCTAGATGTAGACTTGTTCATGAAAGAACACGTACATTTTTAATGTGATTCAAAGCCTAGATTGCAAAGAACATTTACATTTGCCAGGATTGCATTAGTGGTGCTCTTCCTTCTCCCCACCAATGCTACACAGCACTGGGCATTAATTCCTTTTTAGTATAATTGATGAAGACCATTTCATTTTAATTTGCATTGACTTCATTGTCATTACAACTATTCATCTCTTGCAACTGTTTGCCATTCTTCTTTTGAGAGGTACCTTTTGTAATTTTTGTCTACACTTTAATTGGAGTATTCCTTGCAGTACCTATTTGAAATACTGCTATAGATTACAGATATTAAGACTTTGTTCCTGCTTACCTTCCCAGCCCCAACTCTAATCTCACCAAGAATATGATGCTGTAAATTAGCCTCTTGTTTATACTAACTTTTTTCCATTGTAGTCATTTTCTCTGGTTATTACTGTTATTATAATGCCCACATTTTAACTGCTGTCTGCTCTCATGGGTGCTCAGACTTTATTATGCTGTTATTATCAGCTCATATATAATAAGTAAAGTACAAAATCTGCAATGGCAAACCATCAATCCATGGGCCAGATCCAGACCACTAAATTTTATTTTATTTTATTTTTTGGAGTTGTTGAATTTTTAAATTTGTTTTGTTCCTGTTTTTTTTTTTTTTTTTTTTTTTTAACAGAGTCTTGCTCTGTTGCCCAGGCTGGAGTGCAGTGGCATGATCTAGGCTCACTGCAACCCCCGTCTCGTGGCTTCAAGCAATTCTCCTGCTTCAGACTCCCTAGTAGCTGGGATTACAGGTGCACGCCACCACACCTGGCTAATTTTTGTACTTTTAGTAGAGATGGGGTTTTACCATGTTGGCCAGGCTAGTTGCAAACTCCTGACCTCAAGTAATCCACCCATCTTGGCCTCCCAAAGTGTTGGGATTACAGGTGTGAGCCACCGCACCTGGCCTATTCCTGTGTTTTAATTTAGTTTTTCAACATTCTAAAATTCATCTTCAACATTTATTTAAAAAAACTATAAAACTGATTTACAACAATGTATATGACTATTAAAAACCTAGACTCTTTCTCTCTCTTAAAAAACTGGAAAATCTGTCATCACTGTATCCCAGGTCACCAGCTTCCCCATGATGCCCTATTGCTTCATGGCCAGGTTCACACTTACTATTGCCCATCTAGGCCTGTTGACCATTGAGCAGGGTTCATCAGGTTCAGGCATGTTGACATTTTGAGCCAGACGATTCTTTGTTGGGGCTTGGGAAGTTGTCCAGTACATTTCAAGATGATTAGCACATCTCTGGCTTTTACCCAGTAGATACTAGTAACACACACTCTACCACCCAGTTGTGACAACCAAAAATATAACCAGCCATTGCCACAGGAGGAGGACAGTGGCCTCACTGTGAGAACCACTGCCTTAAGATTTGGGACCTTTGATCTAGGTTTGTTAAACCTGTGGATGATATGGGCTCAGTCAGCAACTATGGAGGTCACTTTTTGCTATCCGCTATTAAAATTGTCAGCCCTATTTTTTTTAGTGTGTAAGAGGGCTACAGAGAATTGAGGACAAGCTCTAATTTGGGGCCTGTGAAAAGGAGATGGAACAGCTGATGGACTTGCAGAATACATAGGCCAGAAGCAATCAACCATCAGGTACCTTGGTCCGTCTTGTTGAGTAAGATACTTGACTATGGGATTATCTAAGCTACAAAACCTTCCTTTTTGTTAGAGGTGAAGGAGTAAAGCGAGGGATCAAAGTTATTCATGGTACAATGAAATCAAGTTCAAATAATCTTTACATTGTTTGCAAATACAATCTTTGCAATATTTGCTAGAACAGAAAACACACACCCCTGTGATACTGTTAGAAGTAGAAATCCTTGGAGAAGGAGGACACAGAGGTTGTACTCCTGAGATGAGCTGAGTTTCTTCCTTTGTTCCTTTGCTTTGGACAATTGAAGTTAGCCAGTGCTTGGGGTACTGTCACTGTTGCCATAGCTTTTCCATTGGACTTTGCCCACTGGTTCAGTGCCTGCTCTTGTATCTGGTATGTGGTGATTTAAGAGTCAACGTTTTTCTAGGACTTGTTGCAGTAATCTCTTAATTTATGTCCAAGATTGCTCCTTTCTGTTTTGACTGAACGGTCAGCAACTGGGAGATTTTCTCTCAGGCCAAATCATCTCTATTCCCTCCTGAAATCTTTCAAGGTTTCTTGATGTGTGATTTTACACTTCCCTATTTTCCTAAACTGCCAGAGATATTTTCTTATTTCTAAATTCCTTAGTTATTTCAATGGAATATAAGGCAAAAGAGAGTTTAAACATGTAAGCTCAATTTGCTGTCTTGAAACTAGGAGAAGTCAGGAAAAATTTCCTGGCTAGAATGGGGGACATTGGCATTATAAAGTCTAACTGGACCAGGGTCATTCTGTGAAACTTTAGGTAAGCTCCTCAACATAGCAAGAGAATGGGCTATGTCAAGTCTTTGTCAATGGGACATGTGCTGCTTTGGAAAGGTTTTGTCGATGGTGAGTAATCACGTGAGGAGTGGCAGTTTTACCAACTCCCCATTCAGTCCTTTGCTTACATAAGCATTTTGATTTAAAGTAGTATTTATTTATTCATTCATTTATTCAGTTAATATTTATTGAGTTTGTTATAACTGGCACTGAAGCTGAAATACATGAGTGAAAAAAGAAATACAATATTTCTTTCCTTATGAATGTATGTCTAGAAGAGGAAAGGAATGCTAACTAAGCAAGGAAAAAAATAAATAGCATAGTTTCACATAGTGAAACTATGTTTATGATGAAATAAATAAAGATAGCAGATAGAGAAGTACAGAAACTGGGAAAACAAGCTCTTTCAGATAAGGCAGTAGGAAGTCCTCCTAAGAGATGGCTTTGAGCAGAATTGGGAGTGGGAAGTAGCAAGCTATGTGATGTTCAGGATGAAGTGTATGCCAGGCAGAAGGGGCATGAGGCTTGACAGATCAGAGAAAACACAAGAAGGCCAGTGTGGCCAGAGTACAGCAAGCAAGAGGGCATGAGAACTATCCCAAAGATCCTTGAGAACAAAATGAGCAGTTTGCATTTGTGTTTTCCCCTAAACATGATCAGTAGACAGTAGAGGTTTCAGGAAGTGGAACCTGACTTACCTTATTTTTCAAAGCTCTCCCTGGCTTCTGGGTGGAGGGGGTCAAGAATGGAAGCAGTTAGACCAATCAGGAAATTACAGCGTAGTGCAAGCAAGAGATGATGGATGAGGATATGCAATACATTGTGAACAGTAGAGACAAATAGAAGTGAACAGACTTGGGATATGTCTTGGAGTTAGGTGGTTCTGCTGGACTGGCAGTATGAGTTGAACAAAAGAGAAGAATCAGAGGTGATTTCTTGGCTTTGGACTTAAGTAACTGGGGGGATGATGGAACCACTCACTGGGTTGATGATAATTTGGATAGGACAGGTTTGGGGGTTCATTTAGGAATAGGAGAATCAATAGTTCTGGAAGTTTGGAATTTCTAGTGGTGAAATCAATGATTAGGAAAGTTTGGAGTTCTGGAAGTGACTTTATTAAATTGTCACAAAGGATCGTGGGATTAGTCCTGATGAGGGGGAAGGTGAATAATCAGTCCTGATTATTTCTCCCTCTTCTTGATTGGTGTCTTATGGGGCTCTTCCTATTAAAATGTGGTCAGTCCCATTGATGGCCTTGGAGTTTGTTAGAAATGCAGAACTATTGTCTTATTGTATCAGAATCTACAATTTAAATTCTCCATGAGATGCCTATGCACATTAAAGTTTGACTTCTAGGAAAGAGCAGCTAATCTAATGATAAGGAAACATCCAAACTGAAGGACATTCAACCAAATAACTGGTGGTATGGTTTGACTGTGTCCTCACCAAATCTCAACTTGAATTGTATCCCCCAGAATTCCCACATGTTGGTCAGGGGCAGGTAATTGAATCATGGGGACCAATCTTTCCCATGCTATTCTTGTGATAAGTTTCGTGAGATCTGATGGGTTTATGAGGAGTTTCTGCTTTTGCTTCTTCTTCATTTTCTCTTGCTGCCACCAAGTTAGAAGTGCCTTTTGCCTCCTGCCATGATTTGGAGGCCTCCCCAGCCACATGGAACTGTAAGTCCAATTAAACCTCTTTTTCTTCCCACGCTCGGGTATATCTTTATCAGCAGTGTGAAAACAGACTAATTCAATTGGCCTGTAATCTCCAACGGTGTCAAGATCATGAGGGTCAAAGGAGGACTTTAGAGTGGTTCTATACTAAACAAAAATTAAGAGCCATGAAAACTAAGTGTAATGCATGATCCAGAGCTGGAGTTGAATCCTTTTGCTCTGGAAGATATTTTTCAGACAACTGGCCAAACTTGAATGGGAAATGGGATCTCTGGGTGAGGTATATGAGAGTTTCTTTCTGCTGTGGCCACTCTTTTTATATATCTTTGAAAAGGTTTCTTTTCTTTCTTTCCTTCCTTCCTTCCTTTCTTTCTTTCTTTTTTCTTTCTTTCTTTCTCTTTCTTTCTCTCTCTCCTTTCTTTCTTTCTTTCTTTCTTTCTTTCTTTCTTTCTTTCTTTCTTTCTTTCTTTCTTTCTGCCTTCCTTCCTTACTTTTTTTTTTAGTTTTCTGTTCCTCTTTTTTTAATTTTTGACTGCTCTCCACCATTGCATGATGTGCCCAAGCTGACAGGGAGGTTTCTGGAGGTCTCCTTAATCCAAGGGCACTCTGAGCATCCTCCCTAGAGCCTCAGCGAGTTAAGAGCCTCAGCAAAGCCTTTCCAGGGACATGAGGCACTCTGCACACTTCCCTTACACTCAGCTCTGGTTGGCATCACAGACAGCAAGTGGGAATTTTATCAAGTGCCAGGGATGTAGCTGAAAAACAACTCTCATAGACTAAGGGGTCACTGTGGCATTCATCCCTGGGAAAGGCTATGCTAGAAAACACTACAAAAAGATTTACTCTGAGTCTGGATCTCTTTTCCTTCTGGTTTATTTATTCCTTCAAAGACTGTATAATGTTAAAACTTCATACTTTCCTTTTTCTGTGCTTGTAGAAATTTATGTCTTCCTATTTAAAATGTCAGGGTACTATTCTAGGTACATATACAAAGCACAAAAACAATTTTCACAACAACAAATGGTGGTAATTTTCTCTATATACTTAGAGAATTCATGAGCAACTTTGTCCTTTGTGATTAAAGACTTCCCTCTTTGAAAAGACTATGATCCAGTAGTGTTGATGTGAAAATTCTAGCATAGGTAATTTGTGAGTTCAGGAATCATGTGTTATTTATGTCTTGAAAGCACAGTACAGGTTCTTAAGAATCACTAATAGAGTTGAATGTCTTCTTGAGGTTAATGCATCATTCACCAAGCATTTGTTTTAGTTATTGTACGAAACTTAAGTTCCTACTTTGAAGATCAGGTTTCAGAAGATTGGATCTTATATAGAGTAATAAAAATGCCTCAGAGAAGCATTTAATTTTTATTCCATTGGAAATTATAATTTAAGTCCTCAAATGCAAGTACCACTCCATCAGAATCATACATTGATTACTCGTAAGTTGAGACAAACCCAATTCATGTGAAACCATGTGCTCATTTTTGTACCAGGTCACTCAATTGTATAGCTTCTAATTTAGCTGTTTCATCATGACCCATTGTGAAAATATGAATGATATACTTAGTCCATTTGATCTGCTTGCAACCCATGGGATTTCCTTTAAAGATATAAAACATTGTGCTAGTGCTTCCTTTTTTGTTCTGATACCCACATCCTGTGCTCTGTGGAGAGTCACAGTTTTTGAAATATGTTGACAGCCAGCACAGATAAGCAGTGTACTTAGCCTTTGGTCAAGGACTGGAAACTGGCTAGTATCTGAATCATCTGCTTAATGCAGAACTGCCCTCTTCTTAGGGAGATGCAGCCTGGTGTGTGGTATGACATGGAGCTCTATGGTGTGTTACTGTATGGGAAGCATAGGAGACTGGTTCGAGGAGCAGTCTCTCTTTTTATATCTTTTCACTTTGATTTCAAGTATATACAAGCATGGAGTAGCCAAATGAATACATATATATAATATATGTTATATATTTATATATAATGATATATATAAATAAATAAATGGATAAAGAAATGGGTCCAAGAATGTTAGTAATGATTATATATGTGATTATATATATAATATATATAAGTCACAATTATATATTATTTATATATTATTATATAAATATAAGTGACTTAGAATGTTTATGTTTGATATTGTATCATAACATCTTTCAAGTGTGAAACAGGATGGTTAGATTGGCTTTCAGGATGTTATGTTAGTTACTATCAAGCTGAGATGGTTAAGCGGATGGAAAACATGAGTCATTAACACCATATTTAAAATGTTAACAACTAGCAAGAAAAACATTCAAAAAAATTGAAGAATTATATCAATACCAACTTGCTCAATATCATACATAAACATTCTAAGTCACTTAAAGCAAAAATGAGTAGGTTTGAGTAAATACAGTTGACCACATATTAAGCTAATTTTATTTTCTTTATTTTTTGAGATGGAGTCTCGCTGTGTGTCCAGGCTGGAGTCCAGTGGCACAATCTCGGCTCACTGCAACCAGGAGAACTCAAGAGGTTCTCCTGCCTCAGACTCCTGAGTAGCTGGGACTACAGGTGCACGCCACCACACTCAGCTAATTTTTGTATTTCTAGTACAGACGGGGTTTCACCATGTTGGCTAGGATGGTCTCGATCTCTTGACCTTGTGATCTGCCGGCGTTGGCCTCCCAAAGTGCTGGGATTACAGGCATGAGCCACCGCGCCCGGCCTAAGCTAATTTTAAAATGCAGAACTGCTTTTTGTGGTTTAGTAAAATTAACTAGCCTTTAGTTTTAATTTCAGTATTTTTTCCTGCTCTGAGGTATCACCATCACATGCTGCATCAGTATTTTGGGAAAAAGTCTTTGCATGTCTTTATGGGCACTGACTTTGAGCATAAACCTTTCCTTGAGGGTTCAGCTTTTAGCAGTGGGCAGAAGTGTTGGACAAGCTTTAAACAAGTCCTTACCTTCTTGTTTTAAGGACATAATCTCCTCGGGAACTTGGAGCTTTACAGGATTGAACATGATACCTTGACTCATCACTAAGTCTCCAGCCTTGGACACAACCAGCTCATTTCTTAGCTCTATCAATATGCGTATCATCTGGTTGCCAGCTATGGAAACAAGCCCAACTCATTAATAGTGAATATTTATAAGGAATGACACCTTTGTGGTATTTAAGTACCATCTGTAATTTCTTGTTAGTGGTGTTTTGGTAGTTTTCCTGTTGAACATTCACTGGGGAACTGATCAAGTTTACTATGCCCTTGACCTACACTTGACATGTGTAGGTAAATTCTGAAAATGGGATACTTCTGTGCTGGCGGGGGACAAACTGTGAACACCACTATGTCTGAGCTAGAAGAAAAAAACAGTTCCATAAACAGCATGAGACATTAAAATTTGCCTTATTACTTCGTCACTTCAGGGGATATCATCTATCTCTGAACGTAGGAATCCGTATTACTTGGTCTTTTAGATCTTGTTGTTGTCTCCAGTCTGTTTGTATCTTTTGAAGCAGGACTTAATTTTGCACTAATTATGGTGCTAAACATTGATAACACACTAGCCAGAGGAGTTTCCATAATAATAGAAGGAAGGTGTCCTTCATAAACAAAACTAGTTACATATTATATAATTTTGAAAATTAAGTTTTGTTCATTGTTTACTGCTTAAGATTCTACATATTGTTTGTAATCCTCTAGATAGGCCCAGTGGTGCTGTGGTAACACACATTCCCTGTATCTGATCAGTTTCCCTCTTACTCAGGCATGGTACAGATGACCCTCCAGGGCAGCAGTCCCCACAGGTTGGCCCAGGATTCTAGGCTGCTGTGGTCTCATGGCATCTCCAGTTCAATCCACACTCTCGTGATCACTGAGGCCCACTGTGCACCAACTCATAAATGTTTCCCCTGAGAGAGACACACATCACTTATGCACATATTTCTTTGGCCAAAACCAATCATATAGCCAAACCAGAATTCAGAGGGCAAGGAAATGTAAACGCTCATTTATGTAGAAGCAGAGAACTACCAGATGTTGAGGAACATTAGAAATCTCTTATTATCAGCCTCCAGAAATAAAGATGACATGTGTCAACTTGTTCAAACACAGCCGATATCCATGTGAGTATGCTAAAAATGTTAGTTTACGATTGATCATGCAGTTCTTTATTGACCAATCTAAATCAATTTGTTTTCCAGTCTGTAGTAAAAAATGTAAAATAATGATCATGTGTACACACACATACATATATACACATGCCTTACAGACTTCCAGTTTCCAAATTGATACATACAGTTAAAGACTCCCCATATCACTAAATGAACAGAATAAATATGAATTGTTAAAAACAGAAAAATATGGAAAATAATAGATATCTAGCTGTGCTAAAAAATGAGAAGAACCTTTAACATAGCAGAAATTATGAAAAATTGCAAAGGGAAAACAAAAGGAAAACCATGCTGCTAAGATGAGGCCACAGTGAAAAGATGTAACCCAGTGTCCACAGAAGAACTTTTCCTTAGGAAAGACAGTTGACAGTGCAATTAGTACATGATCAATTCTTTGGTTGAAATTTTCCCCCATTGAATTTGTGTCACTGAATTGTATTTTCTTGAGCATTTTTCCAGTTTCTAGTAGAAAGTTGTAATAGGTTACGTGATTATCTAGGAAACATTGACACCCTCCCACCTTGCCTCAGGGAATAATTATACTTTTTGACATATTGTTGTTAGATAGGACACATGACTTGCTCTGAACAGTGGTACATGACTACAAATAGCATCAGTTTCAAGCGTGGGTATTAAGATTTTTGTCTGTTCAGTATGTCGATCTGGTTGCTTCTGAAGTCTACCACCAGTAGAGTATGCACTGAAGAGCTGCTACCCCTATAAACCTGGGCCCCAGAGTGAGAACTATGGAGCAGACCGCATGCCTCAGGGAGCACCTAGTCCCAGGAGGAGGAAAGACATGTGGGACAGACTTGAACTCAACCTGCGAGGTGAATCCTGGAACCTGGAGCACAGACTAGGTCACCTAAGTTGCAGCCAATCCACAGATGGATGAGCAAGAGAATAAACATTGGTTCAAGCCAGTGAAATTTGAAGAGACTTATTATAGCTCATTAATGAAGGAAAGTTTTAGCTAATGCATAAGTCAAAACCAAGTGTTTGGAGGCAAACCTGTTAGGAAATGCTTTAGTTAAGTAAATGTAATTGATTATAAATAAATTACCCACTTAATACAATTCCACGTTTATTGAGAATCCACCTACATGCCAGAGACTATGTAAGCTGCTTTTCAAAAATTAAGTATGGATGTTGTTAAACAGATCCTACATTAAGATTAATTTCTTGGAAAATTGGGCTATCCTTTCTTAATTGCTTTGTAGCCAACATACGCATTCATGTACAGCTAATGATATTTTGAATTGTGCTGACTTTTTAAAAGTGTAAACAGTTATGTTTTACTGTTAAGAATTTAAATAATCATAATTTTATTATTCTGACTGTTCAGCTTTTCAGCATTTGCATAAATTGAAGTTTTGAGAACAATTGATCTGAAAATATTATTGAAAATATACCACATGAGAGCAAGTGAACATCCTCAACATATACAAAGAAGAACAAGTGCCTAGAATGTACCCATACTGAGTGAGAGATGGAAGGATAAAGAGTTAAATTAAAAGATGCTGGTGTCTTTCCTTTAAAGGATATTTATGCCTACTTTTGTGTGTATATTTTCTTGGTAAAATTAAATTTTCAGGTTTCACAGTGAGGACTGTCATTTGCATGCCTCCAATAAATTTGCTCGAATAAAAATTAATTCTAGGAAATATTTTGCTTTCCTAATAATATATATTTATCAGAAATTTCTACCAAAGTGTGTTTCAGGTATGCAACCCTATAAAGTAGTTATTGTTATTATCATCTAATTTACATAAAAGAGTAAACAAAAGTTTAGAGAGATTGTGGAACTTGTCTGAGTTAATATAGTTCTGAAATTTAAATTCAGGACTTCACAGAGTTTGTAAGTGCTCACTAAATAAATGTTGAATGAATGAATTAAAAAAAAAAATCAGGCCGGGTGCCAAGGCTCACACCTGTAATCCCAGCACATTGGGAGGCTGAGGTGGGCAGATCACCTGAGATCAGGAGTTCAAGACCAGCCTGACAAACATAGTGAAACCCCATCTCTACTAAAAATACAAAAATTAGCTGGGTGTGGTGGCAGGCACCTGTAATCTCAGCTGCTTGGGAGGCTGAAGCATGAGAATCACTTGAACTGGGGAGGAGGCAGAGGTTGCAGTGAGCCGAGATTGTGCCACTGCACTCCAGCCTGGGCAACAGAGCAAGACCTGTCTCAAAATAAATAAATAAATAAATAGATAAGAAAACCTCTGTGAACCCTCCCCCTGCAATTGTAGACTCCTTGAGACCAGGAATCATGGCTTTTGTATGAATTCTGCTGTTAAATTATCTTTGTATCTTCAGCATCTAGTCCATTATTATTGGTTCTCGATAAATGTTACCTGAAACGAATACATTTCCTATGAAAAAATATAGCCTAATATTATAATATTAGAATCTGGATTGTTTTATTACTTTTTGGTTAGTCTCCCCATGCTTTATCACCTATCTGAGTCACTCTTGAGAAATAAGTTTCCTAAATTTTTAGATGGGGGAAGAGGCACACTACATAGAGACTGTGAACTCAATAGTATCTGAGACAGGTCTCAATCAATTTAGAAAGTTTATTTTGCTAAGGTTAAGGACATACCTGTGACATAGCCTCAGGAGGTCCTGATGACATGTGCCAAAGATGGCTGGGGTAAAGCTTGCTTTTATACATTTTGGGGGATGTGACATGTTAATCATTATGTGTAAGAAGTAAATTGGTTCAGTCCGGAACGGTGGGACAACTCAAGAGGGCAGGAGCTCCCAGGTCATAGGTAGATAAGAGACAAACTACTGCATTTTGAGTCTTTTGAGTCTTCGATCAGTCTTTTGCTGAATGCACAATTTACATGAGAGGAGGATGGAGGAATAGTCACTTACGCTTTAGTCTGGCTCGGTGAATCTGCATTTTTACATAAACAGTAGGGCAGAGGAAGCAATCAGATATGCATTTGTCTCAGGGGAGCAGAGGAATGACTTTCTGTCCTACACCTGGGAAGATCAGCTATCGATTTACGTTGCCAGGGTGAAATTCAATGGAACTGTGTTTTAGGGTAAAGATCTTGAGGCCTTCAGGAATTTCCTCGTGGACAGATTGTGAGGGAGGTTTGTGGCTTTTTGTCTTTGCAGCTTTCTTATTTAGGAATAAAATGGGAAGCAAGTTTGCCTGATGCAGTTTCCACCTTGACTTTTCCCTTCGGCTTAATGATTTGGGGGTCTTGAGATTTATTTTTCTTTCATAAGACATTCACTCAATGCCCATATTGCAACTTCCTATCCATCCAATACTTTTTTACGGTACCTGGTATTTTTAAATGCTGAACATCTCAATGGGTTCTGAGCGAATCCATCACTCTCCTCCATGACTCCTAGTGAGGGGATTTTGTGTAAGTTTGCTCTGATAAGGTAATAAGCACACTTGCTAATGTCAAAATAACTGTTGTACCTTTCTCTTGCTATTGTCTTTATGAATGAATATGTTTCTATTAGTTTCATTGACATTTTGGGGGGTTTTGGGATGGAGAAAAGATAAACATGTTGTTGTATTAAACAGAATTTTAGAATCTGGGTAATATTGAGATCAATAGTTGGCAAACAGAAATGAATGAAGGATTTGAGTTTCTGGGTTCTCTTTTTTGTCGTACATGATTATATTTCCTCATCTGTAGAATGAGTGGGTTTAACTACAAGAAAATTTACAGATGTTCTGGAAATAATCCTAGGAGATGTTAAATAGGAGTTTTACGAGTAAAGAAATTTTATTGCCAAATTACTTTGGATGAGATAGGCTAAATAAAGAAGTTTCATTACTTTGGAAACCTTAATGTGTTAGTACTCATTGCAGAGACAGTAGCAGAGGCAGAATTTCCCTAAGAAGTCTGACCATGGAACTCCTTTAACACACACACACACACTCACACTCTTATTAATACCTTTCAGGTGTAGTGTTCCATGGAAGAGAGTTTGGGAAATTCTAACCTAGACAATTGCTTTCAAATTTTGAGATTCTGTGACTCTACATTAATTAACAAGGACATTTTAGGAATTAATTTTTAATACTTTATTTCTAATGGTTTAAAGATGAAATACTAGAATAATTTAAATCATAGTGTGAGGAAAACAAAATATATACAAACACACATATACATGTATATGTACATCTGTACACAATATCTATACCAAATAGTTGCAAATAAAACTAATAATTCAAGAAATATTTTCCCCATCTTCTTGATGCAAATGATAATTCTGTCTCAGCCTGAGAAATAGAGTGAATAAAGAAGCATAGATTCTCTCTCACCCTCTGCAATTTTACCCCTTAGTTGACATAATTCAGAGAAGAAACAAAATGTCATGGCATAGAAATATGCTAACACCTTGTTCTCATGCTGCTTTCGGTTGTGGCTTTTCTCTGAGGTTCTGTGGTTCTTGTCTACTGCTGTGGCTGGAGAATACCCCAGCGCTGAAGGGGTTTTCTTTACTCTTTTCTGTATCCCATCTGCTTATTGAAAAATAAGTAAGATAGGAGTTTCTTACCTTCTTCTATTGCCTACTTGAAGCAGAGGTAAGAGGAACATTTAAAAATGTAGTCTGCTGTGCCATGTACTAGACATGCTATGAGAAAGTTTACGTGCCTCATTTAATAATTAAATCTCCACAAGGGATTTGATATGGTTTGGATATTTGTCCCCTCCAAATCTCATGTTGAAATGTGATCCCCAGGTTGACAGTGGGATGTAGTGGGAGGTGTTGGGTCATGGGTTGGATCCATCATGAATGGCTTCATGCCCTCCCCATGGTAATGAGTGGAAATGAGTTCACTCAAGATCTGATTGTTTCAAAGAGCATGGCACCTCTCCCCTCTGTCTTGCTCCCCCTCTCACCATGTGATACACTGGCTCCTGCTCTGCCTTCTGCCATGATTGTAAGCTTCCCAAGGCCTTGCCAGAAGCCAAGTAGATGCTGGTGCCATGCTTCTTGTACAGTCTGCAGAACTATGAGCCAAAATAAACCTGTTTATAAATTACCCAGTCTCTGGTATTCCTTTACAGCAACATAAACAGACTAACACAGGAATAGATAGATATAAATATGTCAATTCACCTCAAATCAATTTTTGGAAGGAGATGAGCGATATCTATACTTCAACATCCCCAGGTTATTATTTTTTTTAATGGAGAAAGAAGATAAAGTAACTTATTTTTCCACACAATGGATAATTAGTTGGTATGGTCAGTAATGGAACTTGGATCTATGAAACTCTGATAGCCAAGCTCTTTCAACTCTAAGCACCTAACATAGTACTTTTTGTATATGTGCACATTTCAACAAAAATTGACTTTTACTATGTATGCTGTTTTCAATTGCTTAGTTCATATGCATTGTGCATCTATTTTCATTTAATTAGGCACTGTCTTACAATAACATTTCAATAAATTCAGTCTGTTTTGAGTGGATGAACAGTAATTTATTTAACCAAATCCTCTATTGTTAGGGACAGCAAACTCTCTCTGTAAAGGGCCAGATAATAAATATTTCAGACTTGTAGGCTATGACAACTATTCATCTTTGTCGCAGTTACTATTCATCTTTGCCATTGCACTGGGAAAGCTGTGAAAGATGCAGATTTACAATCTAGATTTATTGAATAAAATGATTCTATTTTTAAAACCCTATATAAATTAGTATTTGAGCATTAATGTGGAAATATTTTTGATTTAGCTCAAGGGAATAGGGTCGAATGGAGGAGGGAAATCTATGGCTTTTCTTCATGTGTTGTTGTGTCGTTTCTCCAGTTGCCATGGGAAAACATTTTTAAAAAATTAAATCCCAAATAGTGATCCCACTGTATCTGAGTAAGTCAATACTCCAGAGCAGATTACCCTCCTGGTTATTTTTAAAATATTTTTAACAATTGACAGGACATATTTCTTAGATTAGTTATATCTAATCCCTCTTCTGTAGACGATAAAAAGGCAAGGTTTGTTAAGCATATATTTTTATCTTCCCAACACAAAAATGGGATTAATAGAATAACAACCATGCCAAAATATTAATATTCTAAAACCACATTAATCTTTTGAATAGATATATTTCAACATTTAACTGAGTTAACCCATTCAGTTACTTGGGTATATATACTACAAATAGTTTTTATTGTAGAATACTGAATGAGGTTATGTTCATCAAGTTTATACGTTTAAGTGTCTGTGAACACGTTTGTGAGTCAGGGCTGAAAGGAATGTGCTGTTATTATTTTGTGTTTGGTATTTATCAGTTTTTCTCATCCTTTATTTCACAACCACCATCTCAACCCCCAACCCCACCCTAAGAAGTCTTTTCAGACATTTTTTTCCCTAATTGCCACCCAAATGAGAATTTAATACCACAGATATACTGTGTATCTGTTTATGTGCCATAGATATATCTGTGCTTCATACATAAAAAGAGTAAGATCATGTCACCTCCCAACAACAAATTTTGCCTCCCTGGGGCAATATTTTTCTCATTGAAAATGCATGGATTAAAACTACTTCGATTGTTTTCCAAGGGTCAGACTAATCTTCCATGAAGTATTATTGCAGGAGTATGGTAACTATGTACTAGAGAAGGCTTAGAACAACTTGCAGAGGATCCTCCCCTGTTTTAAACTTGAGCAGAAACAGGGACCCCTTTGTGCAGACATAGCCATGTCAGACTTCTCAGCTTTCAGCTTTCATGACAAGACATCATCTTACCTCATTGGCTAAAGGACAATGATTCTCATTTAACCACCAACACGTAATGGCTATTTTCCAAATACTCCTGGGAGATATAGTCTCAAATCCCTCTGCCTCTGGACTTATCAAAATCTGTGTACCTGAGAATAGTCTATCAATTCCTTACTCTAAAATCAATTTATTGATTTAGCCAAATCTTCAAGGAGCATCATTTTGTAAACCCCTCACTCCCTTATAGAAACTCTTACTACTTTTCTTGATAATTCTTTAATAATTTGCTATTAATGTTATTCTTCTACATTGAGGACCATTTTAAGAAACCACCCAAAGCAATTCATGATGGTATTTACTATACAAAAATTCTTAAAGTTATACCTCATTATGTTCCACCATGCCCAGCTAATTTTGTAATTTTAGTATAGACGGGGTTTCTCCATGTTGGTCAGGCTGGTCTCGAACTCCTGACCTCAGGTGATCCACCCGCCTCGGCCTCCCAAAGTGCTGGGATTATAGGCGTGAGCCACCATGCCTGGCCAGTATTATTATTAATAAATTACCAGCTAAATAAATCTCTCTTTAAGTACCAAAATATTTTTGTTTCAATGTGAACATTTATCAGGTTTAAATATCGAAACCCCTATCTTTTTCAGCTGGCTTAATATAGTTTGTGTATGTGATGGCACAAATTCACCAGTACAAACATTCACTATTTTAATATGCTTAAGTGTGAGTAGCAAGCCTTTCTGGAGTTACTGTGAAATGTAGAGTTGGTTGTTCCTTGTCATGGCCAAAAAATATCAATTGTGCCAGCAAAAACACTAGTAGGTTGGGAATGCTTTCTGGTCCCCACTGACCAAATTGAGGGTATAAAGCAAAGGCCAAATCAAGAGTGGGTGAAATACGATAATAGTTGCTTCTACATCAAACATGGGGTAATAGAGTCATGGGGTTAGGGGTTGAATTCAACTTCGAGATATTTCACAAATTTCCAATATTTTCAAAAACTTGCATTTGTAGTATTTTTAAATCAGTAAGTATATCCGTGCCAAGACGACTGAGGGATTGACATATTTGGAGCTATATGTTTAAATATTTTTCTAATTTATTGAACATTAATAACAAAATGAGTGGTTTAAGCAAATATTTTATTTTTTTAACTTTGAAACAAAATATTTAAGGATAATTTTTATCTTGACAGTGATAGTCTCAAAGAAAGTGAAAAACACATCCAGTTAGTTGGAGAAAACAGGTTCCAAATCGTGGTTCCAAGTGTTAAAAGATCTTAGAGTTAGGATCATTAAGTGGAAGTTTGGGCTGTGTGTTTTCTGATTGCCACAAATCCATTTTGTCCATTAATGAGTTGTGGCGAGGCTAAGGGCAAACCAGCAATAGCCAAGGCATTTCTGTGATTTATTTATTAAAATGCAGGACAGAGAGTTGCTAATATGTTTATCACTAATTGTGACATAAAGTCATAATATAATGACTAATGTGAAGGAGTTGCCCTTTCTAATTTTCACAGAGAAAAATATACAAATGTTTTGTATCATTATGGCTCAAGAAATGTATTTGCTATAGAATATTTTATTGCAAATCACATTTATTTCAAGAGTCTGATATACAATACTTTTAATCATTTTCACAAATCTTTATTTCTAACGTTTTACATCTCAATTTTTTAAAAAAATCAAAGTTACTGAAATCTAAAGCAAGAGATTCTGTGTTCCTTTCCTTGAAACTTTCCTTGCTAAGGATGTGAAGGTAATTAGCAGATTCATTCAGTTATTTACTCAACAAACATTCATTCTTTGGACACCTATTGTGGCATCAGGTGTGTGAAACTTTTATCAGCAGAATGAGTTATTTTAAAGCCTTCTATTTTGAACATATAAGATCAAAGATGAATTTATCACATATCTTTGGCAGAACTTGGAGTAAAACCCAAGGCTTTAGATTTAGAGTTCTTATTGATCTTACCCTATCTGGAACTTGGGAAGACCCTCAAGTTTATAAGGTATAGGCTTCCAAAATAATTATCCTACTAGGGAATGTCACAGGCTGTATGCATCACTCTGTTCTACTACCAATAAATATTTTATCATAAATCTTTTGGGCATAAAATACAAGAAACAGAATGGCTTTGTCTGAAATCTAGATTAGTTGGAGAGTCTTGCAAGTAATTTAGTAAATAAGTCTCTTAGAGCCATCTATCCAAGTATACCAAGTATTAGAATATGTATCTATTTGATTAGTTGCATTAGTTGCAATTGAAGTAATCATCTGATTAAGTTTATAGCTATTCACTGGCATTCTTGAAGACCCATCCCATCCACCTTCTACACAGTCAGTGTAGTGAACCTAGAGGAGATCTCATAAGAATCACCAGAAATTAGTGTCACTGTTAAGGACTTGAATCCTTAATGGTGACACTAATTTCTGCAGTTCTTTCAGAAAATGACTGTCCTATTGGATATATTCTCTTGAGTTGTGTTGCATAGTTTCAGTATCTTTGAATTCACTCTTCCATCACATTATCCTTTGATCTGTAGGAAGGGAGGAAATGGCAAAATAGATATGAGGTGGATTTGAGACTCCTATTGAGCCCCCATTGAAGTCGAAGTTGGTTAAGCCACAAATCCTGACTTGAATCTTGAATTTCAGTGGCTTTCTTGTTATCCAAATCTTAGTGATAGCTTAGAGTCAATTTTCTATTATTCTGGAAATGTTCCTGTTCTCCAATGCCAATTACCTTGGCAAATAGCCGTACAATCCTTTGGGAAATTTTAGGCAGCAGACATTCTGAATGTATTTGTAATGGTATTGCAATGCCCTTCCTAAAGAGTTAGGGTGGGTCTTTGAATTAAGACAGGGCTTAATCTGGGTTTGAGTTGCATCAAACTGAGAAAACAATTACAAGCCCTCCCAGCTAATCAAACTAGTATATTATATCCTGTGCATCTATATTAATCAATTCATCTTTTTCTAAAATTGCGTTCCTTTCTCCTTGGTACAAGCACCCTCAGAATTCATTCCCATACATGTTTATCACTTTGCTTATACAAATGATGAAGTTCCATATTTTTTTTTTTTTGGTGTAAGACTGCTTCTCCCTCATTTGGCATTTTGTTTTCCCTACTCCAGGGCATATTGGCATGGGACTAGAACCATAAGCAAAGGCATTCAACCATGTGGTTAGTATGCCTCCACTGGAATCACTCAGTGCTATTGCATTCAGGTCCTACACACCACCATTCCTGCCGTGAGAGCCTGACCTCCCACTTTTACAGTGGGATCCCACTAAGACATGCATCTGAGAAAGCCCCACAAACAGGAAAGAGGTTTGAATGCTCTATAACAACGTGACTAGTGTTCACCACATTTTACAGGTAGAGAAATGCAAGAAAATGAGAAGTTCTTATTAATTGTATCTTTATCCTAATCGGGTTTTTTAAAATCAATTCTTATAAAACTCATCTCTTCTGTTAAGACTCACACCAAATATATGACTATAAAAATATATTGTTTATAATTGATTTAAAATAAATTGAATGGTTCTAGCATATTCATATTTTATATGAAGTATGTGGGGATTTTCTTCCAGCCACTCAACCTTCAGTAGCAATGAAATCTGTAGCTAAAAAAATCCATAGAACAGAAACCTACTTATTGTTTATGGCAGCAATACATATTTCAGAAGGAATTGTATGGCTGTAGTATTTAGAATTTTCACATTACTTTAAAAATAGAAATTATTATAAATAATTATATATTAACATAATTATTATTAATGAATATTATATACTATCAATATTATATAATTATAATTCTAAATATAATAGAATTATAAAATACAATACATAAATATAAACATACTTATTACATTACTTATTTTAGTATACTACTAGAAATATAATAAAAAATAAAAAATAATTCCTTATAGTCGTATAAGCTGTTACCAGATTGATAATAAAAATTGACTAGATCATACAAAAAATTAGCTGAGCATAGTGGCATGCACCTGTAATCCTAGCTACTCAGGAGGCTCAGGTGGGAGGATCACTTGAGCCTGAGAGACGGAGGTTGCAGTAAGCCAACATCACAGCACTGCACTCCAGCGTGGGCGACAGAACAAGACTCCATCTCAAAAAAAAAAAAAAAAAAAAAAAAAGAATAGATCATGTTGCACATAATTATAAGGTTTATTTATTTTTTATTTATTTTTTATTTTTATTATACTTAAAGTATAAAACTTAAAGTTTTAGGGTACATGTGCACAACGTGCATGTTAGTTACATATGTATACATGTGCCATGTTGGTGTGCTTCACCCATTAACTCGTCATTTAACATTAGGTATATCTCCTAATGCTATCCCTCCCTCCTCCCCCACCCCACAACAGGCTCCCGTGTGTGATGTTCCCCTTCCTGTGTCCATGTGTTCTAATTGTTCAATTCCCACCTATGAGTGAGAACATGCGGTGTTTGGTTTTTTGTCCTTGCAATAGTTTGCTGAGAATGATAGTTTCCAGCTTCATCCATGTCCCTACAAAGGGTATGAACTCATCATTTTTTTGACTGCATAGTATTCCACGGTGTATATGTGCCACATTTTCTTAAGCCAGTCTATCATTGTTGGACATTTGGCTTGGTTCCAAGTCTTTGCTATTGTGAATAGTGCTGCGATAAACATACGTGTGCATGTGTCTTTATAACAGCATGATTTATAATCCTTTGGGTATATACCCAGTAATGGGATAGGTGGGTCAAATGGTATTTCTAGTTCTAGATCCCTGAGGAATCGCCACACTGACTTCCACAATGGTTGAACTAGTTTACAGTCCCACCAACAGTGTAAAAGTGTTCCTATTTCTCCACATCCTCTCCAGCACCTGTTGTTTCCTGACTTTTTAATGATTGCCATTCTAACTGGTGTGAGATGGTATCTCATTGTGGTTTTGATTTGCATTTCTCTGATGGCCAGTGATGGTGAGCATTTTTTCATGTGTCTTTTGGCTGCATAAATGTCTTCTTTTAAGAAGTGTCTGTTCATATCGTTTGCCCACTTTTTGATGGGATTGTTTTTTTCTTTTAAATTTGTTTGAGTTCATTGTAGATTCTGGATATTAGCCCTTTGTCAGATGAGTAGATTGCAAAAATTTTCTCCCATTTTGTAGGTTGCCTGTTCATTCTGATGGTAGTTTCTTTTGCTGTGCAGAAGCTCTTTAGTTTAATTAGATCACATTTGTCAATTTTGGCTTTCGTTGCCATTGCTTTTGGTGTTTTAGACATGAAGTCCTTGCCCATGCCTATGTCCTGAATGGTATTGCCTAGGTTTTCTTCTAAGGTTTTTATGGTTTCAGGTCTAACATTTAATTCTTTAATCCACCTTGAATTAATTTTTGTATAAGGTGTAAGGAAGGGATCCAGTTTCAGCTTTCTACATATGGCTAGCTAGTTTTCCCAGCACCATTTATTGAATAGGGAATCATTTCCCCATTTCTTGGTTTTGTCAGGTTTGTCAAAGATCAGATGGTTATAGATATGCGGCATTATTTCTGAGGGCTCTGTTCTGTTCCATTGGTCTATATCTCTGTTTTGGTACAAGTACCATGCTGTTTTGGTTACTGTAGCTGTGAAGAAAGTCATTGGTAGCTTGATGGGGAAGGAAATAAAGGGTATTCGATTAGGAAAAGAGGAAGTCAAATTGTCCCTGTTTGCAGACAACATGATTGTATATCTAGAAAATCCCATCGTCTCAGCCCAAAATCTCCTTAAGCTGATAGGCAACTTCCGCAAATTCTCAGGATACAAAATCAATGTGCAAAAATAACAAGCATTCTTATACACAAATAACAGACAAACAGAGAGCCAAATCATGAGTGAACTCCCATTCACAATTGCTTCAAAGAGAATAAAATACCTAGGAATCCAACTTACAAGGGACCTGAAGGACCTCTTCAAGAAGAACTGCAAACCACTGCTCAATGAAATAAAAGAGGATACAAACAAATGGAAGAACATTCCATGTGCATGGGTAGGAAGAATCAATATCGTGAAAATGGCCATACTGCCCACAATTTGACTTCCTCTTTTCCTAATTGAATACCTTTTATTTCCATCCCCATCAAGCTACCAATGACTTTCTTCACAGAATTGGAAAAAACTATTTTAAATTCATATGGAACCAAAAAAGAGCCCGCATTGCCAAGTCAATCCCAAGCCAAAAGAACAAAGCTGGAGGCATCACACCACCTGACTTCAAATTATAAGGTTTATTGACATTATTTCCCAAAAGTATAGTTTTAAAAAAGTAATCATATAGCATGTGATTCTTTGCTATGATCAAACCTTAATTAGCTAGCTGTTATTTTTATTTTTTTATTTTTTATTTTTTTGAGATGGAGTTTCACGCTTGTCGCCCAGGCTGGAGTCCAATGGCACGATCTTGGCTCACTGCAACCTCTGCCTCCTGGGTTGAAGCAATTCTTCTGCCTCAGTCTCCCGAGTAGCTGGGATTACAGGCATGGCCCCCATGCCTGGCTAATTTTTGTATTATTAGTAGAGACGAGGTTTCACCATGTCGGCCAGGCTGGTCTGAAACTCCTGACCTCAGGTGATCCACCCGCCTCGACCTCCCAAAGTGCTGGTATTACAAGAGTGGGCTACCACGCCCAGTCAGCTAGCTGTTATTATTTACAACTTATATCATCACATATGGCCAAAAAATAAGGCAAGATAATTTCCCAAATTATACCTTAAAAAAGAGATAGTTATCTTAACATTGGAGTCCTTACAGTTCTCTTATAAGGAAACAATCATCAAATTAATTTGATAAAAGTGTACTTTGAGAAGGAAAGACGTATTTGCCTGAAATTACATTAATCAATGTTAGTTTAGATGCCTGAAAAAATACCTTATAATTGGTTAAAAGGCCAGCAAAGGAATTTAAGATGATTTAATAATCATTCCTGAACATATGACATCACAGCTTGAAGTGTTTGCAGTTTAAAAAGCAGCAAAAGTAACAAAAACACTGGTTTTAGGTAACAGCTTTTGGGAAAATGGAGAAATCACCATATATTCATTTGTACTTATATGGTAAACCCATATGACATTTTATTTTGCACCTCACCATAAAGCTACCAGCAAAGCAAATATAATTAAACATTTTATATGGATTTGCATATGACTATACTTATGTCCACACATATAATTATACATGCTAATAAATGACTATATTTATGTATGTGTATTGTCATATGACTTGTAGAAAATGAATTATTCTTTCCTATATGCTTAGTTCTTATTTTTATAACTTTTCTTCTCTTTAACCAGTTTTTAAAATAGATTAAACAATGTTGTAATTATTTCTAAAATTCTGCTTATAGGTTTTTTTTAATAAAGATGTCAAATATTCATAGACAGGATCATGGCATACCCACACTACTGTGACTTCTTGGCAAGTTAGGACATTCATCAAGGCTATATGTGAACATCACTCATGAAATTATTTGGGCCTTTCCCACAGCATGTTCCTCTAACATAAGAAGAAAAAATTAGACAAAATCACAATAATCTCAAATAAGGTCCAAGTATATCTTCATTACACATTCTAAGAAACAGGCAACATGAGGTTGGAACTGGGAAGGTTAAGACCTCACCACAGAGTAGATGCAGTAGGTACAATTGTGAAAACATAGCCAGTTTAATGAGCAGATATCTAAAATAGGTCTTTATGTGCTACACATTTAAAGTAATTTGCCAGTAGAAAGTCTCTTAAGCATGTATATATTTCTCAAAGTTGCATCTTCGTTGTGAAGAAAACTAGCATGGCCTGGAAGTCCAGTCTTATGACTTGTTAGTCACACTGTGAGGTTTTCTCAAACTGGAGAAGGGTGGATTTTTATTTGTGATTAAACAGACTTCTTCACATGAACAGAAAATCAGCAGGAGGTAGAGGCACACCCGTGCATAACTTTCTGGTGAAGCCTTCCCTGCAATCGCAAGAGAAGGGTTACGAAATCTCGGATCTCATCAGTGAGGGGGTCAAGTCAAGAGAAATTTTTAAGAGGATAGTGAAGGATGAAAGGCATTATCATGACCAGAAGGTCAGTGATTCATGCTACTAAAGACAAGAGAGAAGAAACCAAATATATTTGTTGCTTAAAGCTTACAAATGCTGGTTTTCTCTTAGAACCCACCTTTATTTTTCCTTCATGTTCTGCACTGCATCCCCCATACCTGGCAGTGTACCAGGCACAAGTTGCTTAATAAATGTTTGTTGAATGAATAAATCATTGTGCAAACCTCTCAAATCTATCTTCATTCTGCATTTCAATTCACTTTCTCCACTGCTTATAGATCATTATATTAAAGTATATGCAAATACTTTAATAAAGCATAATGTTTTCTCTATAGAACAAATCTTTTGTTTCCTTATGTGTATTTTAAGGGTAATTTAAAATTAATTTTATTTTTATTAAGGTAATACATCCCATAATTTAAAACAAAATCAAAATCTACAGTTCTTGTGGAACAGTGCAGATCGCCTCCTAAGCCCTGGTCTTAATCCCCACAGGCAAACATTTGACTCTTTTAGCAGCTTTTTAACTGTGCTTTTATATGTCTAACTGGTTTGCTTATCCTGCTATTTCTTTATTTAGCAACTTTACACATTATTTATTGATTTTTGTTATGATGGTTGAGGGTTTAGTTGTCTTACCTGCACATATACACAGATAGTCTTTCCCTCTGCCATCCTCCACGTGTAGTTTTATTGTAGTTTAGGGTTAATTCTCTTGTCGGTGTTCCCAACATTTTTATTATGTCCAGATCTGAACAAAGTGGTATTCTATCATAATGTTTCTTTTCTCTTGCAACTTTTTGTTTCTCATGGAGTTAATAATGTCCTTTTAAAATTAGTTCAGCACACTCTGTACCTATTGTATATTATTCACAGTTGCCTCCAACTGATCTTTAAAACTGTAACAGAGTGATCTAACTGTGGTAACAACTCTAAAAAATCTTCGTGGCATCATACAATACAAGTTTACTTCTAGCTCATGTGGTAGTCCAATGTGTGGCAGCTGAGGTAGCCATGTCACACCCTAATTCAGGTTCATGACTTTTCATCTAGGGGCTTTCATGTCTTCTAGGGTCTTAGAGCTCTTCGTTGGTTCTTCGCATCTGCACACTAGTAAGGGAAGAGGGGAAGTGTGGAGGATCTCAGGGGTTATTTTATGGGCATACTCTGGAAGTGATGTACATGACTTCTGCCCACAATCCATGAACCAGACCTCAGTGACATGCCTCCCCACCTGCAAGGGGCTAAGAAATGAAATCTAGTGTGGTGCTTAGGAAAAAGAGCAGAACATGGAATCTGGTGGGCACTTCCCACTATCTACTGTATTTTCAAATGCACATGTGTATCAAACAATCTATCATTTTCTTTCCATTTTTTTTTCTTGGAGACATTCCTACTGCAAGCCATCTGTTCACCTCTCTTTAGGCCTGCTTCACACTTATTGCTCTGGAGAATTTATTTTACTGCCTCCTATGTTGGGCCTGCATTTTTCGGGTTTCATCTCTTCCTCTTTCTTGATTTATAAGCTTGTTTGGGGAACTGTTACTTTAAAATGGCACACAGGATGTATATTTTTTAAGTCCTTGCATATCTGAAAATTTTTTAAAATCAAGCTTGACTGACAGTTTGTCTTGATATACAATTCTAAGTTCAAAATAATTTCATTTAAAAAATGTGAAGGCATTCAAAGAAACTTCTGGATCCATTATTGCTCTTGAGAAATCCAATGCAATTTTTTTTCCTTGTATGTGATCTGCTTTATGTCTCTGGAAGATGTTTTAGGTTTTTCTCTTTATTCCTGCATTTATTTTATCTCAGAATGATATATTTCAATGAGTTTAATTATTTGATTAATTTAAAGGATTGTTTTCCTGGACGTTTAGTGAAACTTTTGATCCCCAAAGTTCATCATCTTCATTTCTGGTATTGTTTTTGCATTATTTTCAAATTAGTGTTTTTATCCTTTTCTGCATAGAAAGAACTCTTTTCTAGAGCTTTCTGAGATTTCCATTAGTCAGAATTTTTTTCCATTTTTTGAAAATTTCTGCAGCTAAATAGAGAGATTTTTCAACTTAGTCTTCTAACCCATCTGTCAGTTTTTTTGTAAATGTTGAGTATATTTTCAATTTCAAAAGATTTTTTTCCTGTTTTGTATATAAATTTCTTTTTTATTCATTATCTCTAGGAGCAGGGTAAAAAGGCATGTGTTCAGTTCATCTTGTTGAACCACAAATTACTCTAGTTTACTTTCTCCAGAAAATAAACCTCCAGTCTCCTGGAAGCTGGATTGAGCAGATGGAGGAACTTATGGTTGGTTGATTGTGTGACAGTGGGGAAGGGAACTCTGGGTCCAAGCATTCCAATATACAGACGTATAACCAAACCCCTGTGTTTACCCCACCACCTGGCCTCCTTCTATGCTGAGATTTCTGCCTCCTAGGCCTGAGCCTGCCCAGGTTTTGCAGGAAGAATTGGCTTGCTTTTTACCATAATCTCTCCTGCAGGCATGCAGTGTATAGAATCCTCTGCTCTTCCAAATCAGTTACCACGCCTGCATCTGATTTAGCTTCTTCCAAAATTCATTACAAGTTTATGTGTTATTTTATCTGCTTATTTGTCTTTGTGATTCAATAACATTTAAAAAAATTCATTTATTCTTGTAATAAAGCAGTTTGAGGAGAGATGAAATACATGTGATAATCTTGCCATTTGTAACTACACATCACCCCATGTACATTAACGTTTACCTCAGTGCCATATTGATTGAATTAGACAGATGTTATGTCTAGTTAAGTTATGCTACATAAATTCCAGGTACAGGAAGACGTTATTATTATTATTATCATGACACACAATGCTGTCACCTGGTTTTCACTGGTTTTCCATTGTTTTTTATTCTGCTCTACCTCTGGTCAAAGTGGCCTTCATGGAGTGGCCAAGCAACATTTCTCTTATGTCTTCCTACCCTTTCTCTTCCTTGGAACCCCTCTTCCCAGGGAAGGAAATATTCCACCACTCTCTGGTAGTGTCACTATGTAACACTACTGGATCTGAGCCTTGGAACCTTGGAGACAGGACTGTATGTGGCAAGTCACTCCAGGAGAGCTATCCCTGCAAGAGTTGGCCCTATAAAGCAGGTGACACACTTATCTAGGGAAAGATGGCAAGGAGAGTCATCAATAAATGTGTGTGTCAGATTTTCTTATGGCAGGAACCTTTTCTAGAAGTCGCAGTGAGGTAGCACAACACAGTGACCACTATGAGCTCAGCATTCAGGATCAATAGACCTGACTTCCACCTTTTGAACTTCATCACTTTGGACAGATTTACTGCGACTTTCTCAACCTCAGTTACCTCATTCTGAAAATGGAGACAATAAATATAATAGACGCCTTGCCTATTTCACAGTAATGTTGTGAAAGCCAAATGAGATGAAACTCTATTGCATACAGGAAATAATAGCTATTAGGACTAATGTCAGTAGTGAACACATGAACTAGATAAAGAATATGGGTTATCATTGTATAGCACAGAGGGTGATTTTAAGTCAATGTGTTAACAGTGGAAAAGATTCAAGGTTCTTATGTTCTTTCTTTTATTTCTGTCTGGGCCCATGGACACACACTTCTTATATACTTAGATATTGCTGTTAAATGCAAAGTAGATTTATCATAAATATAGATTCCAAGCATATATACTTTGAAAATCTACAGTCTGAGCCTCAAAGACTTTTGTGCAGTAGATCCAAAATAATTTTTAGGAACTGGATCTTACTTGGGGAGAATGGAATAGATTGTTACCAAAATTATAAGTATAGCCAACACATTCATAGAACTTACTGTGCCAGGCACGTTCTACACACATTACTGATATGAAGTCAATTCTTCACAAAAACATATGAAGGCATTATTATTACTCTTCTTTTCAACTTTCAAGAACATTGAAGGACATAAAATAGAACTTCTTTAATAGTTTCATAATAGAATAGACAGATTTCTATGAGACCAAAATGTTTTCTCTAATATTCCATTTTTCCACTACTTTGCTATTGTTTGTTTTGTGTTTTGGTTTGGGCTATTCCTTTGCTCCCTTCTACAAGAAATTCTCTGGGAGCTGATAACAGCAGTGCCTCCCAGATTGTCTCTAGGGCATCGAATAAGAAACAAGTTAAGTAATTAAAATTCAAGCAGTCATTGGCATCTCATTGTTTACTAACATGAATGCAAGACACAGGTTCGGAACTTTTAAATTTTGTTCACAGAGGAGTAAACCGGTTGTTATTATAATGTACCCAACCTTGTATTCTTACCTTTACTACCAGTCTGTAAATTAGGGATGTCTGAATGTGTCTAAAATGTAATCCCAAGATGGGCAGCCAGGATCTTTGCTTTGTGGACGAATCTAATGTGTCTAGAACACGGCATAGCACATAGTAGGTGCTTAACAAATACTTGTTCAATGCCTCCTTGTGCTCATTATCTTACTTAGTGGTAACCTATTGATCTCTGAAGTGACTTTAGGAAGTGAATTAGGGCTTTGGGAAGTGAATTTGGATGTTGCATACTGATTAATGCATTCATATGAACACATCCTAACTTTTAAAATATTAATTTCTTTCCAACGCCCTCTTTTATTTCCCGAGGCCATCCTCTGCTCCCCACTCGCAATCCCTCGCCTTCACTCCTCATAGTTAATGAGACACCCCCTCGGAGGAGAGAACGCAATGTCAGGGCCCCAGTCCTCACAGCGCCCTGGGCTCTTTGAATGAGAGACATCAAAGAAAACACAGAACAAAAATGAATAAAAATGAGCTCGCTGCTAGGGCTAGAAGCCCCACAGTGTGGAGACTTCATCCCCGAGCGGAGTGTGTTTCTCACTGCAGCAGTTGAGTCACCAGCAAGACTTGCCTGAGGTGAGCTCCGCACATCCGCGTTGGGACTTGCAGACACGCCTTCTTCTCACACAAACCTTACCCAGCCCCGCCGCTGCGGCGGACTCCGAGGGTGGTGCCACCAGCCCTGCCACTCGCAGTCCTGACGGGCAGGGGCTGCGGACCGCCCGGCCTTGGACCCATCCGGAGCCACAGGTTGGAGGAGATAAGTAGCTGTCCCCGTGCTCATCGCCCTGTGGAGCAGATCCTGTCTCCTTGCTGACGGTGGAGCCCGGGAGTTCCAGGGCTTGGGAAGGGGAAGGAAACCTCTCTGAAATCTGACACCTGCTCTCCCGGCAAGGAAACTTCGCAGGCTGGTGAGTTGGGAAGGCGGGCTGCTGCTGCTGGAACGCGTTCCCACCCACACGGGTGCTGCAGCGCCGGCCTGCGCCGTGGGAAGTGAGGCCTCTGTGTGTGTGTGTGCATGTGTGAGTGCGTGTGCACCTTCGATCGCGGTTTCTAGCAGAAATCCTTGCAAAGAAGACAGTAGTGCTGTGTGCTGCACGGATGGCATGGGCCAACTCGACCTGGCTCTCTTTGAGTGTTTGCTTATCAAACAGCTGGTTACCACCAAAAAAAGCAAAAAGAAAAACAAAAAGCCTAGGCACAGCAATGCCAATTTCCTTTCATTTGCATCTCAAAAAACAATCAAAATAATGAATAAGAAAAAGCATGGATGATGATGTGCTTAGAGTTTCATTCCAGGAGGAGCGACTTAGTGAGGCAAGCCAGGAGAGCAATAAGACATTTATATGCACTTCCTTAGATGAAATAGCCACAGAGACCTTAAGAGTACTTTCTGTTTTCCAATTTTTTGCTCTGTTACTTTCGAATTCTGATCTAAGTGTCGCACCAACTAGGGTATATGTGTGCATGTGTGTTCACCCAACTGATCACAATAAATTAGCTTTCAAGACTTTCCCTCCCAATGCAACATTAATTAAGCCTCTGAAAATTACTGAAGTAGGTGAACTGTAAGCAGAGACTGCATTCCTAGGAAAAAGCTGTGTTTGGTTAGAGCCTTCACACCTGTATCATGTTTTGTGAGTTTTTTATGTCAAGATGTAAAGCTAAGGGTATGTAATTCCAGTTGTTTTAAACTGCACATCATTAAATTAAGCCCAAAGTAATAACATATAATTTCAAGGTTATTAACAACAAAATTATTGTTTAATATAATACAGCTCTGAATTTTGATTTTGTTCTGTTTATAAGAAAAATGTCTATAGTTCTCAATATTTAGTTATATTCACACATATTCATTCATATAGAGAATATACAGGGTTTTATGGTTATAAATTTTGAAAAGTTGAGGGAAAAGATAGACTTAAGCATGAATATAAACTCAGATATTTAAGTTTAATGAATTTTCAAGCTACTGTAAAGTCCATATTGCAGTGATGAAGAGAGAGACATACCTGTCATGTGCCATTGCCCCTCAAATAGTTATTTTTCATAGTTTCCTAGCATAATCCTCTACCCAGATGGGGTCAGCCATCCTTGAAGGCAAGAGGTCATTCCTACCAATGACCAAAAAGGGGTAATCTTGACAGATAGTTTAATATTAATGGAGCTTTTCTGTTTCAGAACTGACTATGGCCTCTCATACAGTGTTACTGTCATTGCTTTCGAAAGGAAAACAAAACATAGCAGATAAAACTGGATGAGCCTGTTCTCATAGTTGCCAAGAAGGGATAAAGGGAATCTGTTGAATGTAAGCAAACCACAGTTCCCCTTTCTCATAGGTCATTTCTGGAACAGGCATGTTTGACCCAATAGGGAAGGTAACCCTAATATAATTGATCTTCTTGGTAGAAGATCAGTTGGTATGCCAGTTTACACTACAACTGTATGTGGTTTCAGAATTGCTGTTCATTTATTTCACTGTTTTTCTGGAAAAATGGAAGTTATCCAAATGTCCAGGTAGTTCAGAATAGAAACCTGCTCTTTTCCCACCCTCACTCGTGCAAATTTTTGGTTAGGTTTTTGGGCTCTCAGATCAGTACGGCATGAGATATAGAACAATTACTCATATAAAACTCATCTCACAATCCAGTTTCTTCAGTTGATTCATCAAGGCAGGTTGACCAATAGTTCAGCTCTTAAGCAAGTAATTGTAATGTTGAGATGCAAGGAAATGATTTCAATAAAAACAGACAGGACAAATCAGGTGTTTCCCATGAAGAATATGTCACTTTCTAAAGATGGCTGCCAAATGGGAATGATTTTTTTAAAATTCATTATTAGGTATATATGAGCTTAAGTATATCCTATAGAAGTAGGAAGCAGCAACATCACTACGCATAATAACATACCTATTGTAAACCCCAAATATGGAGTTGATAGTATTACTCAATTTCTTTCACACCCTTTGCAATCATTATTCATGTTCTCCAAATATTAACCTCCCATTGGCACTCCTTAAATAAGACAAACTTGTCTAGATTGCCAATAAGGAGAGTAACACTCTGTTTATCAAATGGCCAAAGAAATCTTCAATAAATTTTGTCTTTTTAACTAAACAACTGCTCAATATATTGAGATAATTAAGTTTCTTGTTCATTTGTTCAACAAATATTTGTTAAGAGTGTTATGCACTGTTCTGGGCTCTGTGTGGACAGAAGTGGACCAAAATTCCTGACCTTATAGAGCTTATCTTTTACCAGGGAGACAAAGACCAACCTAGATAAGCAGGGTGAGTCTATGGCACAGTAGCAAGAAGTGCTCAGCAGAGAGTATAAAGCCGAGGAGGCATGCAGAAAGTGTCAGTGGCCGGTGTCAGGGAGGACTGAAATTCTGGATCAGATGCCCAGGAAAAGCCTCACTGAGATGATATTTTAATATCAATCAGAGGCAAGTAATGGAATGATCCATGTAGATATGTGGAGGAAGAGCATTCTAGATTGAAGCATTCTGGCATCTTTCAGGAACAGCAAAGAAGCCCATGCACCTGGCACAGAAGGAGTGAGATGGGGGTAGCAAGAAATGGGGGAGAGGAGATAATGGGGACAGGTCTTGGAGGACTTTGAAGGTCCCAATGAACATGTTGGCCTTTGTTTTTTATTCCAAGTAAAATGACAAAACACTATGATTTAGATATAGCCCGTTGAACATTTTTCAATAAATATTTACTGAGCATACTATGAACTTTAATATTCTTCTAAGCCCTGTGGATAACAGATGTTAGTGAGATATACGAGGCCTCTGCTGTCATGGACATTATATCTGGGGTTTGGAGAGAGTCGGATAAGTAAATAAACAAATTAGTAATTCTGGAACTTTTAGTGATACTAAGAAAAAAAAATGTTAAAGGGTAATATAATGAGAGTGACCTGAAGGGGACTGTGTGATTTGGTGGTCAAGAAAAGCCTCAGGGGAGGTGATTTTTTTTTTTTCTTTTTTTTTTTTAACTGAGACAGAGTCTTGCTCTGTCGGCAGGCTGGAGTGCAGTGGCACGATCTTGGCTCACTGCAACCTCCACATCCCGGGTTCAGGTGATTCTCCTGCCTCAGCCTCCTAAGTAGCTGGGACTACAGGCATGCACCACCATGCCCAGCTAATTTTTGTATTTTTAGTTGAGACAGGGTTTCACCATGTTGGTCGGGATGATCTCGATCTGCTGACCTCATGATCTGCCTACCTTGGCCTCCCAAAGTGCTGGGATTACAGACGTGAGCCACCGCGCCTGGCCAGGTGATGTTTTTAAAAGATCACTCTGGCTTCCTTGAAGAGACTAAGTCGTAGGGTGACCAGAGTAGAAGAGAATCCAGTTAGGAGGCTATTCCAGTAGACCAACTACAACAGTGGCAAAGATTAGGGTCAGAACAGTGGCCACCAAGAGAAGTAGATAGATTCAGGAAACATTTGAAGGCAGAGCTGACAGAACTTGCTAATAAATTGGATAAAGGTGGAGGTGAAGAAAAGAAAGAACCAAATGATCAACAGGATTCCTACTGAAGATATTGGGTAGACAGAAGGCCATTTCCTAAGATGGATAAAGCTAGGGAAGAAACGGTTTTAATGGGAAATGAAGAATTTCTTTGCAGCCTTTTGAAGCATTTTTCAACATCCAAGTGGAATTATCAGCTTGGGCTTTTGCATATATGAATCTGGGGCACCTAGAGGACATCATAGCTGGATATAGAAATTTGAGAAGCAAGTGGCTATGGATACTATTTAGAGTGATAGCCTTGAGGACATCACTCAGAGAGAGATTACAGAGAAAAAATTGGGGCTTGAGGACGCAGCTCTGGCTTATTCGGACATTTGGGACCTTGCATGGGAGGAGTCAGTAAAAAGCCATTCAAGTGAAAGGCAAACCGGAAGAGAGTGTCATCATGAACCTAAGCCAGGATGTTTTTTTAGGATGAAGGGTGTGGTCAATGGTGTCAGACAGGGCCAAGATAAACAGTGAGATGAGGACAGAGAAGTGATGATTGCATGTGGCGGTGTGGAATCATTGGCAGCTCGGGAAAGAGATGGAGTTCTCAATATAAGATATTCAGAAAAACTAACTTTAAAAAATTCTGAAAATAGCATTTCACCTAATTCTAAAGAGAATTGAAAAGAGGCCCCCAGAAAAACTCATGAGGCTACGTACATAGAAGCTCTAATAAATTCAATTTTTTAAAATGACTTGTAGAACAGATGAATAAAGGAAACATATAATTAGAAATACTTAACGAAGGTGTTGTCTGAGCTGTGAGCATAGTTTGAAGAAGAGTAATGCACAGTGAACCGAAGCTTGGGAAAAAATGCTCAGGAGAGCAAAAGATTATTTTCAAATTGTTTGAAACAAAGCAGTGAATAAAGAAGGGTCATCTCCCTCTTCTTTCTTTTCTTTTTTCTTTCTTTCTTCTTTTTTTTTTTGAGATGGAGTTTCTGTTGCCCAGGCTGGAGTGCAATGGCACAATCTCAGCTCATTACAATCTCCCTCCCCGGGGTTCAAGTGGTTCTCCCACCTCAGCCTCCCAAGTAGCTGGGATTACAGGCATGTGGCACCACACCAGGCTAATTTTTGTATTTTTAGTAGAGATGGGGTTTCACCGTATTGGCTAGGCTGGTCTTGAACTCCTGACCTCAGGTGATTCGCCTGCCTTGGCCTCCCAAAGTGCTGGGATTACAGGTGTGTACCACTGCACCCGGCCATGAATCCCTCTTCTTTCTACATGAAAGAAAATAGCCTTCAAAATGGAAGGTCTAGACAACACCAAAAGAAAATTAAAATCAAAGAAAGCTGAGAAGGTATTGTGACTGCAAATAACTTCTTTAAATGAGAAAGACTAATGGCAGAAGTGGTCAAGAGGACCTCTGTGAGGAAAGAGAATTTCAGTTGAGACCTAAAGGTTGCCTGGTTGCTAGTCAGGTGAACGGGTTGAGAAAGAACAAACCAGACGGTGCAAAAGGATTTGCTGAATTCTTAACCTGGGAAAGAGCTTGGAGCATTCAAGAAACTGAGAAAAGGAGTTTGGAGAATGGAAAGCAGGTGGCAGAGAGAGGCACAAGGTGAGTCTGGAGGCACCAATGGGGAAGAGTCATTGCAGAAACTAGACAAGACCAATGAAGATCAGGAAGTGCCGCAACCTAAAACTTACTTGTCAGAGCTGTTATATAGAGATGGCTTCTACTGGGAGGTTGAACTATCAAAGGAAATTAAGTAGTATCTGCCATATAAAGCAAATGTTTAATATCCAGAAAAGCAGGAAAAACATTTCTAGGTAGCTACAGCTGTATTCAAGGATACCAAGACCCACTCACATAATTTTGGGAACAGTTTCATAGAAAGGAGATATAGACTTCATATATTGGTGGGATTTAAATGAAACCAGTAGGAAGTCTATTATTAGTCAAATATTGCTAGTGTTGAGTGGTGTATAACTATAGACAGGGCATTCAGTCTCCTTAAGGATCTTGATTTTCTCCTGTGTAAAATAAAAGGTAAGGGTTGATTATTTTAACATCCCTACTGTTCAGCTCTAGACTTGGGCAACACATAATTCTTGTTTGATGTTTACTTCCTGCCTTCTTTCCTTCTTTTTTCCTTTTCTTCCTTCCATTTATGTGTCTATCCCTCTAGGTAGATGATAGGTAGAGATAGATACATAGATAGATAGATAACCTTAGATCTAACTAAGGTTATCTTTATGTTATACATAAATCTGTGTGCATAAGTGTATATATATATGTGTGTGTGTGTGTGCATATATGTAAACATGGAAGAAGAGATAGGAACATATGAACTCTATAATAGAGGGAAAATTTCATTTTAAAACGTTTAGGGAAAAAGCACAAGACTTCATTTTAGTCCTCTTTCTGGCTTCGTTCTAGCACATAAATTTATTTTCAATCATATTGAACTTGGGGTCAACTTAATCTGTTTTCTTCTTGTTTCTCTCCTTAACTTGCTCAGAAAAGAAATGAGATTATGTATTAAATCTGACCTGAGGGATATACCAGAACAATAATAATTAGTAAAAGCAAAATCAGCTTGTATTATATTTGCCCAATCTAACTTAGGCAAGGTAATCAGAGCCTGAGAAGTTCGTTAAATGAATTATTCAGTTCTTATGGTCTATTATTCAAAATATATTATTTTCATAAACAAAATGGACTGTTGATAAATGTTCCTGTACATATATAAATATTAAAAATACAAAATGAAATCAGATTTTTCAGAGGGAAAGAGAAACTAGTCATGTCTTAGTGCCTTTGAAAAAGTAGACACCTTTTCTAATATTAACAGGTGCCACACATTGACTCAGGTGCCTCCTTGGAGTAACTTAAGCCTCTAATTTTCTGGAACTTTCTCCCAAATGCTGCAAAATATAGGAGCAATGCAACCTGTTTGCTAATTTATTAATTCTTTAAGCGAACTAAAGATAGATATCACAACTAACTGTATGGAAACTGTAATTCCCAGTCCCTATATCTATGCCTCTCTCACTCAATCTTTGATCTTAATCTTCCTAAGGTTTGTAATACCTATTCTCAAATACTGCCTCTCAAGGTTTGGAAGTAAACGCTTCTATTAGGAAGAACCTAGGAAACAACACTGCAAAACATATGTTACAGGAAAAAATTGCTGTAACGAAAATATTCTCATACTTATAACTGAGGGTTAAAACGTAATAAAACAGACTTAAATAAATAGGCCATCATGTTTGAAAAGTCTATTCTTTAATCTTCAGTTGGAAGCGAGATGCTAGTTGATGAAGCCTGCATAGCAGTAATAGTAATAAGATGAAATGAGCAACTTTGGGTTTGCTTTTCTCGTGTGACATCACCAGGCCATCATCAGGTGCTACTTATTTTGAAATTGGCCTATACGATCTCCCCAGATCTCCTTTGCTGTATTTTATTTTTTCACTTACCTACTAGGAAAACCAAGAAGACAAAAGTAAAATGCACCCAGCAAGTACTCATTAGTATTGTTTCTGAACACGCTTAATTTGGGTGCCCTCAGGAATGTATGTACTTGATGAGAATTTATGCATCTGTGATTACAGAGCAGCTTATATTTAGATAAAGGTGAGGAGGAGATGAAAAATGGATAAAGACAGAACATACTGATCACTAGGTGCAGGTACACCAACCTGCAGGCTTTGTGTCCTCTGTAGACTTGGAGAAACCTTGCTGGGCATCTGTTTCCTGTGCAATCTCTGAGGAAGTCATAAAATTCTACATTGCGGTTTTCTTTGGAAAGTGATTAAATGATAATAACTGAGTTGCTTCGAAGATGAATTTCCCTCAAATTATATTGTTATTCTGCTTCCCAGCAGATCTTCATATCAAGTGTATTTTCCATGGTTCTGATTCCTTACAGTTTTCACCCTTTCAAAATTCACTTTGACTTTTAAGGTAGACTTATGCATGAGGCCAGGGACCCAGAAACCAGTTTCCCATTCTTCAGTTCTAGATGGTATTAGATTCTAGTGATTTTAGTAAAACAAAGCCTTCAAGGTCTAAGTAGTCCAGAGCAGTGAGGTTGATTCTTAAAATCAATATCGTAAACATTGAGACACATGAAGGTATAAGCTTGGCAACTTGAGAACAGAGAACTAACTCAGAAAAGGAACAATTAAAATTCATAAATATTAACTATATGTTTAAAGAAAGATGTTCTGTTTGCATTGCAATATTTTATAACCAGTAGAATATTTTTGACTTATTTTTCAGGAATCATGTTTTCTAAAAGTGTGTAGACATTAAAATCGGAGGATTTAAACATAAAACTGCTTTCTAATTGGTGTTTTCCACAGTAAACATGCATTGTGCATAGTCACTTGATCCGAAAGATGAAAATAAGAAATCCAAGAATTAATGACATTCTTCAAGGAGCAAAATTTCTGCCTGTTGTAGGACATTATAAACATTAGGAAAAATGTTAAGTTGGTTAAAGCTGATGATGTTATTACAACAAAAGACCTGGTCACCATGTTAAACCTGACAATACCGATTTAATCTCTGGTATAATTTTTGTCTATCTGATTTTTTTGCTTAAAACATTCATTAAGTGCCTACTATCTGTCAGGTCATATTAGGTACTTTAGTTGTAATTGTCAGTAAGATATAGTTCCTGCTCTTAAAGAACTTAGAATCTAGTAAAATAGAGAGTTACATGAGCAGATAATTTTAATGTAACTTGATAAGTTTTCAGTTAGTGGTTTGAAGGCAGTATTATGGTAATAAAGAGGAAGATAAATTTAAGGAGGTTAAAACTGCAGAGAGATCAGTGAGGAGTGGCAAATACAAAAGGTCTGAAATTGTAAAGTTGGAGAAGATAAGTTATATTAATATTAAAAAAATAATTAGCAAGGGTGGGCATTAACCAGACATTGGGGGAAAGGAGAAATTATTATAAAGTCTAAATTTCTGGCTGTACTAAGGCAATAGATGGATAAATAGTGGTCCTCAAAATTGAAATCAGACATACAAAAGGAAAGGCAGGTTGGGGGAGGAAGAAGAACTGCATTTGAGATACCTGTGGTTATTCAATTGTATATGTTCAAGAAAATGACTCTTGAAATCTAGACCTCTCAGGAGAGGTCAGGCTGGTGATAATGACTGGGAAATGCAGGCACACGGGTGATCTCCAAAATCTATGAGACCAAATGCCATCTGTCAAGGAGGTCCTGGAAAGAAGGAGGTGGAGTAACCATAAGAGAGGAATAATTATTTTCTTTATTTTCTGCAAGCACTACTCTGCTTTGGCTAATAAAGACATTTAAGTTCTGGAAGGACTTGGGGAAAATTTAAGGTTATATATCTAATTATATATATATGTGTGTATGTATATGTATTTATTATTAAAATCATTGTTGTTCAATTGAAGGGCATAATAAATATGCCTGTAGCTTCTGTGGGGGCAATCACTAAGTAATGTTTCCTTCATGCATAATTCTTTTCACCTATGTTCTCTCCCAACCCACCCTGTGAAAAATGACAAGTCGCGTCTCAATTAGGAATATGTTCTAGTACTAGAGATTGGGAACCCAACAGAAAGTGATTGAATCAAGTGATTCTGGCTCATTAATATCATGCTCTAATAATTGATGTACAGCCAATGTTAATTTAAGTGCAAATTAACTCCCATTCTCTTCATTTTAATTAGTAGCTTTGTTCTAGCTCTGCTGTCACTAAATTGATAACACTTTTATCCTCAAGATCTACTTACCAAAGCATAACAAAATGTATCTTGATGTTCTAAAAAAATTACAGAATAATTGTCTAGTAATGAGTATTTGTGTAGATTCCAATAATATGTAAAATATTGTCAAGAAATTGACTTGAAAAACATGTCAAATGATTGACCAAATTTAGGGAAAGTTACCTTGTCTCTTCTTCTGCCTCTTCTCTTCCCCTTCTTCATCTCCATGTTAATATTTTTTTTCTAGTCCACTGTTTGAAAAAGTTTGGGGAATATTCTATTACATTTATAAAAATTCTTTATACCACCATCTGGGTGCTTCACACTCTCCATCACAAGTATTTCTGACTATTTAATAATTAGTATGAGAACATATTGTATGCCTACTTCTTCGATTGAGATATTCTCTGTGTTCTTTCTGGATTTCAGGTGTATAACACTTTCTTTGTTATGGATCCATCATTTGAGACATCTAGTTCTGAACAAATATGTTTTTCATAAAAGCTCCCTATAATATGGCAATATCTGAGTTATTTCTGTTGTGGAGATCATAGACGGAGAACATTTAAATGACTCGTACGAGTTAGACACATACCTACAAATATTCCAGGCAAGATTTCTGATTACAATCTTGTGGTCTTTAATTTTTTTTTCTTAAGCATTTGGCTACTTATATTATTCACTAAACTAGTATCCAACTGCTGATCTTCTATGTTATCCCCATCTGTAAATTGATCAACCTTTCACATTCTTTTGGGAAATATCAATGTGTTTTTTCTTGTGTTTTGTTAGTAAGTAAGCTAACATTATAGGGACAAATCTCTTGTTTTGTAAAGAGTATATGGACTTATATGAGACAGTAATAATAAATATGGAAAAAGGACACAAATATTGCTGGAAAAGAAGTCCTCCTACAACTTATGATGAACACTTGTGAATCATTTTAAATAATGACTATTTGACATGGTTATCAAGGGTGAAAATATGCATTGATGTTAAACCCTTGACTAAAGACTGACAATAAGCAACCCCATTTTCAGCTTCAAATTATTATCAGCAAAAGCATACATTCATTGAATATAACAGGGTTCAAGTCTAGGCTATTGTGTAAGAAAATCAAAAGTTTTAGTAATTTTGACTTTAATGGGAACAGTTTTGCAAATTCTATTTTTTCCTACTACTGCTTTCTCTTTGGAATAAGTTTTTACATATAACTTGCTAAGATTACAAGACCTTTGTGCCGTAAATATACACAGCATGGAAAAGATGAAAGAGAGTTAAAGTAACAAACATTCTCCCATTGTAGCCATAATCTGATTCCAGTTTTAGGTAACCCAATTACCAAAATCAGCCCAAGGAATGGTTTCAAGGCACAACTGAACTAGGTGATGCAAGCAACAGTTAGGTCTTCTCCAAACCACAGGGTCCCAAGGACAAATAAATATAAGGGCAGAAAAGTAAAGGTTTCTTATCTACTAAGGTCCTATTTCTTTGTCCTGATGTACTATCTAGCACCCCCAGATGCTGAGAGTGTACCTAAAATCCAACACTAATTAAGAAAAGTCTAAGAAGTAGACTGAATGGTGAATAACTTTTTGCTTTTTTAGCAGCAAATATCACTTCATTACTCTGACTTTAAAATTACCCTGTACACATGGATCAGAAAAGAATTTATACTAGAATTACAGGAGTGAATATTTTTATGAAATTTATTCCAGTGTTGTTTCCAGAAGTACATTTACACTATAGCATAATGTCTATACATAAGTCAATAACATTATAAGTAATAGTTGCTTTGTCATGACACCTTATTAAGGAAGAAACAAAAGATGCTTTTTTGCAGACTTTGTGAAGAAATAATATATCCTCAGTTTCTCCTACTTAATTGGAAATAATGAAGCTTTTTATAAGGCCATTCTCTATGGCTCCTAAAATTCTGTCTGGGCAAATAATGTTATGACTTGTCTATTTTATCATGAAGGTAAGATTGTCTTCTTGAGTATCTTTCATATTAATTGAGGGTAAAGTTCTTTCCTTGTAGTACAAATCATGGGTAAAATTAATCTTTCTTAGAACTTTATTTCAGAGCCCATCTTTCTTTCTTTTGATGTTTTTCTACAGTGCTTAGTGCCATTTTGCAGCCCCCAAGCTAGGAAATCAATGATTTGTTGGCCAGTCTTTCTGATAAATTAATTTCTGCTAAAGTAAGTTATGACTAAAAACAGCTATAAATTACTGTTCCCAGTAAATATATTTGCTTGTTTACATGTAACAAAAATCCAAAGTCATGCCTAATGTTAGAGGCTCCAGGCTTAAAAATAGAGTTGTACGAGAAGAATTTGGGGCAAAAATAACTTTATCAGTAAAATCTAATGTGACCCATGTGGATGGCAGTGCTATGGCCTAGAATTTCTGGAGCAGCTACTGCTTTAAATATTCCATTACACTGGCAGATTCAGGGTTAAATAAATAATAAATATTTAACAAGTTAAATAAATGTTTTGATCCATAGTTCTGAAAATATGGTCACTATCCTCTCTTGTAGAAAGGGCCTTTTGTCTTCCTCCTGTAGAGTTTCTAAGTCCATCCTCAGGAAGGGAATTTCATAGAATTTGAGGCTCATTCACCAATACTGTCAACAACACTTGACTGGGTATCTTTGACAATAAGTTCTCAGTTTCCCACCTATTTAACATCTAAAAGTACAGATAGCCAGCTGGGCACGGTGGGTGGCTCAAGCCTGTAATCCCAGCACTTTGGGAGGCTGAGGCAGGCGGATCATGTCAGGAGTTCGAGACCAGCCTGGCCAACATGGTGAAACCCCGTCTTTACCAAAAATACAAAAATTAGCCGGGCATGGTGGTGCACGCTGTAATCCCAGCTATTCGGCAGGCTGAGGCAGGAGAATTGCTTGAACCCAGGAGGCAGAAGTTGCAGTGAGCTGAGATCACATCATTGCACTCCAGCTCTGGGCAACAGAGGAAGACTCTGTCTTTGTTTGGGGGGTGGGGTGGGAGGGGTGGGGGGGTGGGGGAGGTGGGGGCAGGGGCAGGAAAAGTACAGATAGTCCTCCCCATCCATGGGTTCATTATCCATAGATTTAGCCAACTACAGATCAAAAGTATTTGGGGAAAAAATGAATGATTGCATCTGTCCTAAATATGTGCAGACTTTTTTTTCTTCTCATTATTCCCTAAACAATATAGTATAACAACTAGTTACATAGCATTTACATTGCATTAGGTATAAGTTATCTGCAGATGGTTTAAAATATATAGCAGAACATTATATGCCAATACTATACAAGGATTTGAGCACCTGCGGATTTTAGTATCCACCGAGGGTCCTCGAACCAATCCCCCATGAACACTGAGAAACTACTGTATATGTAAGTAGATTGAGCTGGTGAATTGGCAGGTGCTGTGGTAATTCTGCAGACTAAAGTATTAGTAACTGATCAACTAGCCTGAGCATTTTTCCATCGAGAATGGTGACATTATTTTCTAAGCCAAATTTAGCCAACTACCAGCATAAGAGGTGGGCTTATAAATAACTGTAGGTTCAGCAAACAGGTCCACCGTTGTAAACTAAATGGCCAACATCAAAGATATATGATAGCAAAAGATCTTTTGGTTGATTGCACCTTAATAATTTTAGAGTAATCATTAATGCTATATTGCCTCCTGAGTCATTGCCTTCAGAAATAAGACACCAATATACTATTCAGTCCAATTTCCAGTCCTCCAGCCTAGAAAAATAGACTCAGTACATAGAATAAAATGGCTCACAATTAAGGATTTAGACAATTCACAGGGATCACAGACAACAGCTTGACTCCTTAAAAACATCTTATTGATTAAGCTAAATGGAGTCCAGTATTTGCCACATGAACATGTGTGTGTGACTGTGAAGGAACAAGTTAGGTCAAATGTCTAATGGCAGAAGACGGCTATGTGAGGAATAGCTCTAAACTAAACTAATTCGTTCATCACAGGGAAATTTAGTTCTGGTTTTCTGTCTGTACTTGGCTTATCTCCAAATGATAATTTCAAGTCAGAGAAATTTAGAAAACGAATGTGGAATTGGTTTTCCCACTTGTTTGTAAGAAAAGATATGTAAACAGTTTCTTGCTTATTCTAGCACAAGGAAAGCCTAGATCAGATAAAACTATTGATATTCTTAGAGAGAATTTATGGGTTTTTCTTACAGAACTGCTAGAGGACTTAATGAACTGCACCAAAATAGTTTCCAGTCTTACTTCAAGGGCATACGGTTTTGAACTATTTTTCAGAAAAGATTTCTGTAAAGCTTTATGTATAAAAGAAAATTTGTTTTAACATTTTCAAGTAATTTTAAGCATAACTAGGTTTATCAGGACATTCTCAAGCCCATCAAAGTTTAGAAGATAATATCAAGAAAGATAAACAAGATAACCTTATATATTAATAGGATAGGTAGAAATCTTTTTCCTATGCGTCAAAGCAAAAATCAAAACATTGACTAAAATAAATTTTAAGACACATCTTGCTGTTATGTCTTATCTATCTACTCTCAAGAACAAAATGCTTATTTAAAAACATTCTTAGTCTGCAGGGCTGCTGCAACTAATTTCACCCTCCATCCACTAGTTTCAGACAAAAGTATTTGTTGCAAGTTTCTTGAATTTATGCAATATTATTAGTTTTGAGATGGAGTCTCGTTCTGTTGGCCAGGTTGGAGTGCAGTGGCGGGATCTCGGCTCACTGCAAGCTCTGCCTCCCGGGTTCATGCCATTCTCCTGCCTCAGCCTCCCTAGTAGCTGGAACTACAGGCGCCCGTCACCACGCCCAGCTAATTTTTTTGTATTTTTTAGTAGAGACGGTGTTTCACCGTGTTAGCCAGGATGGTCTCCATGTCCTGACCTCATGATCCGCCCGCCTCAGGCTCCCAAAGTGCTGGGATTACAGGTGTGAGCCACCGTGCCTGGCCAATAATATTATTTTTTAATGGACAGGCAACATAAACGTCTATAAAGTAAATCGCTGTCTTTCAAATTCATTTGTACCATTGTCACTGGATATTGTGTCAGCAAGGAACATAACTTGCATGGAATTTTTAGTAAAAATATCTCTGATTGTTGAAGTTCAAGAAGGCACTACAATAAATTACAATAAATTAATGCCCTGTAGAGTTGATATTTGTTAAAGCTTTGTGGTAATAACATACCTATAAGTTTAGATTTTCAATAAAACTCATTTTTTTTTAGCAGTGCCAACCTATTGTATATTAAGAAGATGCTTCTTTCTGACTCACTGCAAAGAGAATTTACACTTGAAGAGTCATTTTTAAGAGTGTCAGGAATATATCTGCACTCATCTCTGCTGTTTCCTCTCCTGATTCTCCAGGGACTAAGGGTGATATTAAACACATTGAACAACTAGCACGACATCTGCTGATCAATCAAAATAAACCACACTGGTGTGTTCCGGCTGCATATCAGCTGGGCCAAGGGTCTGATGTCAACCTGTTATAAAAGAAAGCAGAGCAAACTGGCCTATTTGGAAATCAGATGCATTCTAACTTTCAAGTCAATCTACTTGATTCTAACACTTTAATGTATCATAATAACATGAGGATTATTTCTATTCTTCTAAAATGGAAAATGTTAATATAAAGTCTTTTCTGAAATGTTTCTTCAAATTCTATAAAATTTGGCCAAATAACAAGATCAAAACATTTAACATTAAAAATCATGAATATTTGGGCAACGGTCCCTCCTACACTATAATCTGTAGGTTGGTTACCCATCCAAACAAGTTTAGGACCACAGTCCAAACAAAGGACAGGAAGGATAAGAGCCACAGAACTAGAAGAAAAGCCATCCCATAACCCTGAGATGGCTGCAGGGAGGAGGAGAAGAGTGTCATATTAATCAGGGTGGGGTCTGAGATAATAAGGGTGCCACTTCGAGAACTGAGCCAAGTTCATGAATAAAACACAACATATAGATATAGTTTTTCAATATATCAATATCTTCTGAGGGATATAACTGTGGGAAGAGACAGTGAATTAGCCAATCACCCTGACAAATGATTATGAGTTAAAATTTCTAAGGAGGTCTGTGGTGCAAATAATCCTAAAAATTTTCACTAAATGGAAGATCTGTGAGGGTTAAAGTTGAAGGCAATCCCAGTACAGACAGAAAATTTACTGAATTTTCACTTCATGAACTAACGTAGTTTTCATTTTGAGTTACTTTAATCTCTTCTTTCTTTCTTTCTTTTCTTTCTTTTTTTTTTTTTTTTTTTGATACAGTCTTGCTCTGTCGCCCACTGGAGTGCAGTGGCACCATCTCGTCTCACTGCAAACTCCACCTCCCGGTTTCAAGTGATTCTCCTACCTCACCCTCCCGAGTAGCTGGGATTGCAGGCATTAGCCACTACACCCGGGTAATTTTTGTATTTTTAGTAGAAATGGGGTTTCACCATGTTGGCCGGACTGGTCTCAAACTCCTGACCTCAAATGATGTGCATACCTTGGCCTCCCAAAGTGCTGGGATTATAGGTGTGAACCACTGTTCCCGGCCAAATTTAGGTCTACTTCTTACAAAATAGATCCCTGAGATACTGAGAATCTACTATGTTGCAGCATCCTAAATAAATGAGCTGATCTGCTTCTTTTGTCCTACAAATTTCACATGTTTATTTTCCAGCCTGCCTTTCTACCAGTTTTCGCCGGTTGGGTGTCTTTATGTGGGTGTTGCTGTGAAAATGGAGGTATAGGGAGGGAGTTGGCTCTTTCAGGTTTAATAAAGTTTTTCATCATCAACACTAGAAATATGACATCAGGTTTCCTTTAGAATCTGATGTGTCGACTTTTACTAACAATTTGGCCAAAGCTTCTTATGTATTAGGCTACTTTTCTCTAAGACGTATTAGCATCACAATGCCCACTCACATGGCCTGATGTATTTGTCTAAGTGTAGGGTAAAAATCTATTTAGAACCTGTCGCAGTGGCTCATGCCTGTAATCCCAGCACTTTTGGAGGCCGAGGTGGGAGGATCACCTGAGGTCAGGAGTTTGGGACCAGCCTGGCCAACATGGTGAAACCCCGTGTCTACTAAAAATACAAAAATTACCCCGGTGTGGTGGCTAATGCCTGTAATCCCAGCCACTCAGGAGACTGAGGCAGGGGAATCACTTGAACCCAGGAGACAGAGGTTGTAGTGAGCCAAGATCATGCCACTGCACTCCAGCCTGGGCGATAAGTGAGACTCCATCTCAAAAAAAAAAAAAAAAAGAAATAAAATCTATTTAGGAAGAAAATAAGTCCCTCCGGATACCTCTAGCTAAGCAATAATGAATATAATAAAAGGATCATTGCAACAGAAAAAAAAAAAGAAAATTGTGAAATAAGTTAATACCGTCTCGTTTTTAGCCTCACCTTGTTTTTCCTAGTCTGTTCCCAGGGCTCTGAGTCACTGGTTGGACCCCCTGGCTGCCCCCTGGAATATGTTCGTCTTGTCTTTGCTCTAGCCTTTTGCATATTGCTACAAGGTTATCCAAGTGTACTTTTCACCAGTTCCATTCCCACAGAACCCTCCTTTCTGTTTGTTAACCTGCTATTCTAATTGTTGTAAATATGTTAATTGGCCAAAATATAATATTAATTTTGAGATAACATACCATCAATCCTTTTGATTCACTAATCATGTATTTGCAAATCTGCCTGCTTAATAACATTTATTTGTGACCCCAGAATCAATACCATGGTGCTTTTGTAGTCATTTGCAGGCATATACAGAGTGGTAAAAGTTTGAGTCATCCAACTTGCATATTCTCAGCTGAGGTCAAACAAGTTGGTGCTGTACATTCTTGTTTTAGCTCTCATATTGTAAACAAGTGTCCTTTTCATGATTTATTTAATGTTTTTCACATTTTTGTCCTTTCGAGTGGTGGTTTCTCTGTTTAAAATGTCCCCCATGGGCAGTGCTGAGGGACTGTCTAATGTTCCTAAGGGCAAGCAGGCTATATGTGCCTTAAGGAGAAGATACATAGATAAGTTTCGTTCAGGCATGAGTTATAGTGCTGTTGACGATGAGTTCAGTGTTAACAAATCAACTATATATTATATAAGATATCTTTAAATGAAAGCACATAGAAAACAAGGTTCTGTTTTGCTCAGTTGATGAAAATACTGGTGGCTAGAGGCTCGCAGGAGCCTAATCCCATTTCCTCTAATAACAATGGCTTGGTATTCACTAATTCAGTGTTTGTAGCAACTTTATAGAATGTATAACTCCTGTGAATAACAAGAATGAACTCTATTTATCTCCTCCCATGAAATAATTTTCAATCATTTAGGAATAGAGATAAAAATGCAATCAAATACGTAAAAGAAGAATAAAAAACAAGCAAGAACCAAGCCAAGTCTAGAAGTAGAGAGAGGTAAAGTAGTTGAACCAGAGAACCTTTGATACCTACCATATTTGAGCAAAAAAACTGAACTCTGAGCTTCCAGGCAATAGAGGCCAAAAAAGAAGGCAATGAATATCATAAGCTTTTCTTATAAGGCTATAAGAATTTATAGATTCTTTCAGATTTTTGGGAGAGACACATTTTTGTTTTCTATCAGTAAATTCTAAGAGTAACTTTATGCCACAAAGCACATAATGGCAATGTTTCTCATTGTAGTTTTATAAATAAAGTAGAAATGGACTTCACATGACTGTTTTTTGTTTTGTTTGTTTGTTTGTTTTGAGACAGAGTCTCCCTCTGTCACCTGGGCTGGAGTGTAGTGGTGTGATCTCGGCTCATTGCAACCTCCACCTCCTGGGTTCGAGCGATTCTCCTGCCTCAGCCTCCCGAGTAGCTGGGATTATAGGCACCCGCCACCACACATGGCTAATTTTTGTATTTTTACTAGAGACAGGGTTTCACCATGTTGGCCAGGCTGGTCTTGAACTCCTGACCTCAAGTGATCCGCCCACCTCAGCCTCCCAAAGTGCTGGGATTACAGGAGTGAGTCACCATGCCCGGCCATGACTGCTTTTTAAATTGACAATAATGAAGCTCAAGGCACTGATGCTATTTTTGTTGCCCTATGAACGCATTCCTACAGGGATCTGAAGTTTTGTATGTTACTGGGGCTCTGACATAAAATACGTTTCTACTGCACATGTGAAATTATCCTAATGATGGAAATACCCAGTCCTCTGGTAAACTGGAAGGGGAGATATGTTTCAGTGAGCTGCTGTGTTGGTACCTCTAAAACCATTCTAAAAAGAAAACATCTGCATTTGCCTACAAATTGAAGAGTCAACATAGGGCAGCCCAGAAAAATGAGAATAGTCTCCAACCCATTATAGACTATCCCAATTAGGAATATGATGTTAGTTAGAAGTGTTGTGTTAATTATGACGTTAGATGTATCTGAAACTCCCTTCTCTAAGTCCTTGACTCTTTTAAATACCTATGCTCATTTTAATTTGTTAATTTATCTTACTACTGATGTTAAAATTTTCTGATATTATGTGGAGAAACATACTAAATGTAGGTTCAAATAGTGAGTAAACAAACGTTCAGAAAGAAACAGAAGACTGAGTAAAAGCTTATCAACTCATTTAAACCTCCCCACATATTTTATGGATTGGCTGTTGATGCCCAAATTTTTGAGCTTAATTTGTCCTGATTTTCCAAACATGGTTATTAACACATTTGGGACTTGTTAAAAAAAAGAAAGAAAGAAAAAAAAAACTTCAGCCAAATTAAATTTAAAGGAGTTTAATTGAGCAATGAACAATTCACAAATCCCTTAGGCCCAGAATCACGCAGATTCAGACACTCCAGTGCAGCCACATGGTGGAAGAAAATTTATGGACAGCAAAAGGAAAGTGATGTTCAGAAAACGGAAGTGAGGTACTGAAACAACTGGATTGGTTACAAGCTCTGTGTTTGCCTTATTTGAACACGATTTGAACAGTTGGCTACATTTGATTGGCCAAACTCAGTGACTGGCACAGGTGTGGGGTATGGTCGGTTTACACCTCCACTTGTATAGTTCATGATGTACAGAGAAACCTTTAGGCTGAACTTAAATATGTAATGAGGCAGCTTTAGGCTAAACTTGATTTAACAGACCTTTAGGAATACACATTCTGGAAGAGTGAATTTATAAAAATAAATGTTTATGGCTGTCTCATAACTGCATTATCAGCAATTTTTGCACTATAGAGATTTTTATGTTAGGTCTTGGTCCTTTATATCATTAAAATATTAAATAGGAAAAATCATGGAATTTATTCATAAATAGATGTACATCTATTTCCCCAGACTACAGGTAAGGAACTATTTGGGTAAGAATGGGCTGCTGACCTGCAAGGAGAAAAATGAGAGCTTCAGTTTAAAACTATCATAGTTTATAAAAGATATAAACCATTCAGTTCCTTTAGTTTTTAATATTTAGAAGAGTAAACAAAAATTTGATTCAATTAAATGTAACAAATACAATTAAATGGAGACGCAATTTGATTTATTGAAAATAACACGATTTTAATGCAGATTAACTGTAGGCAGTACCTTACCAGAATATAATGCATTCTGGAAAATATCTACTGACTCAAATATGTAAAAACATAAAAAGATTTCATGGTATGGCGGGGAGAGGGGATAGGAGGGGTGTCTGTTCCCAGGGAGCTAAAAGTAATGTAAACTCTTTAATTACTTGCTGCTTTTAGACATAATCTTTGATGACATAGATCTAGCGTGTTATACATATTCTTTCATTTTGTTCTTTCAAAAACAGTATCACTTTGATTAGAAATAAATAAGAAATAGAATATTCAGATAATGGCTCAAACACTGCAATAGAAAGACAATGATATGGACAAATGGAGCCATCGCCTGGCCAGCAGAACGTCTGGGATTTCATTTTAGATGTTGAGTCCTGAGCTGATTTTTTAAAGCATGGATTTGGCATTGTAATGCTGCCAGCTCAGAAATGTCGATGTAATGGGAGAAAATGTATGGGGAATTCAGGGCCTGCCTGAACCTCCATGGGCCCAGCCTTGGTACACTCGGGCTAGAGAGATCTGTGAAGGGCTGTTTCACCTCCTGGTGACCACTCCCACACCGACATTGGTTGGAGATCCTGCCAACTATCCAGGGAGCCTGTGGATCTCTTTCCAATGGGATGCTAGCTTTTAGTCAACTGTTTAAAAAATTATTATCTTTAACAGCTCTTGAAAGATTAGCTTTCTATTGCCATTTCCAAATCTTCTTTCCTCCCACTCTGCACCAGCACCTGCACTATAAAGAAGGTAAATTGGCCAGGAGCGGTGGCTCATGCCTGTAATCCCAGCGCTTTGGGAGGCCGAGGGAGCGCGGATCACTTGAGGTGAGGAGTTCAAGACCAGCCTGCCCAACTTCGTGAAACCACTGTCTCTACTAAAAAATACAAAAATTAGCCAGATGTGGTGGCATGCTTCTGTAATTCCAGCTACTCAGAAGGCTGAGGCAGGAGAATCTCTTGAACCCAGGAGGTGGAGGTTGCAGTGAGCTGAGATAGTTCCACTGCACTCCAGCCTGGGCGACAGAGCCAGACTCTGTCTCAAAACAAACAAACAAAAAGAAGGTAAATCACTAGGGGATATATAGAAATTATATGACAAAATAGACTTTAGAAAAAACCTTCCTGAAACCATTTACAAAAGGAAACTGAATAGACCTCTGACACTCTTGTCTCCAATAAGCTATGAAAATAGTACTGGTTCTATCACTTAAGAGGCATTCAGCTGTTCTCTGGTAAATATTTACTCATACCTTTAAAAGGAAAAATTAGCTAAAGGTAGGCTCGAGTTAGAAACTTAATCTAACTAGTTAAATCCTTTGAAATTTGGCAAAATTCCTCTTCACACATAAACCACTTAATACAAAACCATGTTTTGTATTAAGACCCCCAAATCTGAAGGGCAATTAACCAACTCCTAGATCATCTCATGTTATATCCTGTCCAAAAATAAACAAACTGGGCTCTGGCATATTCTAAAAATATCTTCCTGTCTAAAAAAACATTTAACAGAGTTTGTCTAAGAAGCAGACTCCCAATTTTATTCTAAATATAATTATATTTGCATATATGTAATTTACAAACAACTTTCCTGGAACACAAGCATTACACAAAGTGAAGTATACCTGTATATTTATTTAAAAGCAAACAAACAGGATATATATATATATATATACACACATACATATATATATATATACACACATACATATATATACACACATATATATACACATACACATATATATACACATATATATATACATATATATACACACATACATACATATGTTTTTTTCTTGAGACAGAGTCTCACTCTGTCACCCAGCCTGGAGTGCAATGGTATGATCTCGGCTCACTGCATCCTCTGCCTCCCAGGTTCAAGTGATTCTCTCAGCCTCCCAAATAGCTGGGACTACAGGTGTATGCCACCATGCCCAGCTATGTTTTGTATGTTCAGTAGAGATGGCGTTTCACCATGTTGGTCAGGCTGGTCTCAAACTCCTGCCTCAAGTGATCCCCTATCCTGGCCTCCCAAAGTGTTGGGATTGCAGGCGTGAGCCACCGTGCCTGGCTTCAGAATGTATTTTTTTGCCAGTGTGTCATGTTTCATAGCTCGGTGACTGACGAAGGGACTTATTCAGTGCTTTTCCTTTATGCACTGATATTTATTTTATTAATTTTAAATTAATAAAATATTAATTTAAATATTTTTAAAATTATTAAAAACATTAATTTTCTGACTCTTTAGGAATACATATTCCTAAAGAGAGTGTTGTGTTGTGTTGTGTTGTATTTAAAAGCAAAGGGCTGTGGATTTTGACAGACCTTCAAACCTCAGGCCTGCTACTCATTAGCTGTGTGGTCTTGGGCAAATTATTTACCCTGTCTGAGTTTAAGCCTTTTAATTTGCAAAACCTCTGAGGATTATTTTGAAGATTCAATTAACTAATATATGAAAGTGCAATGCAACAGGAGGTTGCTAATATTAATTTGAGTTATAGTCTGGCAACTCAACAAGTGTTTGTTAATATTCTATATATATCTACACTGAGAAAACCAGACTGTAATAGCACCAAATATTTGGGCAAACTTCTATTGGTTTGGTTTGCTAAGTGCATCACATGTATTATTCATTTTGTCTCTCTATATTGATTTTTAGCTCCTGTTAGAAATTGCTTATTTTTCAACTTTATAATAGTGTTTGTTTTAAAAATATGTAATATGTTTATGTGATTCAAAATTCAAAAAGCACCAAAGTATACAGTAGAAACATATTTTTCCTCCTTGTCTCCTGCCATAGTTCATCTACCCAGAAGCAAACCTGCAAAATCTATCTTATGCATATAAAAGCATTTAGGCACAAATATAATTCTTCTCCCTTTTTTTGCACAAGAATTAGCATACTATTTAGGGTTGCCAAATGAAATACGGGACATCAGTTAAATGAGCAGTATTTGGGACATATTTACACTAAAAAATTAATTGGTGTTTCATCTGAAATTCAAATTAAACTGGGTGTCCTGAATTTTATTGGCTAAACCTGGCATCAGTAAATTATTATCCACCCTATTCTGCATCTTGTTTGTCTGCTTTTTTTTCTGCATTGGAATCATCTAAAACTCTTTTAAAACTCCCACGCCCAAGCTACACACTCCAGACCAATTTCATCAGAATCTCCAAGGATCATTCTTGGGCAACAGTATTTTTTTCTGTGATTGTGTTAAATTGAGGAATAATCTAACAAAAAAGCACCCATTTTAAGTGTACCATTCAATGAGTTCAATGACAAATCTATACACCTCTTTTTACTTAATAATTATTTTGGTGATCACCCAAAAATCAGTTCTTAAATTGTAAACCCTTTAGAGCAAGCTTTGTATTTTATGCTACTTTTCTTCACAGGACTTGAGCATTCTGTGTTTCAGATAAATACAGGTTGACTAACAACAGAGTTCTTTATTTCAGTCATTATTTAGGTTTAATGCACAAAATGAGAAATGTTATTAATGAGTTTTTGCAGTTGCAACACTTGTTACAAAGAAATGCAAAGGTTGCGAAGAAATAGTTGCAGACAGTACTTAGTACCAAGAGATCATTTCCACCTACTCAAGATCTCCCCACTGGCTAAGTGGTACGCCAGGTGCTTCACATACACTGGATGACCCTACAAATCCCTACTTATATAGGAGGGATCTGAGGCCCAGCTTAAAGAAATTGTTCAAGCCACATAGCTAATATTGAGAGGAGCTAGGATTCAAACCACATGTTTAACCCCAAATTCTTAGTAAGGATACTTCTCAATATGGCATAATTTTGAAATTCCACCTTTCTTCACACTATTCAGAAACTCCTATTTTTAATTTGGAAAATGGTTGAGAACAGCTGTTTCTGTTTCTCAGCAGATGCTTATCTCAGCCAAAATGCCTTCTTGAGAGAACCAATCAAGAGAAACCAAACAGGTCAAATTTCTTCAGGCTCAAGTTTCTTTGATCTGTATTAAAGCCTTTACAAGGTAGTTCTGGATTTTGTGTTTGTTGGTTCACATGCCTTGGATCACCTGAGCATGAAGGGCTTAATGAAAGAAATAGTTGAAAGGATATAATTATAAGTTGTGATTTCAGGGGAAAGGAAGTAGTGTCTTTTGCTAATGAACCTTATCGTTCCCCTCAAGTTGTGTGTATATCATATCCATGTCTTGATGTGCCACTAAAATGAAAGAATTGACTTAAAACACTAAGGGTGAATATCTTGTTCCTGCATATGCCAACTATCTTGTTTCTCTTCCTTTATGGATGTGTGTTTTGAAATGCAGGATGTAGAGACAGACCACAAAACCATTCTAGTTTCTGCAGCGGAGAACGCAATATGAGTATCTGTTTCAAGGTCATTTCCTGATAATATTATCTTACAGTAATTTGAGGCATAGGTTCAGGGAGGAGAGTAGGACTGAATTCTATTCCTGGCTTAGCTGTTTTCCTCTGTCTCCATCTTTAAAGCAATTTTGAAAGTCTCTTGCATATGGCTGATGTTCAATAAAGGTTGGATGAACTGTCTTGACGTTCTTTTTGAAAACTGAGGATATGCTGTGTTCCGAGTAACTTGGCAATGTGTCAGTGAGGGCACAATTATGAGTCAGAGACCATAGAACTGCAATGGGATCTTAAATTCTTTTAATTTTGGCAATCTCAATTCATCTAGAAGCACCTTTAGAAGAGCAATTGAACTTGAAATCTTAATATTCAGCAATAAGTAGATGAGAAAGAAGTTTATAAAGTCAGTGAATTTCAGAGAGAACTTGATGCCTGGAAGTCTATGGCAAGTTGTGGACTTGCTTTATATATATATATATATATATATATATATATATATATATATATATATATATATAAATCCATGAAACCACAATTTGATTGATTCCAGTAGTTTTGACTTGGGTCTTGGCCCAGAATTCAAAAGATAATGCTGTGACAGCAACAAGGAAATTGTAAGTATAGTTTTCTCTAAGTACTGTGAAAGAAGAGAAATGGAAACTAGGTTAACTACTTAGTGTTTTGCTAATCCTATTAATCGGTATGAAGTTTCTTGATTCTGTCTTTTTTGGAAGTATCACAATCATGCATGCTTTACATACAGTGGGGTTTTTTAATGGGTATTACTGTTAGTAATTCCCTTCATCCACTTTTGGGTGGACTACCTGTTATAAGCTCGGAATGATGTGTAGCTTTTGTTAGTTTATAAAATTCCTTTTTTTCCAGCCTAGACCTTTCATTATCTCACATCTAATGTTTTTTCACCTCACGTTATCCTCTTTCTTCCACCCTCTATCATTTGTATTTTTCTGTGTAGCTTTTTGCCTGTGGCTTCTTTTACATCTAGAATCCAGTAATGCCAATATGTCTTTATAACTTCCAGATGAACAATTTAATATTCCTCCTTTACTCCCCACCATTTACTGCATCTTGTTTCAACACATAACTTTAGTTTTAGGGATTAGTGAAAGTACAGATTATTGTATATTCAATTAAATGCCACCGGTAAGGGGCAGAGAGGTTTCTTCCAGGTTAATTATTTACATTCGTCTTTAGAATCCCAAGAGTTCAACAAAGTGGGCTGAGACCAGTTAAAATACAGATATTTAGAAATTGTTACAATATCTTTAGAGTCAGCCAGGAACAAAATTGTCAGAAAGGGAAGACAGGGGCTTGACTTCAGATCCTCCCACCCATCCACATACACACTTTTTCGTTCTTAAGTGTCTCTCCATGTGCCTATTGACTTTATTCTAGTAAGCTTCTAGTTCTCCACTTTCCCATTTAGGATTTTCATTGGTAGAAATATGTCCCATTCCAACTCTTTCTTTGTGTCTTTTCCATTAACCATTCAACAAATATGTTGTGCCTCTTTTTACCAGCTACTCTGCAAATCAATGAAAGGCTTAGTTTAGGTGGTTGTGGGAGTAATGAGATTAAACATAACCTTTATTTTAAAAACATGTAGAGATTAAAAAAATAATTAAGTGTGAAATTTCCTAACCCACCATTTAGATCTCTATAATACAGGTTCTGAGAACTCAACATAGCTGAAATTTGTCCGCAAGCAGACCTGCTTTCAGAGTCCAGTCCCTTACAAACGATTAATTCATCAGCTGCTGAAGAATCAAGTCCAAATAAAATTAATGGTACCACACAAGCTTCATCCTTTAGTTTACATATAATGTGAGTTATTTATATCCTTTAATGATAATGTTCTCTTGAATTTTCCTGAAACACTAGCCATATTTATCCATTTAAAACAGTGGTCCCCAAACTTTTGACACCAGGGACGGGTTTCATGACTATTTTTTCACAGACTGGGATGGGGGGATGGTTTCGGGATGATTCAAATGCATTACATTTGTTGTACACCTTATTTTTATTATTATTACCTTGTAATATATAATGAAATAATTGTACAACTCACTATAATGTAGAATCAGTGGGAGCCCTGAGCTTGTTTTCCTGCAACTGGACTGTCCCATCTGGGGGTGATGGGAGATAGTGACAGATCATCAGGCATTAGATTCTTATAAGAAGCGTGCAACCCAGATCCCTTGCATGTGCAGTTCACAATAGAATTCATGCTCCTGTGAGAATCTAATGCTGCTGCTGATCTGACAGGAGGCGGAGCTCAGATGGTAATTTGAGCCATGGGGAGCCCCTGTAAATACAGATGAAGCTTTGCTTCCTCACTGGCTGCTCACCTCCTGCTGTGCAGCCCAGTTCCTAACAGGCCACTGACCAATGGGACCATGCCAAGGGTCCATGGCATGAGGGTTGGGGACCCCTGATTTAACATGATTCTTGCCTTCATTTAAAGTACAAATTATTTGTATTATATAATATATATCATCAAAGGGTGGTGTCCAGGGTGTTCTGTTGCTCCATTAGCAGCCTTGGATACAAGGTAGAAGTAAGCATTTGAGCCAATGATTCTCTTGAGTGGAGTTCCCTCTTCAGTAGTCTTACCCTTGAGCACCTAAATAAGACCCGTTCCAGTACCTCATTAAAATCCCCAACACATATTTTTGCTGAGCATGGTTCTGAAAACCACAGAAGCAAAAGTAGGTGTTCAGTAATTTACTGTCTTAAATGCAGCTATTGATAGGGTTCAGTATACTATTGAAAAGTATATACTCATTCATCAGGGTCCCTTAATTCTGTAGCTTTATATTTGTGAGTTTTAGACTGGGTTCCTCTTTAGATTCAACATACAAGGTACCTTTGAGTAAAGATGATTTTTCTTATATAAAGTGCAGTATTCAGTTTTCTAATATGTACACCCTGAAGTTCTCCAAGACCAGTCATCTTTATTATACAACCACACTGAATTAGATCCAACAGGGCATATATTAGTGTTGTCAGCAACATTTGTTGAACACTTATTTTGAGCTAGACCCTAAAGTAAACACAAGACGTGCAAAGCTTCTGCCTTCCTAGAGCTTGCACCCTAGTGGGAAAAGCAAGTGATAATGAACAAGAAGACAGACGTCAGCTGGGGAGAAAGGCTATAAAAAAGAATTAAAATATGGGGAACCCACAGAAAATGAATGGGAGCCTTCTTTAGATTCAGGGTTCTGCAAGATCTCTCTGTAGAAGAAAAATTTCAGCTGAGAACTGAATGACAATTAGGAGTCAGCTTATGAAAGTTGGGGAGGAGGAAAAGTTCAGGTAGAGAGAACTGCAGTGCAAAGGCCCTGGGGCAGGGTGAAACTTGGTTCCTTCAAGGAATATAACAAAGAGGGCAAAGAGTATTAGTAGAGAACTAGCCAGAGCCAGATCATGCAACATTTCGTAAGCCAGACAAATGGCTTTACGTTCTATTTTCAGTTTGATAGGAAGCTACTGGAAAATATTAAGCAGAACAGTAATGTGGTCTGACTTAGATTTTTAAAAAATAATTCTGCTTGTTATGTGGAGAATGGATGGGGCAAAACTGGGAGCATGGAGACAAGTTAGGAGGCTCTTATTAGTTGCAGTGACCATGCAGTTTATCCAAAGCAGGGCCTTTCAGAGAGTGAAAGTGGGTGCCACTAACAGAACAGGGAATGTCAACTGGGCCTGTGCTGAGCAGACCAGGGCATGTGGCCATTTCAGCTGTTACAGTGGTCTTGCTGGAGAGAGAGCTGTGGAGCCTTTTAGGACGTTTCATGTAATCTTCATGTAAACTCTGTGCCCAATGCATATTAGCACCTGATAAATGTTTGCTGGGTGAGTTAATGAGTAAATCAGTTAATCTGGGGGAAGATTAGTATCTTTGTTTCGTAAAAGAAACTATGCTACAAGCATATTGTGAACTCTAATTCCAATGATAAAACCCACACTCTTTCTTTAATTTCTTACCTAAGATGTCATAATTGCTGCTTTTCAAATGTTTTTAAACTACTGTACATGCATTTCCATTTTCTTCCCTCATTTTCTTCCCTCTCTTGGGTTTAGGGATCTACATGCAAAGGTTTCATAAATGTGTTTGCTGTACTCATTTTTATCAAAGTCAGGAACCAGAGAGACCATTAACGATATACAGTTCCCAGGAAACTTTTTGATCTTTCTTTTTGAAGCATCCTGTTCCACATTTAATGCCCAACCTCATAAGGTCTCCACCTGGGTACTCTGTCAGAGTTCATTTAACAAGTCTAATGGTATGTGCTGTCTTACCTACCCACTCACACCTTTTACAAAAAACTCTCTCCTCTGTTCTCTTCTGCCCATCCGGGAAATAATTCCACCTTACTTCCAGGTAAAGAGACCTACGAATCATTTCCATCATATTCACCACACCCTTTAGAGGTAGAGTAGCTTTTGCATGTTGGATAACTTTCATCAAATTATCAATAAAAAAGAGCATCTCACTCTCCTACTTTGAATTATGAATATTAAAAAATTTCAAATTTGTATGATTTATACAATTTGTATTGTAAATTCTATATATTTCTGGCTTACTCCATAAACATTCAAAATAGGCCTATCTTCTGACATGATCAGGTTAAATAGAAGCCTGGCATATAAATAGAAGATGTGCATGCACGAGCTTAATGATGGGTGCACGCTTGATGTGACTGTGTATATTGTGTATGCTCACGTGTTCATGTGTGTGCATTCATGTGTGCACATGTGGGCAGGCAAGCAGACGCATGTGCACATGCTCTCATTATGACCCTGCTCATCCTCTATAATCCATAAACCTGATATAGCCCAGTAAATGCAGTTATGCTTCAGAAAAAAATGTTGCAGCTTGCATCCTTATACTCATTCCTCCTATTTTATCCTATTTAGATTGCTCAAGAAAATATAAACCTATATACCATGAGATAAAGGATATTCAACAAGAGCATCTTCTCTTTAGTTAGATTTATAAAACTAGTTTCCATTTTAGATCCCAGGGAAAATCAGCTCTTTCAGATGATGTTGGAAGATTTTAAAGTTTACAACATCATAGTCCCAAACTTTGCTTGATTAGGAGGAAGCTAATGGACCTTGTATTAGCCTGTATTCGTCATCGTGTAAATATGAACTAGTTGATTAACTACCGAGTAATATTATCAGAGAAGGACAGCGCTAACATTCTCCTAAAATATAAACTCTCTCATAGTCACATACAATGATATATTCAATTTAATGTATTCATAGAGCAAATGTGAAGCATTTCTATTTTGTTATCCTAGGCATTAGAATTTATATGCTTGAAATTTAATATGTAAGCATTTAGTTTTCATAATTATGCCTTTTGTTGTAAGAATAACACCTACCAAAATGGGCTCAGCTTCCAGCAGGAAAACTGTTTTTTGTTTTTGTTTTTTTTTGAGACGGAGTCTCGCTCTGTCTCCCAGGCTGGAGTGCAGTGGTGCGATCTCGGCTCACTGCAAGCTCCACCTCCTGTGTTCACGCCATTCTCCTGCTCAGCCTCCCGAGTAGCTGGGACTACAGGTGCCTGCCACTACGCCCGGCTAATTTTTTCTTTTTTTTATATATTTTTAGTAGAGACGGGTTTCACCGTGTTAGCCAGGATGGTCTCGATCTCCTGACCTCGTGATCCGCCCGCCTCAGCCTCCTAAAGTGCTGGGATTACAGGCGTGAGCCACTGCGCCCAGCCAGGAAAACTCTTGAGTTTAGCTATTAAAAATCCCCTTCTCTCTGCTCCACTGCTTGCAGTTTAGGTTATTGGAAACTTATAAAATAAAATTTGGATTTGGATTTTCCTTTTTAAAAATTAGCAGAAACGAGTTAGGAAGAGCATTCTTTGACACTGGAAGAGTAGAATGATTCCCAAGAATTTGAGACTGGACCGTCAATAAACTGGAAGTGTCAGATACAGCAAATCTATTCTTTGTGAATGACAGCTTTTTGTGATCCTTTTTCCACTAAAATGTTAACATTTACCTTTTAGTGTTTGACTTAATGTAGTAAGTTATATGTGTCTTTTTGTTCAAAAATATGAGAAACTAACATGTCACTTTTTAATGGAAATTGCCATATTTTTTCCAGGCCAGGGGTAGGCTTCAGGGCGGTGACTTTGCAGAGATGAGATGTAACATACCCCAGTCTGTGTCCTTTCCAAGTGCCACAAACTCCTTGTAGATCAAATCTGGAAAATACAGGCAAAGCTATTTCATAACAACTGTCTTATAACAAATCTTAATTTGTAAGAACTACAATTCTTGATGTTTATTTTATTTTATTGCTGAATTTGTGATTCTTTTTCAGGAAGAACAGTCACTGTGAATATGAGTAGTCAACAGGATATGTTTCCATATGAAGGTCCCTGTCCCAACTTAATGAAAAGTTGAGCAAAAGTATAATGCAAAATTCTAAGTAGCAACCTTTTTATAAGTGTAATTTCATCAAACCATCCACTTTCAAATATTTCATAACTTTTGTCAGCCAAAAATTTCAATTAACCAAAAAAAAAAAAATCACCTATTCGAAAGCTAAAGAATATTGTAGAATTGGGAATGGCACTCTCCGTTGTCAGAACCTTAGCAGGCTCTGAATGAGGCACCAAGAATCTGCCTTCTGCTCTGTTCTGATTAAACTTTAAAATGTACCAAACAGCAGGAAAGGTGGTCATAGCTGTAAATGTCTTTGTGCTAATGATGACTTTTCTCACTAGTAACAGCTGGGGAGTGAAACTCGACAAAGACAAAATTATAAATGTTTTATATCGGAAAACACTAGGTGAGTTTGAAACATGGTCAATCGATTAGGTTACTGCCAAGAAATAAACAATAGACTCATTAAAGGTGTAATTAGTCATTGTTGACATATTGTATTTTTAATCAGAGCTCCAGTAGGGGATGAAGTGGCTGAAATCATCTAGTGAAATAATCTAGGGCTTTGTGAAGTAGAAGTAAAACCAGATTTTAAAAACTCAGCCATGCCTTTCCCTTGGGATTTCTATACCACCTTTGTTCTGATGAAGTTGGTGACTTCAATTAGGCTAGTAAGTAGCCTATAATAATTGATTAATTGTTTTGTGTTTTTGTTACATTGGGTACTTGTCAGAAGGGTTTTGTGGCTCCCTATTATTTGGCATGTCAAGAGTAGAGAGGAATTCATGGTGAATTCCTCTTCAAGGCAGGGAGCCAGGTATGTTACATACTCACGACTGCAGATAAACATCCTAAGAATCAAGGGTTAAGTACTTTTTCCTGTAGTTGGTAAATGGCTAAAATTGAGCTTCTGAACTCAGGGCTGTGGATTCCAATGCCTGCTTCTTTCCATGATACCATTGACAACAATGACCCTTTGGATCCCACCTCATCTGCCACGGCCCCCTAAAGCTTCTGCTTCCATCTAAGCCGAATCTCCTGTAACCAATGACACTCGTGCACATTCTACCTCCAGAACCACCACTCTCCTCATTCCAGCTCTCCCTCTCTCCTTTCCCTATCAAACTCCAGCTTTCATCTCATCTCCTCCATGAAGCCCTCCTGATTATTTCTGCCCACCCCACCAAACATCCCTTTATGAGTTTTTCCTCTCTCCTCTGAACTCCTCTGTCAGATTTACAGCCCTAGATTTTCTGAGGTAGAACTCATTCCAAATAAGTTAGCGGATGAAGAAACATTTTCCCCAATCACATAAGAGTTAAGAATCATATGTAATTGCCTTCCTTATTTTCTGTTCAGCTTCAAATCATGCACATCACAGAAGGAAAGTTCCAAGTCAGAGATTTTTATTTCTATAGGCATCTATGTAGGGTAGAAAGAGCCTGGTGAAACAAACAAACACCTTCTTTGGAGTAATTCCATACTCTGTAGATATAATCTCCATTTTCCAGTATTTATTAAATTCATAAAATGCTTCTTGTAAAATATCCGCTAAAACAATGAATAGCCAACATTCTTTTTCTAAAGAGATCTTGGCTTTTCCTTGGAATCACATGGCTCTGTGAGTTATCTAGAATTATATTTAAGTGGGAAATTTTTAATAAAATGACACATCTTATTTTCATAGATATTTGCCTATGAACCCATAGATGCTATCTAATTCAACTTCCCCACATCTCAGGGAGGCAGAACTTGTGGGCAGATATTTTGATTAGTTTGCCCTTTCTCAGATAATAAAGCAAAGCAGTGGAACTTTGGCACGACTTCCTCAAAGCAGCAGCCAGCTAGAAAATGAACCCAATTTGCAAGTAATAGGCCAGTGTCAGAAAACTTAGTAAATCATTTTATTAAACAAGCCGTATCTTTAATTTAAAACCAAATCTTTTTCTTTATGGAGACATTGTTTAGGAGTAGAAACTTCAATTTGCATATATACATTTAATATCCTTTCATATATCACATAACTCTACAGAGAAAAGGGATGGATTATCTGCTTCACTGGGGTGGCATATCATTTTCATGATAAGGGCAATGAATCGTGCTGTGACTGGTGCTGTTTAGCCCATTGAATCAGGCGCCTATGGTGGGAAAGGAATCATCTTCCTAACTAAGCACTGTCTTAGGAAAAGATGTGTCTTTATGAGTGTGGTCTACTCTTCTAGTAGCTGTAGAGTGAGACTTAGGAATCATTCATTGGCAGTGAGGAGTTTCTGGGCTAAGAGGTAGGGCAGTGCTTCTTAACCCTGGCTACATGTTGGAATCATTAGGGAGAGTGTTAAAAGGTACACATGCTTTTGTCATATCAGAATTCAGATTTACAATACTTAAATTGGTGTATGGCCTGGGCACTGGGGAGTTTTTAAAGCAGCCAAGTTTGAGAACCACTGAGTTAGGAAAACCCATTTTCCTGTCTTGGTGACTGATCTCAGGGAAGGCATTGGCCTCTTTGTGTGTATTTCCTAGTCTGCTCAATGGACATTGGTTCTGCTTCATCGCATCACAAGTGTTTTCAGTCTTAGAAGAGACATGTGTGAAAGATTCTTTCAATATACAGCTTTACAGAATTTCAAGCAATTTACATTTATTTTTCTTGTTCCCTAGCTGGAGTCCTGGCAGAAAGGATCTAGGAAAGCATTTAAAGAAAAAAAAAGCATGACTGCCTTAGAAAAATTGAGTCATGCACCAACTTAAGAAGACAAGCAGAAAAATTTTTGAAATCAAATGATAAATCTTCCAAAAATTCTTGAAGTGAGTTTATTTAATCCAAACATTTATATAACATCTCAGTGCATCTGTTTTGAGTGAGTAAAATTATAATATTTTTGGGGCTACTTCTAATTTTCAGGGAAATTTAGAATGTGTGAGGGAACAAAATCGAATGTAGTGGGGAAAGCATATTAAGGACATTTATAACAGTTTTCAGCAGAAGGAGAAATCCGCAAGCTATGTGCCAAGCTTTGCTGATAGACATCAGTAAGGAGAAATCACTCTAAACTGCCACAGCATCAAATTATTAATAGATAAATGGGCTCCTTTCTTGACCAATGGGTTTTCTGCACTGGAATTGGGTGCTGAAGGGGTTTACAGAGTCTCAAGATTCTGGAATAGTTGATGAGGATGGAGAAAAATGGTTTTCAGACCTGGCTGCTCTTCTGCTGATTCCTACTGGAATACTTAAGCTTCCGCTTGTCCAAGACCTGCCTGAAGACACTCTGTTTCAGCTTATCCAGAGAGTCCCTCCAGTTGGTATTTGTAAACTTCACAGGGAATACTGATGATCCCCAGTGTGGGACCCACTGGATTATATACACACTCCAGTTCTGATCCAGGATTGCTTGGCGGTGCCTGGATCACCAACCTGCACTGCTGTTTCTCAATGATTTTCAATTACTCAGTCCTGATCTGTGAGCACATGTGCACAGAAGATTGGCTGTTGGAACTTTGTCAAATAACAAACATTTCTATAAATCATAAATTACTTTATTTGTGAGAAATTATTTCTGAGAATTATTTTTTAGTCAAGATTGTTTTGGCTATTCTGTGTCCCTTTCATTTCCATATGAGTTTTTAAGATCAGCTAGTGATTTTTGCAAAAAGGCAACCAGATTTTGAGGAGGAATAAGTTGAATGTGTAGTGTTGTGGCATTGTTTTAAAGATTAAATGTGTTAATCATTAGTATTTAGTGCTTAGACTAAATGATAATAGACTCAGATGATAATAGAATAATGATAAAACAGTACCTGATTAAGTATATATATGATTAAATACATAGATTATTAAAGGTATATATGATTGAATATATACAACTATATCAGGCCCTATTGTATCATTTTCTATTATCATTTGAGTTGTCTCAAATATTCTTTTCTAATTTTTGATAGAAATGTATTTTATGGCCTATAGATAAAATGTATTCTATAGGCAATTTCCATTTGGTTTCAGGAGGGTATTATTGTTTGAATATGCATGATACTTACTAGTAAGTTACTGCAATGCAAACAAGCATTGTGGAGGTAGGCCTGAATAATTATTGTAAGAGAAAATATAATATTCTTATCTTGTTGGGGTTTTTAATAACAGCTTTATCGAAATATAATTCATGTATCATAAAATCTACCCTTTTAAAGAGTACAGTTCAGTGTTTTTTTAGAATATGCACAAAGTTGTGCCACCATTACTATTTAAATCCAGAACACGTTCACCCTTCCCCACAGAAACCCATATACATTGGCAGTCATTCCCCAATCCTCCTCTCATCAGCTGCTGGCAAAAGCGCCTATGCATTATGTCTATATGGATTTATCTATTCTGGGTATTTCATATGAATAGAATCATAAAATATTTGGCCTTTTGCATCGGATTTTGTTACTTTAACATAATGTGTTCAAGGTTTATCCATATTGTTGTATGTATAAGCACTTCATTCCTTTCTATGGAGAATAACATTGAATTGTACATACATGCCGCATTTTGTTTACACATTCAGTGGATGGACATTTGGTTTGTTTATAGTTTGGGGCTATTATGAATAATGCTGCTATGAGCATTCATGTACAAATCTTTGAGTGAATATATGTTTTCATTTCTTTTGTGTCTAGACCCAGAAGTGGAATTATTGGATCATGCATTAAATCTATGTTTAAAGTTTTGGAGAATTGCCAAACTGTTTTCCAAAGTGGCTGCTCCATTTACATTCCCACCAGCAATATAGGAGGGTTGCAACTTTCCACATCCTCACCAACACTTGTTACTGTCCATCTCTTTATACCCATCCTTCTGGGTGTAAAGTGGTATCTCATTGCAGTTTTGACCCATACTTTTCTAATAACTAATGCTGTTTTGTCTTCTTTTCACGTACCATTTATATGTAGTCTTTGAGAAGATATCTCTTCAAAGCCTTTGCTCATTTTTAAAGTTTGGTTATTTGTCTTTTTATCAAGCTATAAGAGTTCTTTATGTAGTCTGGATATAAGTTCCTTATCAGATATATGATTTGCAGGTATTTTCACCCAGCCTAGGGGTTGTATTTTCCTTTTTTTCATGGTGTCTATTGAAGCACAAAAGTTTTTATTTGTTTTTTTCTTTTTTTGAGTCTAAGAAATCATTACCTAATCCAGAGTTATGAAGACTTCCTCCTATATTTTCTTCTAAGAGTTTCATAGTTTTAGCTCTTATATTTACGTCTATGATCCATTTAAGTTAATTTTTCTATAAAAGCTTTTTTGTTGAAAGGACTATTCTTTTTCCCATTTATTTGTCCTGCCACCCTTGTCACAATTGACCATAAATGTAAGAGTTTATTTCTAGACTCCCAGTTGTCTTCCATTGATCTGTCTATCCTTATGCCAGTGCTACACTCTCTTGATTACTGTAACTTTGCAGTAAGTTTTGAAATTGAAAAGTATAAGTCCTCCAACTTTATTATTTTTCAGTCAAGATCATTTTGGCTATTCTGTGTCCCTTTCATTTTCATATGAATTTTAGGATCAGCTCGTGATTTTTGTGAAAAGGCAACTAGATTTTTGAGAGGGATTAAATTAAATGTGTAGTGTTGTGGCATTGTTTTAAAGACTAAATGTGTTAATTATTAGTGTTTAGTGCTTAGACTAAATGATAATAGACTCAGATGATAATAGAATAATGATAGAACAGTACCTGATTAAATATGTATTATATATGATTAAATAAATATATGATTAAATACATGCAAATACATCAGGCACTGTTTTATCATTATTCTACTATCATTTGAGTTGCCTCAAATATTCCTAATTTTTTATATTTTTGTTAATTTTACTGCAATGGCCTTTTGTGTGTGTGTGTCTGTGTGTGTGTGGCCTTTTTCTCTTCATAGTCACAATTTGCTTTGTTTGATAAAAACTTACTAGATGTATGTGGAAACTATGTTAGTTGGTACATAAGAATTGCCAAGGTATACCTGTCTGGGGAAATAACCATAAAATTCTATACCATAATGTTGTAAAGAACTATCTATGAAGTTTCCAGTTACCCTTTATGGATTTCATGAGGCCTTTAACCTAAGAGTGATCTCTGAAGGTGCCCTATTCCAACCATAAAAGAGTTATTCTTCTTTTGGCTTAATAGGCTGTAAATTGGACAAGGAGCCAAATTTTCCCCTTCCTTGTCATCAATGTGAGCTGAAGGTTGATACGTGGATATGAAGCAGAAGTTCTTTGATCCATTTGCTATTTGATTTTAAGACAAGTTAGCATCCACAGGTCTTCTTTTGAAGAATTTGGAGGGAAATGCCAAAACTACACCTTAGAGTTAAATAAGCTAATGTTAAATGTTCATAACTTTGTTTCAGTGGATACAGAAATACTGAAAATGAATATGCAATAAACACTTCAACTATAGGCCAGTTCACTGAAAGACCCTCTTAGCTGGTTATCAGGATATATAAGCAGGATGCCTTCATATGGTAATTATATGGCTGTCTTTCAAAACTGGAATTTATAAGTTGGAAGTAAGTTATGCAAGATATCAGATTTGAAATAGCAGTTCTGTCCATGGCCCTATCCTAGCTGTAACAGTAGCTATGCTTTAATTTTCTAAACTTTAAAAAATAAAGACAGATACCTCATGCTGTATTATCAACATTCTGGAAAGTTTTATCAGTGAGAGTTTTATCAAAAACAAAAAAAACCAGAATCACTATGAGTGTGTTTTGAGAGCCCCCAGCTAAATTAGGGTTCCAATCCCAGACCTGCTAGCAACACTGTCCTAAAGGGAAATGAAGGGCAGCTGGACTTGAATGTTTACAGTGTGACTCTCAGGGGATCCTGGTGGGATCCTTCTCCTCCCCGCCTTCCCGCCCCTGCCCCCATGCGCCCCGCGCTCCAAGATGGAGTCTCGCTCTGTAGCCTAGGCTGGAGTGCAGTGGCGCTATATCTTCTCACTGCAACCTCCGCTTCCTGGTTTCAAGCGACTTTCCTGCCTCACCCTCCCTAGTAGCTGGGATTACAGGCATGTGCCACCACACCCGGCTAATTTTTCTGTATTTCCAGTAGAGACGGGGTTTCACCATGTTGCCCAGGCTGGTCTCAAACTCCTGACCTCAGGTGATCCGCCCGCTTCGGCCTCCCAAAGTACTGGGATTACTGGCGTGACCCACTGCGCCCGGCAGGGATCCTTCTTTTACATGGCAGACGGCCAGATGCCTAGTTGTCCTACCTGTGACGGGGAGGGGAAGAGAGGGCAGGGGTCCCTCAAACAGGTAATGTTTATACTGACAGACACTCTTGTGGCTCTTGTCTGACCTGTGGCCAGTTTATGCCTGACTGACCATCATTCTGGCACTGGGAGCCAAACCATTTTTTCTCCTCGTTGTCCTGGAGAAAACCCGATGTGGGGCAGCTCCTCGTGTTTTAAATGGAAGACACCAATTCAAGGCACCACCATAACGGGAAACAAGTTCAAAGGTTTTTATGTACGGATCCTGGGCAGGGAGGGTGCGATGAGTCAGTGAAACAGTCCTTCATCCCCAAGTCACACAAGGCAGGAATGAAGAGTCAGAGAACAAAAAGAGCAAGTAGCACGTGGCAACTAGTGTATATAAGGAGTAGGTTGTGGGTCACACCAAAGTATTGGGCAAATGCCTGAACAGTCTCTTTAAAGGAAAGAGCAGGAAGTGGGGAGCCCACTTTCTTTGGTTTAAGTTTAAAAACTTATTTTAACCAAAATAACAACCAAAAATGAGTTTTTGGTTAAAATAAGTGTTTTATTAAAATAAAAGTGGGAGAGGTGCTAAGTGGGAGAGGTACCTCTAAATTCTTATCTCTGACCACCAGATTGAGCCAATTAGGTGTAGTGTTCTACTACTAATGTACAGTCAACAACCTTGGCTGTGCTATTCCCATTGCAGAGTGGTACTGAACAATAGCATTATTAATCAGATTAGACCTTATGCAATCGTAGGAGCTGGCTGGGCATATCTTTGTAAGCCTGGTGCTTTCTTTTCTTTTCTTTTCTTTTTTCTGAGATGGAGTCTCGCTCTGTTGCCCAGAATGGAGTGCAGTGACGCTATCTCGGCTCACTGCAACTTCCGCCTCTTGGGTTCAAGCGATTCTTCTGCCTCAGCCTCCTGAGTAGCTGGGATTACAGGCGCGTGCCACCAGGCCCAGCTAATTTTTGTATTTTTAGTAGAGACGGGGTTTCACCATGTTGGTCAGGCTAGTCTCAAACTCCTGACCTCGTGATTCGCCTGCCTCAGCCTCCCAAAATGCTGGGATTACAGGCGTGAGCCACCATGCCCGGCCACCTGGTGCTTTTATGTCTTATGAACCTGAAGTTAGCAGAACCAGGGGCAGCAAAGAAAGATGGACATGAAGTGGGGGAAGCAAGATTCAGTAGGAATCCATGAGAAAAAATGAGAACTTGCCTGCCTCTCTCACCACCTCAAACCTCAGTAGTGCTAATGACTTACCAAAGAAACTGGTGGCTTCCCGTGGAACTGCACACACACCTAGTGATATAGTTTGGAGATTTGTCCCCATCCAAATCTCATGTTGAAATGTGTTTTCCAATGCTGGAGGTGAGGTCTGGTGGGAGGTGTTTGGGTCACAGGGTTGGTTCCCTTATGGCTTGGTGCTGTCTTTGTGATAGTGAGTGTGTTCACACAATATTAGTTCTTATTTTATTAAAATAAAAGTGGGAGAGATGCTAAGTGGGGGAGATGCCTCTAAATTCTTATTCTGGCCACCAGCTTGAACTACTAAAGTGTGGTGTTCTACTTCTAAGGTCCAGTCAGGAACCTTGGCTGTGTCATTTAAAAGTATGTGGCACTTCCCCCTCACTTTAGCTATCTCGCTTGCTCCTGCTTTTGCCATATGATGTACCTGCTCCCCTTTTGCCTTCCACTATGATTGTAATCTTCCTGAGGCCTCCCCAGAAGCCAAACAAATGCCAGCACCATGCTTCCTGTAAAGCCTGCAGAACCGTGAGTGAATTAAATCTTTTTTCTTTATAAAGTACCCAGTCTCAGATATTTCTTTATAGCAATGCAAGAAAGGCCTAGTACACCTAGCCCTCAGCATAACCTTGGGCACACTTTGGCATTGCACACATTTATCATTTATGTTTCCAAAAAGGATGTGACATTCTAAACTCTCAGTTTCGTTGTTGTTGTTGTTGTTGTTTGTTTGTTTGTTTGTTTTTTGAGACAGAGTTTCTGTCTTATTGCCCAGGCTGGAGTACAATGGCGTGATCTCATCTCACTGCAACCTCCTCTGCCTCCCGGGTTCAAGTGATTCTCCTGCCTCAGACTCCCAAGTAGCTGAGATTACAGACGTGTGCCACCACGCCTGGCTAATTTTTGCATTTTTAGTAGAGACGGGGTTTCACCATGTTGGCCAGGCTGGTCACGAACTAAACTCTCTGTTTTTATTAAGAGGTATTTTAGGCTATCAGCATTTAAAAATGTTTCTCAATTACTTACAGCCCATAAACACAAGCCCTCACAAAGGCTTCTCTGAATCTGAAACAGCAAATTTGTCTAGTACTGTTTTGTTCCTCCTGATCATTTTCTCATCTGAAGACAAAAGCCTAAATTGTTTTAACTAACCCTGAGATTTGGGTCTTGTCTGCAAAACAGTGTTTTAAAGGATATATTAATTAGGGATTCACTTTCTATCCATGGATATATGTGAGCTTTGAGGATAATACTAGCTCTTTGCTTTCATGTTGTTCTCAGATGGAATCCATTAGGAGTATCTGTCAATATTGTTCTGCACCTGGGATCAAAATAGCTTTGTGCTGGTTTGGGTCCTGCTGAGTTGTAATCATTTGTAGCAGGGAAATGCATGACAAGCATTGATCTGAATGTATCAATACTAGTAAACAGTGATTTAAAAACACATTCAATTCAGGCAAAATGTCTTAGATCATGGAAAAGTCCTTTCCCAACACTGATTATAAAACATTATTGACAAGCGTCAGAGTTCCCATCAAGAATGTTCCTTGAGCAAATTTGGGTTTTAGCAAATTCATGTCCAGATTTTCAAGGTTCACTAGAAATTGACTCCACGGCACTTGTCTTTTAGTGGGTGTATAGAAACTGGAGTAAAACTGGAGAAGTGCAAGAACTCATGGACAGCAGAATTGTGAGTGTGATTAAATTTAGAAGATAGAGCAGTGCTGAAGAGGACATTCTAAGAGAAAAGTGAATGGTTGGTAGAAAATAGGATTAATAACCTAGGTTATATTATTAATAAAAATAAACTCTTGAAGAAATAACACTGGTGCTTTGTTTTCCAAAGCCTTCCACAAATAGGTTCAAATATATAGAATTAGAAATATCAAGTAGGAAATAAGTATCAAAACAGAGGGAATTTTAAAAATCATATGAAAATAGTTTGTACAACACCATATAAGTACATTTGAATTCCTAGATGAAATGGTTAATATTCTATAACATTTCAGCTTTACAAAACTGACCTAAGAAAAAACAGGATTAAATGGACCAATTACCAAAGAAAACAGAAGATAATTCAGAAAACAGTCCCAGACAAAATCACCAGGACAACGTGGTTTTACATAGAATTTCTTTCTAACATTTAAAAATCAGATAATCCCAAGAATACATGAACTATTTCAGAGCACAGAAATGATGGAAACATTTTACATTCTATGAAGTTAATATAATGCAAAGGTCAAAACCAAAGATTGTTTCAAAAACAAGACAAATTTTACTTATGAATACCAATTTTTAAAATTAGATAAAATATAAGAAACAGAACCCAACAGCACATTAAAAATGATACATCATGAACAAGTAAAATTTATTTCAGAAATGTAAAGATGATTCTACATAAGGAAATCCATTAAAATCCAGCTAAGGAGAAAAATCAGAAGATCATCTCAATAGAGGAAGAAAGTGCAATTGACAAATTTAATATCTACTCATGTTAAAAGCAGCCAGCATGTTGCTTAATGGGAAAACACTAAAAAAATTTTCAATTAAAATCAAAAACAAAGAAGTCTAATCCCCACTGCTACTCTTTAATTTTATAATAGAGGTATTGGCCAGTGAAAGTGGATAAGAAAACACAAATAGAAGCATAAGAATTTGAGAGGAAGACCTAAAGCTCTATTAAGAAAGGATATGATTATACATCTAAAAAATTCAAAATAATAAATTGAAAAACCATTAAACATATGAAAACATACTTTGATTTATTGTAAGTGAAATATAGGTTAAAACATCATTAACACATGATTTCAGACCTAATTCTTAAAAAGCCAACTTAACAACCTTCTGTATAGATATACACCATGCCAATTGTGGTAAGGTTGAGAGATCTTGTTCTACAGATATGTATTGAATTATTTATGAAAATACATTATGATGTCTGACATTTGCTTCAAAATAATCTGGTAGGTGGAGAGTTATAGGGCAGATGAAAGAAGAATGGCCATATATTGATAATTTAGAAGCTGAGTGATTGATTATACTATTCTCTCAAATTTAGTATATGTTTGAAATTTTCCACAATAAAAAGTGAAAGAATATTCATATAGTTTCAAAAGATGCAACTAAACTAAGCCAAAGGGGAAAATGTTATTTAGAGAAAAAGTAATTTTTTGGTTGATGTTAATTTATATTTGCAATTTGATCTGAAACCTTTCATATGGGCACTCATCAATTAATTCTAAATAGTCTTTAAGAAGAGTTGAAATAAAAATTAACTGCCTTCCTAATAGAACAAAATGCTGAAAAAAATACACTAAAGCAACTTCCCCTTCCCTCAGAAACGTGCCTTCTGTTCTCTTGGTAGTCTGCAGGTCCTTAGAGTACTTTAGCCACCCATAGTTTAATTCTAACCTTCAGGACATAAATGTGGTTACGGGAACGAATATTTCATAGTCAATTAGTGGGAACCACCCTGAGGCTATCATTCAGACAGTGAAGTGCTTGCTGTGAGAGTTCCAGATCTGAAAATGTACCTACTAAAGCCTGACATAACCCAATCCAACAAAGATAAATGAGGAAATATTAAACATCTGCTTATCTTGTGCTTGACAGCTTTATTTTACTGAAACTCTGTACACGGAATGCAAAGAAATATCGCTGATACCTTATCTGCCTATTATTTTGAGCTTTCCGAAGTGTCTTAAGAATACTAAATTGCCGAGGCGGGAAGATCACGAGGTCAGGAGATCGAGACCATCCTGGCTAACACGGTGAAACCCCGTCTCTACTAAAAATACAAAAAATTGGCCGGGTGTGGTGGCGGGCACCTGTAGTCCCAGCTACTTGGGAGACTGAGGCAGGAGAATGGCATGAACCTGGGAGGCGGAGCCTGCAGTGAGCCTTGATTGGGCCACTGCACTCCAGCCTGGGCAACAGAGCAAGACTCCATCTCAAAAAAAAAAAAAAAAGAAAGAAAGAAATATTAAGTTGGTTTCTGTTAATTTAATACGTTAAAGTCACAGGTTCATAGCTTGTCAAGGCATTCTTGAGACTTATCCAGTAGACTGGCAAAGAGCACCAAAGTTTGTGTGGGTAATTCCAAATGTGGAGTAGCCATCAACACGTAACTGTAGCATTTGCCAAGCTCCCCACTGGCGAGCAAGGAGTATATCCTCAGAGCCATGCAAAATGCCATGCAAGTGAGAGGTGGTGATGAGGGTATGTTGGATGGCAAATGGATGCTTATACGGAGGAGCCCAGTTCTCTGAGCCCTGACCTATTCAACTGACAGCTTCATGTGTTCTCTGCTAGCACAAATTTTACTTTCAAGTGCAGTATCTCTGTGCTTTGCCTTTTCTCATGTTGTTTGAAACTATTCCTCTGAAGATATATTCTATTTTGAGAAGGTTTTGTACTCTTGTGCAACTTAAGATAGAAAAATGAGCTCAGGGGCCAGGCACAGTGGCTCATGCCCGTAATCCCAGCACTTTGGGAGGCCGAGGCGGGCGGATCACCTGAGGTTGGGAGTTCGAGACCAGCCTGACCAAAATGGAGAAACCTCATCTCTACCAAAAATACAAAATTAGCCAGGCATGGTGGTGCATGCCTGTAATCCCAGCTACTCAGGAGGCTGAGACAGGAGAATGGCTTTAACTCGGGAGGCGGAGGTTGCGGTGAGCTGAGATGGCGCCATTGCACTCCAGCCTGGGCAACAAGAGTGAAACTCTGCCTTAAAAAAAAAAAAAGAAAAAAGAAAAATGAACTCAGGAAGCTAGACCTGGAAAGCAATACAGTGAGTCTTTAATCTAAATACTTACCTCATTGATAAGAAGGGAGAATCCAAGTCCTTGCACTCGGATGGACACCACTTCCACAAATGGCTTATAAGATTAATTTCATTAATCATGACATTTGCATGGCTGCAGATAGCTTAAATAAATTTATACACTCAACAAATATGTATTGAGCTCCTTCTATATGGCAGCCACTGAGCTGAGCTCTGTGGATCCAGCAGTAGACAAAAGAGATCAAGTTTCTGTGCTAATGGAACTTACATTAAACAAAAATAGCAGGAGCTGAGAGATAGAGTGGGGAAGAGTGAATCCATGAGCAACTTCATTTGAGATATTCTAGCTATGGAAATTCTGTTTCTGCATATATCCAGGATAAAATTCCCTTTCCATATAAAATAAAAATATTCCTACTTTGTTTCTAACACAATTTGTATTTCAAATTATAATAATAATCTTGGATTTTCCTTCTCTGTATATGACTTCTCATCCAAAAACTGAGGGGCTAGACCACCTGATTACTTGAATTCCTTTTTACCTTTACGACTCTTCATTAAACAGAGCCTCATGGGTGTGATACATTTCAGTTCTTTTCCCTACTCTTTTTAGCCCCTTGCCTTCCCATGAAGGGCTTGTCTGTATCTAAAAGTCCTCCTGGTTCTTGTGGTACAGCTTGTGACACCACGATAAGGACTAAGTGAGATGTATTTCCTGAAACACTGCAGTCTTCTGGCCTTTTCTTCCCTTTTATATCCACAGAACCAAGAACCAGCAAGACCATCAGTCATTGTACAGGAATAAACAATACTGTTAAACTTGTCAGCCTTTTGATCTTTCCCACATCATTTTTTTTAGCCCAGTTCTAGGAAAATTTGCCAAGGCTTTTTTTTTATGGTGTTGTATTTGCCATGCCAACAACCAACAATAGAATATTGAGGCTATATGATTTTAGGACTCAAAAAAATCACATAATAATAAAAAGAGGAGCTGAGCCAAATCCTGTATGTGTGTGTGTGTGTGTGTGTGTGTGTGTGTGTGTGTGTGTTGACAGAGATAGACATAGACAGAGTGAGAGAGGAGAGTAGTGATATGAAAAATAAGAAATAAAATTCATTTTTGAAAGGAGCTTAGAAGTGAACTATCTCATAACTAGCTTAATATGTCAAATAGGCTATTGGAAAAATAAAGATTTTTCCACAGTGCCAAGCTTTGCATTCATTTCCAGTGGAATTTGTGTTAAATGTCACGAAGTGTCCAGCACCCTTCACTTATAGAAAAGAGGCAATGTGGGCCACAGTGGAATTGATTTGTGTTAGCCTGGATTGTTCACACTGGATTAGACTTTGACTGGGAGGTGGCACCAGTATTGCCCCAGGCAGGTTTATGTACAAAAGACAGAGAACAGTCTGGCTGCCAATCAGGAAAACATGATAGGTCATGTAGTTGGCAAGTGGTAATAGTCTCATTCTACAAGTGGGAAGTAATCTCCCATGCCATGGTCCTGTATCTCCTCTCCTCATGTCTAATTCCCCTCCATGCTATAAGGTTAAATGCAAATTTTCCTTCCTCTGCAGTCTTCTTGGATCACTGCAGTCCATGAAGACACTGTTTTGTTTGAATTGAAAACACAACCAGGATTTGACTCATTTATCAATTAATCATTCTACCTTGCAAAATTACGTTGTATTTTCTCAGATCCTTATTTCACTTTTAAGTAAATTCAGACCTTGTCAGAAGCTAGACTAGAACTTCCATTTTTAAAATTTTCATCTTTGGGCCTGACACTATGTATTGAAGACATTTAACTAGATTTGCTCATGACTTAGCGTTTCTTGAGACTGTCATGCATTCATACACACACATTTGCTAAAAAAAAAAAAAAAAAAAAAAAGTTAGCTTTAAGCAAAATTTTAAAGTATGTAGATGTGTCTTATTGACTCCATTCTTTTCACTTTTTCTGGGAGCCACGGAATCCAGTGTCTTCAATTTCACACCCCCCACTGCAAAAACTCTGCTCAAAAAATTAAGGCTTTTGCCAAGGGAAGAATTTGGCTTTAGTTACTAATATCTTATAATAAATTTAAGCACTTTCTTTTTTCTGAAAATTAACAGTTTCATCCAATTCTACTAGTGAAATGACAAACATTATCACCCTCCAAAATAGTTTTACATGAGCAAGTTTAGGGGAAGAGGGAAAAAGGTAGAGTGATGGTGATAACAGACCTTAAGTGTGGGGGGACATCATACTACAGCAGAAAACTTCTCTAGCTATCTATTTGTGTTGACTAAGAGCAGCAACTAAGAATAAGAGCAGCAACATATTCAGTGATTCAGTCCTGGTAAAATATTTTACCAGGCTGGGCGTGGTGGCTCATGTCTGTAATCCCAGCACTTTCGGAAGCTGAAATGGGTGGATTGCTTGAGCCCAGGAGTTTGAAACCAGCCTGGGCAACACAGCAAAACCCCATTTATACAAAAAATACACACAAAAATAACCAGGTGTGGAGGTGTGTGTTTGTAGTCCCAGCTACCAGGAAGGCTGAGTTGGGAGGATCACCTAAGCCAGGGAAGGTCGATGCTGCAGTGAGCCCTGATCACGCCACTGCACTTTAGCCTAGATGACAGAGTGAGATCCTGTCTTCTCCAAAAACAAATTTTTTTTTGGAGAATCTGAGAAACCAGTCCATTCTAGGCAGTCACACAATATAGACATTTTCCAATGTCTGTATTGGAATAATTGAGACATGTGTATCCTTCATGGCAATAATTGAGACATGTGTATCCTTTTATTAAGGAAGACGGGTCTTGATGGGTGCTATGGATCTCTTCCTAAGAAATGATTATGCTTTGTCTAGATTTTTTTTTTTTTTGAGAGAACATCCATGGTCAGCAAAAATCCATCCAGAGAGCTCTACTAGTGAAGAAAGTGTGTTATATGGCAGGAAAGCTTTAGAGCAAAAGTATGAATTTGCAGCTTTAAAAACATCCTACCTCAAAAAGCATTAATTCATGAAAGAAACATACGTTCATAATAAAGTATAATGTAAAGCAATGCAAATATTCCCAATGATATAATGATACTGGATTATTTGATGAGTACCTCATTCTATTCTTCATTATTATTTACCCAAAGACGTAAAAGTTTTCAGTTTTGATTGGTGACTAAAGTAACAATATAAAAACAAAAAAATTGTTTTAATTTTTTGTACATGTACATGTACCAATTTTTTTTACACATAAAACGTTATTAGAATTATCTAGTGATTTTAGATATGTCCTCTATTAGTCCATTTTCATACTGCTATAGAGAACTATCCAAGACTAGGTAATTTATAACGGAAAGAGGTTTAATTGACTCACAGTTTAGTGTGGCTGGGGAGTCCTCAGGAAACTTACAATCATGGTGGAAGGTGAAGGGAAAGCTAGGCACCTTCTTCACAAGGCAGCCGGAGAGAGAGAGATAGCAAAGGGGGAAGAGCCCCTTATAAAACCATCAGATCTCATGAGAACTCACTGACTATCGTGAGAACAGCATGGGGGAAAGCACCCCCATGATTCAATTACCTCCACCTGGTCTCTCCCTTGACATGTGGGGATTATGGGGATTACAATTCAAGATGAGATTTGAGTGGGGACACAAAGCCTAACCATATCATGTCCATAGAATAGGCTGTTGTTGAAATTTAATTTTGATTACCCCAGAATGCTTCAAGAATACAGTGTTTTCTGGATCTTCAGAGGTGGAGAAGTCTTCCTCCCTGTCACATAATACTGAGATAAACCTTTGCATTCTAGAAAAATCTTCATAGGCCTTCCTTTACATGAGATATGACAAACCCATTTCAATTAATATAGCCCATGATTCAGGAAGTTGTACCGAGCAGTAAATTATTTTGCTCAACTCAGGAGTGGAGATTTCACCAAGTAGGTAATTGTGTCATTCAAATACATGTCCTGGTATTCTCGGTGTTACCGGTACAGGATTAAAGCTTGTCATGTCAGTTGTTAAATGTTTTAAATTAAAAAGGAATAATTTGTATACAGATTATATAGAAGGCTCATCCTGCATGGATAGATGCAAAACTTATCCCTCTGCTTTTTTATTCCATTATCTGTCTATAAGTGATGTCTCTCTGTAGGATATCTGCATCGTCTTGGACTGGGTTTTCTGTTCCCTGTGACTCTCTCCTCTTCCTAATACCATCCTCCTAATCCCAAATGCACTGGTTTTAAAACACAAGTCTATAACTTTTTACTTTAAGTTCTACTATTGCTGTGTTATATGGTTTGGCTGTGTCCCTACCCAAATGTCATCTTGAATTGTGGTTCCCATAATCCCCATGTTTCATGGGAGGGACCCAGTGGGAGGTAATTTAATCCTGGGGGCATTTATCCTCATGCTGCTCATGTTTTTTCATGATAGTGAGTTCTCACAAGATCTGATGGTTTTATAAGGGGCTTACCCCTTTGCTGAGCTCTCATTCTCTCTCTTGCCACCCTGTGAAGAGATTCCTTCTGCAATGATTGTAAGTTTCTTGAGGCCTCCCCAGCCATGTGGAACTATGAGTCAAACCTCATTCCTTTATAAACTATCCAGTCTCAGGCAGTTCTTTACAGCAGCATGAGAACAGACTAATGCACTGTGGCAATTGATATTTTGCATATTTTTCCGTATTAGGTGATATGAGGTAAAAAGATTTGTACTGAGTAAAACATTAGATGTGCCTTCACCCCTAAAGCTGCTTTGATCAAGTTAATTTCAAATATGGCAGAATAGAGGTATTCAACTTTTTAGCCCTGAAAATTAAATTTATGTCATATTTTGATATAAAGCAAAGGAAAATCAACTTTAATCAAAACATACTTGTTTTCCCTCTCCTATACAGACCGACCAAGACCATCACTATGACCGATGGAGACTATGATTATCTGATCAAACTCCTGGCCCTCGGGGATTCAGGGGTGGGGAAGACAACATTTCTTTATAGATACACAGATAATAAATTCAATCCCAAATTCATCACTACAGTAGGAATAGACTTTCGGGAAAAACGTGTGGTGAGTTTTTAATCGTACTTCTAACCTTGTCACTCATCCCCCTATATAAAATAAGAATCAAGAAGCTATGTTTATTGCATTGGAGTCTGTCTTTTGTCACACGAAATTCATAACCTGTCATTTTAATTTATTTTAGAATATTATTTACTACTTTTCAACTATAAATAACATTTTCCTAGAAAAGTATTAAGTGGCACTCTCTCGTCTCCCAAAGTGTACAAGGCAACCCAAATCAATATTTTACTGATTTGCATAGTGTGTTTTCTACAAATTCTTAAGAAATCTTTCAAAACTTGAATTATTAGAATTTAAAAACATTAACTCTGATCTGAGTTAAAGTCCTCAATAAGAGCAAGTGATCATTTCCCCACTCTTAAGAAAGAAGTTAAAAGTATGATTGGCAAATATCTGGAACATGAGCTTTGTAAGCCCTTGCTGCATTTTTATTTATGTGTAGACTCAGCCATCAATCACTGGCTTCTTATGAACAGAATGTGAGACCAATCATGCTGTTTTCCAAGATAAGAGAGTTTAAGTGAGAATCACAACCATTTCCTTCTCCTATGCTAGACGCTATTGACAGGAATAAGGATATTGTGACATGTGAGATGTGTAGCATAGGCACAGAAGCTAGGCCAGATTTACTGCCACCCTGGGTATTCTTGATTGCCAAGATGGCTGTGGCTTCCAGTTGATGTCACAAATCTACTCATTCCCTGAGAATTGGGAAAGAAAACAAAAGAAATGGTAACTGGAAGCCATTGCCTGGGAAGTTGAATCACAGTTTTTTTATAATGTGCTGGACCTGATCTGAAAGTCAATACATGGTTGTGTAGGCTTAGCAAACTCCCTGACAACCCATTCAGGGTTTTCCTGCCTTCTCTCCTTTCCAGTATCTGGGTATATGTCCTGGCAGAATTTTCCCTTTAAAACGTATTCACTAAACTATGCTTAAGGAAACTGAGTAAATATTACATCTTTTAGGCTTTGCTTAAACAATAAAAAGGCCAGAATTTTTTTAAAAAAATTAAACTTACCTAAAAAGAGCCTTTGACTAAATGATTAGTGAAGAAAGGCTTGAAATGTCCTGTGTCAACTTATTGAGAAAGTCTGTGCATATTTCATGGCTAAGTCATTTTGAAAGTCCGTTTCACAGTAAAAGATATTCGGGTATTTGTAAAGCACTTTACTGTTTTAAAAAAAATGCTTTAACATCTGTGATTTCACTGAAGTGTGCAGTTTGAAGTAACTCTGTAAATCAGGAAGGGGTTATGGGTCTCAATTTAGAGATAAGAAAATAAGACTCAAAGAGGTTAAATGAAGAGTTTGTATTTGAACCTAGAACTTGGGTCCTAAATCTGATGTTTGCTGCCTCATGAGGAAATGACAGAAGGTGTCTAATTTAAGTTTGCAATATGCCTAAACTGTGTTGAAAATCATACTTGCACTTGACATTTAAAAGTGAGAGTACATGTGATAATTCTGGAAAAAAATAAAGCAAATATTTATTCTGCACTATGAACTTTGATTATAGTAATTGAGAAAAAAACATGCTGAGTGAACCCAAAGAATTTGAGTGCTGACAAAATCCAAAGCAACCTCAACTAATGAAAGTTATATCTTTCAGGTTTATAATGCACAAGGACCGAATGGATCTTCAGGGAAAGCATTTAAAGTGCATCTTCAGCTTTGGGACACTGCGGGACAAGAGCGGTAATAGTAAATTGCTTTATTTGTGGCTACACATAGCTTAGAAAAACTTACTTTAAAATGAATTCTGTATGTGAACTTGAAAAACAAATAATATTCAACTCTTCTCCTGGTTTCAAAATAGACATTTGTATCCAGAAATAAAAATAAATGATTTGTAATTAATTAATCACAGTAGCACTGTGCAGTTGGTATGAATTTCAAAAATCAGACTTTCAAAAATCTCTCTGAAGATTCTTGCTATGCACTGTCTTTGCACTTCTTAGAAGGAAAAAAATGTTCTCCAGAATTTAATTGAATGAAGATGGGAAATTAACGCCATTATAAGTGCTACTTGAAGATGGAGTTGAAGAAAGGGTGTTAAGATCTTCCTTGTCTCTTTCTGTTATTTCAGCACAGCCTCTTTGTCCCATGCCTTGCGACTGGCTTTGTCCTTTCAGACTTTGATCTTAAACAATTGCCCTCCAGCTAGAATATTTTACTCCTTCCCACTTTTTCTGATCCTCTCCTTGTACCAGGCCCAGCTCATATTTCTTCTCTTCTATGAAGCCTGTCTGAACATCCCAGCTGAAACAAACTCCCACTTTTACTCTGAACTACTGCAGACACCAGTTATTTCACCCTTAAGGTCTAAATAATTATATGCCACCTTGTCATGAAATGAACATTCTATTTGTATCTTTAACTGTTGTTCACTGATTCACTTGGGGCCTTCTCACTCCAACAAAATTGTCATCTTTACAGGTGTGGAGATCTTGCCTGGCTTTCCAGCATTGTCTCTGGTACAGTGTCCAAGCTAATACTCGGTAGACAGTAGTGTTAATTCCTTAGAGCTGGGGGTACTATTCCATTGTTAGATGGAAAAACAAAAAGGATCCAAAATTTCAAAATGCAAAAGACCCCAAGCTAATGAAGCTTTTCAATATTAGATTAAATTAAAAGTGGCAAAAAATTGGCAGAGAGGATATTTAGAAGGCACATACCTCCAAATCCTGCATCGTATGTCTTAGAATGCTTATGCTTGTAAACACTTCCGTCTTTGAAATGCATCCAAAGCGTTCTCACTTTCAGCGAGTGTAAACGCCAGGAGAGGTGCTGGGCCCTCTCTGTTAGCTTTTTTGACTGTGAATTCCATTTACACACACCCTTCAACACTGCTGGTTCCTCTGAAGCCATTCCTCACAAGAATCTCTGTTCATATGTCAGTTTTGTTGTCACAAAGATGTATGTTTTATAGAGCACTTTAATTCATTTTTGAAGAAGTAATATGAGAAAATGTGGTTCCCATATGTCCTCGCACATGATATGTCAGCCTTGCATGATGGCAGCCTTCTCTGTCTGTCCCCTGAAGGCAGCTGCTGTATGGGGGAAATGGGGAATACTCAGGGCAGCCTTCAGAACACTTGGGTTATTCATCGCTTGAGAATTTTGCATTCTGTGTATATATAAGGTGTAACTAAGCAACAAGATAAACAATGCCTCACACCTCAGCCCTGTGCCTAAGGACATCTGGCTGTGCAATCCATGTAAGATAATGGGTATTGATAGAAGTCACATCATGGGAAGGAAGAGAAAACACATGGCCCTTAAGGAACCTTAAAGGATACAGGGCACAGACTTCATTCCCATTGAGGGGGAGGAGTGATAATGTGGCTTTGCGGTCTGTTTCTTCTGTGATCCTAGTGTTCTGGAGCAAAAGGGGCTCATCACTCAATGCGCTAGAAGCCAATACTATGACACTGGATTTTGAGAAAAAGAAAAGTTTTATTGCAAATCGACTTGCAGGGAGACAGGAGGGTCAAGCTCAAATCTGTCTTTTTGTTCTGGCTTTTTGAAGTAGTAGTTTTATTAGAAAAAGTTGTGGCAGGGGTGGGTTCTAAAGGGGAGGGCTGGAAAGTCCTTGGACATGGGCAGTTATCTCTGCATTCTATCTCAGGGGTCACGTGTGGAAATTCAAGGGGAGTTAGTATGAAACATGTGGTAGAAATTCAGGCTGTGACATTAGCAAGCTCATTCTGTACAGATTCCAGTCGGCCATATCGGTTCCAGTCGATTTCAGCCAGTTCTCTTATCTCATAAGCAGAGGGAGTTTCAGTGTTTCAGCAAGTTATTTCCTTCTTTATCTGCCATCCTGCAAACTCAATTTCTGTTCATCATTGGTTTCTGTAACTCTTTGGAACATGGTTTCACTGGTTCCTCCACCCTGCTGACTCAATAGACAGAATGAGATGGGTGGGGGAGGCTGGAAATGAATTACTTGTCTCCCCGTGGGGGAAATGGGGGATATCAAAGATACTGGACAGAATAGAGCAAGATATCTGTTACTGCTCTGGAACAAGCATGTCCTATCCATGCTGCTGTGGAGGAGAAATTGTTTGCCCCAAACAGATCACTATGGCAAGCATGTTTTTGAGTAACTTTGTCATATGCTCTGGGCAATGAGAGGGAATAACACACAGTTTTGTTCTCAAATGAGACACAGACACTTAAGGAGAGAACAAAGAGCAGTTTTCCTGGCATGACACAATTATGGTCAAGTAGGAGACAATTTTGTGGGTACAGCTAGTTTCCAAAGAGGGAGAACTATTCAATCAAAGCACTATAATCTCTGTGGGCTTCCAAGGAATGGTAGAAACAAATCCACAAGAAAAAATTGAATAAATTTTTTTGGTATTTCTGCTCTACATTTTTAGATCATGATGATGCCCTACAAACAAATCCTACTTTGGAAATAAATAGCAGTGAAAATATCTCTTCTCCCATCTTTTGGTATGAAAAGTATCATTCTCTGTTGCAGTCATTTAAAATATTTAATAATTGTATATCTTTTTCTTTCTTTCACTTGCACTGTTTAACTTCACAAATATTTAGTGAGCAAATACCAGGTTCTGAGCCATGAAAATATGATGGATAGCAAGTTAGAAACACAGCTCCCTTCCCCTTAGAGCTTACAGTCTAGGGTAGAATTTGGATGAATAAACAATTGCAATGGAGCCTTAGGATACTAACAGGAAAACAAAGACATAGGCAGGCCCACCAGGAGGAGCCCATAGCCCACATGCAGTGTTGGGAAGGCCCCTTCGGGAAGTGATATTTCCTCTGATACCATTATGTATTTGCTCATGCACAATATATGAGTGAGTGCTATCCAGGCTCAACGAAGGGGTAGGAAGAAAAGGAAGCACTAAGACTAAGTAACCCACAGAAAGACCAGCATGTGTGAAAGCCCAGGGGAGCAGAGTGAACTTTCTAAGAACTAAAAGAAGATCAGCATGTCTGTGGGTAGTCAAAGGGATGAAGTTGGATAGATGAACAAAGATCACTTCCTGCAGAGCCTTGCCAGCTTTGTAAGGAGTTTGTGCATTACCTTACGAGTGATGTCTAATCATTAAAATGTCGTTAGTAGATCATTGATATAATCTATGGGAAGAAATGGAGTGGTGATAGGAGTAGGGGCCCAAACAAAACTGGACACGGGAAGCCTAATCAGAAAGCTGTTGAAGTTGTCCAGGTGAGAGAGAATGGGTTTGGAAGTAGAGTAGTGGCAGAGTAGATGGCCAGAAATGAGAAGGTCGAAAGATATATGTTAACTGTAGACACCAGGTGAAGGAGGAAGGGATCATGGCAACCAGAAGGATGGTGATGTCATAAACAGAAAAAGAAATTAAGAAGAGTGGCCAGTTTGGTTTTGGATGTATGAAGTTGGAGATGCCTGAGTTTCCACCAGGTGGAAGTATCCAACAAGTAATTAGGCATCTAATATGAAAGGCAGGGAACGTCTGGAGCTCTAATTTTGGGCTTCTCAACACACAGGCTACAAATGAGCCACGGAAGTGGATAAGATTATCCAGTCAATGTATATAGAGTAAGAGGGGTCAAGAATAGACCTCTGAGGAAACCAACACAAAGGATCTACAAAAAGGCTAAAATAGGAGACCAAAAATTAGAAGAACATTTAGGATAGGAAGCGATATCTCTAGTTCAAAGTTATGTGCCTTTCTAAAAACCCATTGCCAAATTCAAAACCTTCTCTGGTCCCTATATGTGGTCTCTGGTTTTGCCCATTGCTCTTATTGAAGTGAATCTCAGCACATCTTTAACTTCACTGAAGATGGTTGGTGGTGGCTGGGGTCGGGGGGGAGGGCATGGAAAGCTGACCAGGCAGGGAAAAACTTTGCATTGCACATGAAAGAGCAAATTCTCTAAAATCCTCATTAGAAATGAGAGTTCTTTCCTTCTTTCCCCAATGACTATGTCTCTTTTCTGTCCTGACCCCCACTCAGTCCTCCAATCGTCTTCCTTTTCCTCGTGAATCCTAGATGCCAACCTGAAGCTCAGTTTTACCCCCAAACAGTGCTTTTTGAAAAGAGTTTTGTCATCAATATTCTTCCTTACGAAAGAATTCCAATTCCTGTAGCTAACAAGTTGTGGTTTCCTTCATATCATCACAGGCATTCATTTTCAGGCTACTGTGTGCCAAGCTTTCTTCTGGGCACAGACAAGAAAGATGGAAAGTATAGGTTAAAGTCCCTACTCTAAAGTGCTTTACATTTTAAATGTGGACCACAAAATGCCCACGAGCCAAAAAGATTCCAAGAAGCTGTGTAAGCAAATCCATGATTGAATGTTACAAACTGTGTATTAAGTGCTGTGAGATCAGAAAGCCAGGAAGTGGTCTTAAAAAAAAAAATCTGCAACCAAATCTTCTCTCTTGGTTCTTCAGCAATTTCTCTGCCCACATTCCCATTTCCCTAAGATATTCCGTAAGGGCCAGTCATGGAGAATTCATACCTGAAAGGGAAACTGTTATTTGTGTTGTTGTCAAAGATATGTGGACTAACTTTCAGAACTACCCACTGTGTTTCCTCGGCAGGTTCCGGAGTCTCACCACTGCATTTTTCAGAGACGCCATGGGCTTCTTATTAATGTTTGACCTCACCAGTCAACAGAGCTTCTTAAATGTCAGAAACTGGATGAGTAAGTGGGACTGAGTAATGTGCATTGGCCGCTTTGGGACCCAACCGCCCTAGGTGCTTGTTGGTCTTGCAAGATGAAACCAGATTGGGTACCACAGATTAACTTTCAAAGTCATGAGTTTAGTGTTGCCTGTGCCACTGTGTCACCTTCAAAGTGGTGGCCTTTATGTGGACCACCCTAGGTAGCTTGGAATTGTATTTTCTAAATATCTAAAAATTGATATTTTTAGAGGAAGCCTATGTAGCTTTATCACCACTTGTATTTAAGACCTTTATTATTGTCATTGAAAGGCCATTGATTCCACTTTTCCAGTAAGTCTTGAAGGACTTCTTAAAACTAAGTGAGCGACTACATTTGACCTGGAGAGATCACAGGGAAAATTGGCAGTATTTTCTGAGGGGACACTGGCACTGAAGGTGTGTTAAACACTAGTGGGTTAATTAGGTGTGAAACCAGAGCAGACCAGTCGCATGATGATAAGGTGAGGCATAGCACAGTGTGTCAGTCAGTCAGCTTGCTTGGGAATTTTACTTTTAAAAAGGGGTTCAAATGTGAGGAAACCATGTAAAGACAAATCTCCAGCCCCTGTGGAAACTTTGATATAGTACAAATTGAAATGTTGCCTAATCAATTACTAAAGTCATATTGACATATATAAACACAGGAGAGAAGTATTGGAATTTTCCTTTATGTTTTACTTGATGTCATAATAAAGGGCATATTTCATATGTATTTTTTATTACAAATAAGAATTTTGATCCTAGCAGGATATACAAGTAGCAGGACAGCTGAGTCGTCCTATGGGGCTGCTCTTATCATTTCCAGATTTGTCTGGGCCATCTGTAGCTAGAGTTGTATTTTTTAAAAACTAGATCATGTTATTTTCCTGCTCAGAGTCCTTCTGTAACTTTCCATCTTACCCGGAATAAAATCCAGAGTCCTTCACTTACCTACAAGGTCACTGTGATGATGTCTGGGCTTCCTCCGTAATTCCCTCTTACTTGGGCTCCGCTCACTAGCCTTAAGCCAAACTGCCTCACATGCTATTCCCAGTATGAAAATCGTGCCATTCCCTTTATCTTTTTTCTCTTCTCCCATTTACAGCCCTGTGCTAGTTTCTTCATTCCCTTCAAGTTCTGGCCAAACTTTATTTATCTCTTGACTGACTACTCCATCTAAAATAGTACTCATCACTCTGTATCCCCTCAACACAATTTATAGGTCATGACCATCACCTGATAATGTGTTATGTATTTTTTGGTTTACTTGTTGTGTTAGTTCATTCTTGCATTGCTGTAAAGAAATTCCTGAGACTGGGTAATTTATAAAGAAAAGAGGTTTAATTGGCTCACAGTTCTGCAGACTGTATGGGAAGCATGTTGCTGGCATCTGCTTGGCTTTTGGGGAGGACTCAGGAAACTTACAATCATGGGGAGGTGACAGGGGAGCAGGCACATCTGACATAGCAGGAGCAGAAAGTGAGCAAAGGGGGATGTGCCACACACTTCTAAGTAACCAGACCTCATGAGAACTCACTATCATGAGAACAGTACCAGGGGATGGTGCTAGACCATTCATGAGAGATACTCCCCCAGGATCCAGTTGCCTCCCACTAGGCCCCATCTCCCACATTGGGGATTACATTTCAACGTGAGACACAGATCCAAACCATATCACTTCTACACCCACTTCAAGTTTTACCCAAACCTTATTTGTCTCTTGACTGACCACCCCATCTGAAATAGTACTCATCACTTTGTATCCCCTCAACACGCTTTAGAGTTCATTCAGTCCCAGCCATCACCTGACATGATGTGATGTATTTTTGGTTTACTTGTGTTTTTGACGCTTTCTACCACTAGAATGTAAGCTCTTATGAGAGTGCAGACTTTTCCATTTTATTTCAATGCAATATGCCATACCTGGGTGAGTGCCTGGCACAGAGTAGATGCTCAAAATAGATATATTTCTTACCACTACATATTATGCAAAATTGATAATGTATTTTGTATATAATTCATGCTTATATATAATAATTATATAGAACCACTCTCAGTGTGGGTTCAATAACCTTGTAACTAATGGGGAAACAAATTCTGACTTTCATAATTGCTTCTCCAAATGAACGTTTATCTTAGGATCTGTCCTTTATTTCCATTTGATATTGTATTTCATTACCCAAATTTTGGTGGTAGCTTTAGATTCCGAGGAGACAAGGAGATAATAAGCTTATTAAATTCTTTCAGAGAATGGTTTGTTTATCCTTTTTCAAGGCAGATGAGAGTCTCCCTTGTTTTTAAATGTCTCCAGAAGGATATTGCTCAGATTTAAGATAATTAATTGTCATGCCTAATAACACTTTAATTTTTAACACCCAAGTAATTGGTGTTACAGGGTTAGCCTTTCTTTGTCTTCTTCCTCTAGTCTTGGCAAGGTAGCACACAGCATGCCTTATGATAGACATTAGAGCAGCCTCTGTAACCTCAAAAACACAGCTTGACAGGTTTCTTATATTTTTTTCCTTTTTTTTCTTACCATTCCCTTCCTGCCCTGCCCTGCCCTGCCCTCCCCTCGCCAGCTCTCCCTCCCTCCCTTCCTTCCTTCCCTCCCTCCCTCCCTCCCTCCTCTTTCTCTCTCTCTCCTCCCCACTCCGCCCACACATAGTGTTTTTTGGAGAAAAGAGAAAAACAAATTACTGGTCTTAAAATTGTTTCTACATGAATTTGTAGTGATTAAAAAATGTTCCACACTATAGATCATCACTTCGGAGGTTAGAGAAAGGAAAGGTAACAACTTCCTAAAGGAAAAAGCAAATTTACCCACTTAAAAATCATGTTCTATTTACCTCCATCTATATTTGAGGAACAAATGGTGTGAAGCAGTTATGGCCATCTCAGGGAGCATTTCCCCAGATGTATTCCATATTTACTGAATACTTACTATGTGCTAGCAACTTGGTATGTATTATTAGAAGATATACTGTATTATTAGAAGAAATCCCTTTATTTATTATTATGTATGTGTATTATGTATTATTAGAAGAAATCCCCTTAACCAATAATAGCACATGGATTGAAAAGATCTTCCAGAGGAATATATGTGATGTTTTAATGAATTACTTAATAATAAAAGCACCTAACATTTACTAAATGTTTGGTATTGACAGAGGTGCTTCATATATATTATTAGAAGAAATCTCCTTAAGCAAGAACAGCACATGGATTAAAAAGATCTTCCAAAGGAATACATATGACGTATTAATAAATTACTTAATAAAAGCACCTAACATTTACTAAATGTTGGGTATTGATACAGGTGTTTCATATATATTATTAGTCCCCTTCATAATCTGAAATTTGTAAGGTGTTATCTCCGTTTTACAGATAAGCACATTGTGACTGGGAAGAGGAAGTAACTTGGCCAATATAACTAGTAAGCAACCAAACTGGAGACAAGCAATTAGATCAGGAATCTGGAATAAGAGCAGTCATTTGACATCACTTATTTATCAATAACTTGCTGGTTCCATCTGCTTTCTTTTCAAGGCCAACTGCAAGCAAATGCTTATTGTGAAAATCCAGATATAGTATTAATTGGCAACAAGGCAGACCTACAAGATCAGAGGGAAGTCAATGAACGGCAAGCTCGGGAACTGGCTGACAAATATGGGTAAGTCAGTTACACTGAGATGGCATGTGACTTGCACACTGCTGTTCAACAAATGGAGCAGAGACATTAGATTGATATTAGAAGAAATCCCCTTAACCAGGAACAGCATGTGGATTAAAAAGATCTTTCAGAGAGATATATGTGATGTATTAATGAATTACTTAATAATAAGAGCACCTAACATTTACTGTATACCTATAATGTGCTAGCAACAGTTCCTAGACATTAACTCATTTTAACCCATCATAACTAGAGTTATCTCATTTTATATATAAGAATTGAGTCACAGAGAGATTAAGTAACTGATGGAAGGCCACGCCACGCAGTTAGTGACAGGCAGAGCTTAAACTCAATCCAGGCAGTCTGAGATCAAAGCTCATGCTCTTAAACACTGTATTCTTCTGCCTCTCAATCAATAGATGTAAAACTCCAAGAAATAATCCCTGACAAGGGTATGAAAATGTGGTCTTTATCCCAGCTGAGCTTGAATGGCAGCTTAAAAAAAAAAACAGAAACAACACCCCACGTAATTGTAAATTGACTTCCGTGGCAGAATCTGTCATTATTCTTTAAATTTAAAGTAGTTTTATCATATCTGCCAATTTTTTATGGAAGAATTCTCCCTGAAAGCTGTACAATTTACACGTCTTCTTGAAACTTTTAAATCCAAATAAACATTGACTGTATTCACACAAATATCCTTATTCAATGCATACCTATTTTTTAAAGCAGATTTCCAGATAATTGAGTGGAAGGGAAGTAATATTTTAATAGTAACATTGGTCAGTAGTTTTATTGATCAGAGGGTATTTTTCCCCTCCTAATTTTTTTAAACAGTGATAATGCCTTGGCTTCAACTTCCTGACTACCTCTTGTGTCAATTTTCTTGCCCATAAAACTGGTTATAATCATACTAAAGAGCAGCTCACCAATTTGTACTCACTGAGGAAAAAACAAGGATGCTTTCCAACTTAGCCAGCAAAACCATAATCATTTCACAATCTCTCAGCCAGCCATTTTTGCATGTGTGATTCACTTGTACATCTTGCTGTATCTGTTCTGATTTCTTCCTCTCAAAAATATTTGCCATCCTTTCTATGCTAGCATACCGTATTTTGAAACAAGTGCAGCAACTGGACAGAATGTGGAGAAAGCTGTAGAAACCCTTTTGGACTTAATCATGAAGCGAATGGAACAGTGTGTGGAGAAGACACAAATCCCTGATACTGTCAATGGTGGAAATTCTGGAAACTTGGATGGGGAAAAGCCACCAGAGAAGAAATGTATCTGCTAGACTCTACATAGAAACTGAACATCAAGAACCCCACCAAAATATTACTTTTAAAAACAATGACAAACCACACAATTGTTGTTGAGTAAACCACGCACAATGGCATGTCTTTCTTTTTCTGCCAGAAAATCTATTTTAAGAAACCAGAATAGTCAACAGTGTTCAAAAGAATTGACTAGTTATCCCTGAGGCCCTTTCAAACATGATCAAAGATTTCCCAATGTGATCTCATCATCATGGATACTCAATTTGTTTTTTCTTATAGAGAAAATGAGTATATAAGACAATATACAAGAAGAAATATCAGTGAGTTTTAAATCAGAACAAGTTACCTGTCACATTGAAGAAAAGGGTAGGCACTAAAGGGAGAACACAGAAAGAAGAATTTCTAAAATATTGGATTTACTTCTTATATTGAGTCAGATGCATACTTTTAGATTTGCATTGGGGAAAATGTACTAGCTAAAAATGGATAAACAAGAATTCTATTTGGCTAATTAAGAATGATATACTGTGTACAACCAATAAGCTGTACTAGAATGAATAAATTACTGATAAGGTTACAAATAGGTAAATGTCACACTTCTGTTAAAATGCAGGAGATAGTGTCATAATGCTGTCTTTATATTCTTAATAAATAGCACTTTGACAAGAACAGGACTGTAAATGACAAAGTACAAGACAAATACCCTGGGAAAAAAAATGAAAGTATGAGAAATTGGCATTTGTACACCTGAAATTCGATGTATCTGTTAGAGATGTCTGGAAGGGTTACTTAGCCAAATTTTACTCAAGCCAATTAGGAGCTGACATTATCAGTTGGAATTAAGAGAACTCCAGAGGTTTCCATTTCAAAAAAACTTTAGAAATTGGTTTGGTGTTCAGCTTCACATTTCGTTTTTTCTTAGCACATATTGATAAAATAGTCACAAGGAGAAATTAACAGTTACGGTTTATTAAATCTCTTTTAAAATGCAGTCAAGGAAAACTAGCCTTGAATTTTTTTTAGATAAAATATGATGGTGATATGAAACAAAAAGTGGCAATTATTGCAGGTTTCCTTTTAGTTTACAAAAGTACTGGAAACTAAATCATATTTCTTCCCTCCAAATTTCACCCATTCCTTACTTTGAATCAATTGCAGAAATGCAGGTGCGTTACTTTGTTGATCAATAACTTTGGAACAATTATGGATCAATTCTATGGTCACTCTGAATTTTCATGTCATTAATCACATAAAAATTGATAATACCTCATTCTGTATTACAATATGATTTTATTTTGCCAAAGGCAAGACACCTATAGTTGAGCTGTATTTGGGGGATTGGGTGAGGAAGTACCTCTATCTTATCTCAACAAAAAACTGGCCAGTATTTTTGTTAATGTAAAGCTTCCTTTTCTTTCTAAAAAATAGTAACAAAATTATTTTTCATTGGCCTATTCCGTTCTTGTGTCTAAACTAACATTACATTAATTTTTAATCTTAGTTTCTGATAAACACAAGCCATTCCTATCAAAATATTATTTATTTCAGTCAATTTTACCAAATAACAAAGACAATATATTTTCTTTTTTTTTATTATGAGCATATGATTTTTTGACAGGCTGTTTCCTCATTGTATAAATTTTTTCCAATCAAACCTACTTTTTTCATACTCTGTGCATATTTTTTGTGAAGTTATACACATTGAAGACCCTAAAAATCCCAGTCTATCATTCAGCTTACCTCTGCGAACTTCTATCTGGTATTGAATCAGTTTCAGAAACACAGACAGATCCAAGGAAATGTCTCTTTATAATGTTCTTAGGATAGACTAGACCCATAAATGTGCCATGAATCAAAATATTAATAATTTGAAAGCTTTCATGCTGTTAGCCCCGATGAAATTCTCAGCATTAACTGGCCAGCTCCTCTGATTTCTGCAGCATCGCAACAGGTTCGAAGATGGGTTGTGGCTGGGTATTCCCTCCCATGGTGTTTCCTCTGGGATGCTCTTCATTATCTCAATGCCTGTGCCATGAAGATAGAAAACTGTAAGCTAACATTTAAGATGTTTCTTCTGGAAGGAAAGTGAGCAGGAACAAGTTATATTGCCACTGCTGTGGCAAATTTTGGTGAACTTTTGGGGTCATTATATCAATTTTTTCTTTGGATTCAAATTGTAATGTCCCCGGCATTTCCTTAATAGGGAATGTGAAGCCTTTATAAAACTCTGAAAGTATTCTGTTTTGATATGTCTTTTTGTTTCTATTCATTTTCAGTTATATGATTGATTTACTTATGCCAAGATTCTGTCACTGTCAGTTATTTAATGAGTGTTTTTTCAGGGTCTGTTTTAAGATCATTATTTGATAGCTGTAGCATGAAGCAGAGGTTGATGATGCCCATAATTGCAAGACTATTCCTGTAAAATAACAATTATTGGGTAATAATTTCAAGAGGAATGAGAAGTGACAAAATTGATTTAAAATATTGTTCTACTTATAAATAAATGCTTGATCTAAAAAAAATTTTCTCCATAAAGTTTGACATCTGACCCCAGATTCTATGTAATCATTATTAGAAATTCCTTCTCTCATTATTTCAGGATTAGTAGTTCTGTGTAATTCATTTTACAATTTCAAATTGTTCTGGTGCCATAAAGTATACAGACTACTTTAAAGATTTCCAAATCCCCTAATTTACCCCACAACAGCATGCAATTTTAGCCAAGATATGTCCTGTTGTTACTAAGTATCTCCCAATGCTTTAGTAAAAGTATTTAGGAGAAATGTTGAAAATGTACATGAAGCTCCTTTCTGATATAGAAACCATTTCTGGAGTATTTACACTGGTTTGATGTTTACATTGCTCTAACTCGGTGCCTCAGATACCTCTGTGACCAAATTTGTCTCCAACCACATAGCTCATTTCCTATAATGTTATATCATAGGAAGCCCTCACAGAGACACTAACACAGCTAAAGATCTTCTGATATTATCAGCAAGGGATGCAAGGACTTTATTGGAATCTGGAGAATTTAACCGCCTTCTCTTAGTCTCCTCACTTACTTCTTATGAAGTTGGCATTACCTGAGACTCTTAGCTGTGATTAAGTACAAGCTTACCTTTTAGGGTAGAAAAAGAAAGATCCTTTGAAAAATGTATCTAAAATAATCCAGAGAACATAATGTTTGTCTTGGTCTGATAATGATAAGAAGTCAAGGATTGGCAGAGAAAATACTAAACGCCAAGATTTGAGCCTGTGGGTCTCTCCGTAAGAGTTTTAAAACTCTTGCCAGTTACCACTTTATCCAATTTGCTATCATTTTCGTATTATCAGCTATCACCCTGTAAAATATTCAAAACCAGCTATTTCTAAAGTAAACATTTTATCTGTTACTTTTAACCAGATAGGTGTCTTTGTCATCCTTCTACTATAAATTGTTCTTTGCCAACCTATACAGGTAGATGAACCAGGCGAGAGTTTTAATCAGCCTTTTCTTGTCCCCTTTGTAAGAAAGAGATGCTTGCCATAGAGAAGGACATGAGTACATTAAAAATAATTTAATAGCCACAATATGATGTTCTTTAAGCTGCAAATTGAGTACACTGGGAATCAACAAATTTGATGAAGCCTGTCTGTCTCTTCCCCAGTGGAGTGAGTGCAGCAGTTAGAAAGAGAAGCAATATTGTGCAACTGGTGCAGTGGTGAGTTAATCATAGTGTATAACCTTGTGTTCATGAAACAGGTTGTTCATTGTTCTGCATCTCTCTTCATTTAAAAAGGATACACAATTCTTTCCTCATTGCATATTACACCAAACGTTTGAGGGAAAGATCCTCATTCGTAAAGGATTTTGGATTTATAATCTAAAACTCAACAATAAAGAAATAATATTCCAAGTCTCTGGTTTCCTAAGATACATAGTAACTGTTTATAAAGAAGATCTAAGAGCTGATATTTGCCAAAGTGATAGAAGAGTTGTTTTTTCCTCTCTACTACCAAGCTTTAAGACATTAAAAGAAGTCTAGTGTATTTGAATATTTTAGAGAAAGCTTTATCATTTTTTAAGATGCCAAGATGCTGCCTACGTTTGCAAAAGTTGTCTAAGAATTTACCATGAGCTGTATTTTCTTCTGGATCTTTGACCAAGGTGATGTCAGCTTATTTCTGGGGAAGGTGTTGAGCTCTTACACATGAAAATGGATATAGGCTATTATCTGGGATGAGTGTCATTTCAATGCTTTATAAATCCATGAAGCTGCTTGTCTCATAAAGTAGAACTGATACAAATTTTGGTTGGATATATAGAGAATTTTATAAATGTATTGCCTTAGAATTTCTGGGTGGAGACCCAACTACAATGACATTGTCATGCAAGAACTATAAAGATAATTAGAGTTAAAAGTTGTTTAAGTTGTGCCCTTAAATACAGCAGAACCTGGAGAAGGTCATACTTCAAAGGTCGATTTTGAGTCCGAATAAAGAAAGACCTAGTAACAGATAGTTTTTTTTTGTCATTTTCTTCTACCAAGTAGAGGTTTATGCCCTCAGAACTAAACTAGTAAAAATATCTGAACAAAAAACCTTTCGTTGTTGGCATAAAAATGTGGTACACTTAGAGACATTTTGTTTGTTGCATATAAATCTAATTTTTCCATAAATTAGATTTATGATATTTTCATAAAGCACTTGATTAGTTTTTCAAGGCGTACCATCACAAAGATGCTTTCCTGCAGAGTTCTTTGTATCAACAGCCTATGGTTGAGATGTTTTCTCATTTCCTGTATAGAGAGAATATCACTAACAAACAAGCAAAAACTTTAGTGCCAAAATAGTGGAACTATTTTGTCATCTTTTGAGAAAAAAGTATACAAAGAAGTCATCTTTTCATTAAGTGGATTCCCTGGTTCCTTTCCAGCTGGTTGTGGAAGTAATGGCTAACATCCTTCAGGTGACTTTGTCTACAAGGATTATTAGCAAATTCTGTAGGAGCAAGCATGTCTGACCTTAACTTAATGGATCCCTTATTCAATCAGTGGCTTCTGTCTTTATGTCTGTTGGCATATCAAAATGGTTTCTGTTCCTAGAAAAGTAATAACATATGCTTATCTTTACTCTTTTTCCAGGTGATTTTGTTTTCAAATGCTCTTTGCGAAAACACCTAGTGTTGTAGAAAGGAAAGTGGCCAGAAAGAACAACTTGGGATCATTAGTAGGTCATTAAATAGCTTAGTGATTTATCCTCATATAGGGCTTATAAACCCTGTATGTGTTTATATGTGCTTCACAGAGTTCGTGTCAGGCTCAAAGGAGATATGTATAAGAAAGTGGTTTATAAATTATGTTCCATTTCATAAATAGACACTATTCACAAACTAAAATCTAATAAAAAACCACAGTTGTAATTTAAACTGCTTGATATAAAAAGAGGTATCATAGCAGGGAAAACACACTAATTTTCGTACAGTAGAGGTATTGAAAACTGAAAATGGGAAGGCAACTTGAAGTCATTGTATTTGATTGAAAATGTTTAATACATCTCATTATTGACAAAATATGTCATCTTGTATTTATTTCAAGGAAACCAATGAATTCTAGGTAGTATATTACAAGTTGGTCAAAATATTCCATGTACAAATAGGGCTTCTGTGTCCATAGCCTTGTAAGAGATACTGATTGTATCTGAAATTATTTTTTAAAAAAATAAATTATCCTGCTTTAGTTAGTGTGTTAAAAGTAGACGATGTTCTAATATAACACTGAAGTGCTTCATTGTATCCCAACAGTTTACCTTCAAGTACTATTATCTTTATTTTTAGGCTAAGCACGTTTTATTATTTTGTCTGTCTCCTATATAGATCTGTTTTGTCTAGTGCTATGAATGTAACTTAAAACTATAAACATGAAGTTTTTATTCTATATGCCCCTTAATAGACTGTGGTTCCTGACGCACACTGTTAGGTCATTATTTTGTTGTACCAAAGTTCTAGTGGCTTCAGAAATTATAGCATCCAATGATTTTTTGGTGTCTGGCTATGAATACTATGGTTGAGAATTGTATTCAGTGATTGTTTCTGCACACTTTTCAAATAAAAAATGAATTTTTATCAATTATTTTCTGTACTCAAAGCAACTTTATTTCTGTGCTGAAGTTGAGTGTATGGTGAGTGGGGAACATTAAACCAATATTAGCATGGAACTTGTATCACATTAAAAATGGATTCCATTCCCAACTAGGAAATAAGTGATTTGGACTTAGCAAAGTGATTTTTACTTACCTCTCCAAACTTTTCATTAATTATTTAAAGACTGGGCTTTGTGAGTGAATTTTTAAAATAATTTTGAAGGAAACATTTATTAAACTTAGCAATTAACATGTTGAAGTGTTCACTAGTACATAAGCACTTCCACGTATTATAACCTATTTCTTCTCCATAAGAAAATGCTGAGCGGGTGATGGTATCTACCTTAGTGGCACACTGGTGAAAGATGGTGTTCGAGGCCAACTCCAGACCACAACTGTACAGCTTCCTTTACAACGTTCATTTGCAAAGGCTGACTTGTTCCCAGAGTGGATCTCCCTCCATATGTTACTTAGATTGGCTTTGCCAAGATAATGATGAGTTCTTAATTTAAAGAAAAACAGCTCTCCCACTGCAGACAAATAAATCCTTGGCACCATTCTCTCAACTTTATTCCCCAGTAGCAATAATGCTGTTTCTCACAGGCAGAATCTTTTGCCCACTGGGTTCATCTTAAATAATTCAAGATAAGTAATTGAGAACTCATTTTTCTTAATGGTTTTATAGAATTTTTAAAAAGTCATAGCATGCCCCATATTGAGGAAAAATAAAATAAAATAGAGCTGCTGGACATTCACTGTAATTATAGAATTTCTGTTTTTAAAGCCATATATAAGGTGTATTATTCACATTTCTCCATGCCAAGGAGAATTTCATTTCTAATATGGATTGCTACTTGTGGGGAAAGAATAGCCACAATAGTGTGAGCATGGCTGTTCTCTTAGAAACTCATTTAGGTGACTTGCATTACAGCTTAGGAAGCCTATACACTAATTAAGATTTAACTAAAGCTATATTATAGGTACTCAATGTTTTGTGATGGTAATCTGACTTTTGCAATTACCATAGTTTTGGACCATTTCGCTGAGAAAGAAAAAAGACTGTCCATTACCAAAAGGATAAAAATTAAAACCAGCAAGATTACAAGAGAGGATTTCATCTGTTCAATTGATACCCCCAAGAAAGTTACATCATGAGCTCGTTCACTCTCATGAGAAAGTGAACCAGAAGGAGTGATTAGGAGTTGTGCTGGTTAGAACATTGAATTATGAGTACTCCCACTCTGAGCAACCTTGGGACGTTTCTCCTGCCCTTACTTCCAAGGGCATTTCCTCTAGCCAAGAGGGGAAGTCAAAGCAAGACCACTTAACTGAACCATCTAGGCTCAGTTTTTCTTTTGATGCTTTTTGCAGAGAACATGGGCTTTCTCAGTATATTAGGGAAACTAGACCCAGGAGGGGATTGAGATACAGATTCCAAAAACTTGTTGGCTAATTACTGCTCAGCATTCAAAGAATTGGAAGGATAACTTACTAATCAAATAAAAGGAATGATTTATACAAAGGAAATATGACAAAATATATGCATAGGTAAGGATTTAGATGATATTGAGTCTTCCTCTCCTATTTAAATTGCAAATCTATAGTTAACATTTGTTAAATTATCACCCAATTTAAAATTGCAACCACACTGTCATCCCTAAAACTTCCTATTTGTGGGTTCAGCTTTACTTTTCTTCAATTCTTCAGACACCTCTGACTGTATTATCTGTCTCTCCTCACTGAATATATTCCCATGAAGGTAAAGACTTTTTCTTTCTTCCCTGCCCCTCCCCATCTACCCCACCCCCAAACTGCCCACTACTGTAGCCCTGGCATCTAGAACAGTGCCTGGCAAGTAGGATGTGATCAATAAATATTCGTTGAAAGAAAAATGAGTGAATCCTGCCAGAGAACCTGATTGGGTGGACTGTAGAATAACAGTGCTCATGTCTTTTACTACTTTATTGAAGCAAATATTATATACAATACATTGCACATATTTAAGCTGTATAAAATAATGACTATTGTCATGGAATGTTCCCATGAAAAAATCATCATTTTGAAGACACTGAACATTGCTATGGCCTCCAATGTTTCCCTGTGCCCTTTTGTAGTCTCTTCCTCCTTCTACTCCTGTCCCCAGGACCCTGGAACAATGTGGGGGTTGCAAACACAGACCATCCCCTAACCAGGAAGTCAAAAATTGGCATATAACTTCTGATTCCCCTAAAACTTAACTACTAATAGTCTGCTGTTGACCAGAAGCCTCACTGATAACATAAACATTCAATTAACACATATTTGGTATATGTATTATATACTATATTCTTACAATAAAGTAAGCTAGAGAAAAGAAAATGTTATTAAGACAATCCTAAGGAAGAGAAGATATCCTTACTATTCATTATGTGAAAGTGGATCATCATAAGAGTCTTCATCTTTGTCTTCACACTGAATAGACTGAGGAAGAGGAGGAAGAGGAGGGTTGGTCTTGCTGTCTTAGGGGTGGCAGAGGTGGAAGAACATTTACATGTAAGTGAACCCTTGCAGTTCAATGCCATGTTGTTCAAGGTCAACTCTACTAATTTGCTGTCATTATGATGTCATATAGTATATCTTCTTTTTCCCTCTGGCTTCTTTCACTTAGCATAAGGATTTGAGATTTATCCATTGTATATATTTGTTTGTGATTTGGTCCTTTTATATTGTTGAGTTATATTCCAATATATAAGTGTACCACATTTTGTTTATCTATCTGTTAATGGACATTTGTTTTTAGTTTGAGGCTCTTACAAATAAAGTGCTATGAAAATTCACATACAATTCTTTCTGTGGAAAGAATCTTTTGTTTCCCTTGGGCAAAATAATGAGGAATTGAGTGACTAGATCAGATGGCAAGTTCATATTTAAATTTTTAAGAAACAGCCCGTTTTCCAAGTGGTTGTACTATTTTTGAATTTCCACTTGTACTAAATGAAAAGTCCAGTTTTTCCACATCCTCAGTAATGGCAAGTCCTTTTAATTTTAGTTGTTCTAATGGGTTAGAGTGTTAGACACCACTAATGTGGTATCTCTTAGTGGTTTTAATTTGCATTTGACTGTATTAATGTATTAATACAGCTAATGTATTAAGCATTTTTCAGGTGTGTATTTGGCATTTGTATATCTTGTCTTGTAAAGCAATGGTTCAATCATTTTTGCCCATTTTTATTGTATTATTATTTTTATGTTTTAAGAGTCTTTATGTATTCAGGATTCAAACCCTATATTTGTTGTGAGTATTTTCTCTAATTCTATGGCTTACTTTTTGTTTCTCTAGTGGTGTCTTTCAAAAAGGAAGAGATGAATTTTAATAAAATTCGATTTATAATTTATTTTTCTTTTTTGGCTTATGTTCTTTGTGTGCTATTTTAGAATCTTGCCTGCCTTAATATTGCAAAGAAAATCTACTAGGTTTTCTCCTAGAAATTTTGTAGTTTTAGCTTTACATCTAGGCATATTGCCCATTTCAGGTTAATTATTGTGTATGGTATTAAGTAAGGATCAATGTTTATTTGTTCCCCCCACCCCATGCAGACATTTCCAGTATTTCTGGTACCATTGGGAAGACTTTCCTTCCCCCATTGGATAGCCTTGACATCTTTTTCAAAAATCAATCATCTAGATGGATCTACTTATGCATTCTTTTTTCCAACCATTGATATGTCTTTTCACCAACTGCTAATATGTTGATTCTTTTATGTTAATCTTGTACTCTGTGACCTTGTTAACTTCACTTTTTCCAAGCTTTATTGAGATATAATTAACAAATAAAAATTATAAATATTTAGGATATATAACATTTTGATATACATAAACATTGTGATTACTATAATCAAGCTAATAAGCATATCTATCACTTCACATAGTTACCTTCTGTGTGTGGGGGGTGGGGTGAAAATATTTAAGAACTATATCCTTAGCAAAGTTCAAGTATACAATATCTGGTAGTTTTGTAGTTTTATTAGAGTTCTCTATATCAATAATTATATGAAACGCAAAAAGTGAATAGTTTTACTTTTTCCTTTCCAATCTGTATGCCCTTTCCTTCCTTCCTTCCTTCTTCTTCTTCCTCTTCTTGTTTCTTCTTTCACTTTCTTTCTCTTTCTTTTCTTTCTTTCTCTTTTTCTTCTTCCTTTCTATTTTCTTTTCATTTTCTTTTATTTTTCTTTTCATTTTATTTCTTTTCTTTTTCTTGCCATATTCCAATGACTAGGACCTGCAGCACAATGTTTAAGACAAGTGGTAACAAAAGCAGGCATCCTTGCCTTTTTCCCACTATCAGTAGGGAAAGCATTAGTCTTTCACCATTAATTATATTAACTGAAAGCTTTTCATAAATGCTCATTATCAGAAATGATGAAGTTTTCTATGATTCCCAGTTTGCTTAATGTTTTTATCATGAAAAGGTGCTGAATTTTGTAAAGTGATTTTTTCATGTACTAAAATTACCATATAATTACTCTCCTTTATTATGTGTATATGGTGAATTACATTAGTTGGTTTTCTAGTGATAAACCAACTTTACATGCCTAGGATAAATCCCAATTTTCCATAATTCTACCACAACTTTAAACAATTTTTTTGTGTAGGGGAAAATAAATATATTTCTTTCCCATCTTAGTTTCATGGCTGAAGCTCCTATAAGGAAAGATAGATTAATAAGAGACCAATATACAAATCTATTTAAGTTGTATGTAGCATAGGAGCCTTATAAAAAAATTAAGACCTGAAGAGATGGGTAAAGCTGTGTTTTTTAAATGCTAGTTTTGATGAAGATGTGGATAGTTGTAAAGAAGTATATTGGAGAAAAGGAGTATGAGCTAATGTTAACAAAGTCGGAGGAAATTAGCAAGGCCTGTTTGCTCAGATTCTTCTCTGTGTCCCTGTGTCTTCCAAGATAAGGATATTCCTTTCCGGTGGGTATAAGGAGGACACCTCTTGAATGAGGGTCATATAGGGGAAAGTTAAAAAAAAATTCTTGCTAGATTTTATGACCTGCTTCAGGGCAGAAGGAGGGAAAGTAAGAGTGGCCTTCCTGCTTCTGCTGTTTTCTCAAGTGCCAAGGTGCCATGTTTTGGGGTAGCATGTCCTGAAAGCCATCATTAGTATATACATTAATAATAAATCAATTAATATTGTTACTTAAATCTTTATTGCCTCCTTAATATTTTCAACCAAAAAAATAAGAAAGGAAGGAAGGGAGACAAGAAGGAAGTTATAATGATTGCAATATTAGTTGGGGGACTTTTCAATTCTGGGTGGATAGAGTAACTACTTGGATATTGATGAGGATTCTGTATTTATTTGCAGGTCAGAAGAGAGGTAGAGATGTTCAAAGTAAACATGAATGAATTTGAGAAGTTGTGTGTGTGTGTATGTGTGTGTGTGTTCCTCTTAATTTTATAACTCTTTTTTCAAATTTAGAGTAAAAGCTTAGTAGATTTATTTTATTGTCAATTTAAATCCAAGGAAAAGCAGCAGAAAAATTCAGGAAGCTATTTATAAATCTGTTCACTGACCAAAACAATACATATAGTATGGATAATATTGTCATAAACAATCAGATAAAAACTACTGGTCTGGCGCTGCTGGCTCACGCCTGTAATCCCAGCACTTTGGGAGGCTGAGGCGGGTGTACCACCTGAGGTCAGGAGTTCGAGACCAGCCTGACCAACATGGCAAAACCCCGTCTCTACGAAAAATACAAAAAAATTAGCCGGGCGTGGTAGCAGTCGCCTGTAATCCCAGCAACTTGGGAAGCTGAGGCAGAAGAATTGCTTAAACCTAGGAGGTGGAGGGTGCAGTGAGCCGAGATTGCGCCATTGCACTCCAGCCTGGTCAACAAGAGCAAAACTCTGTCTCAAAACAACAACAACAACAAAACAAAAACAAAAAACCACAAAAACCAAAAAACTACTTAATTCATTTATGCATAATTTTAATATAAAAAGAAAACCAAACAATTCACACAATGTAGCATCAATTTTCTTTATGGTAAGGCATATTATAAGCAATTATTCAAAAGATATACTATACTAATTGTTTAAACATTTTACAATGATAATTTGTAACAACATATGTAATCAGGTAGAACTAAGTTTCTTTTCTTTTCCTGACGTCATGTATGAATTTCAGACCCACCTCAGACCTTCTTATCCAATAAATTCAAGAGTATAATTAGAAGTACATTTATTTGGAATAAAACTGAACTAGTGTTTCTTTTCCTATATTTCCTGTGGAGTACTATTTTAGCTGAATAAATATTATTCCCCCTTGTAATCTTGTTTTTTCACTGAGAAGTGTTTTTTTTTCATAAAAAAATATTTCAAATGATAATTTTATGATAGTGGATATAGGAAACAATCCATACATGACGAATAAATGATAAGGCTGATGGTATTATAAAGACAGCTACTCGGGAGGCTGAGGCAGGAGAATCGTTTAGTTTTGGGAAGGGCTATTATAATTTAACCTATAAAGTAAATTTCTCCCAAAGTTAGCTTGGCCCACACTCAGGAACGACCAAGGGCAGTTTCGAGGCAAGATAGATAGTTAGTTAGGTCAGATCTCTTTCACTGTCATAATTTCCCCACTGTTATCATTTTTGCATAGGTGGTTTCACCACTGTATTTCCATGTTCAAAAATGAGTATAGTGAAATCAAAATAAAAACCAACAGTGTCTTTCCACTTTTGACCTTAGAATAAGTTATTCTAATGGAAATCATCAAGATTGTTAGGTCAGTTAAATAAGCCCATTCCAAAATCTGAAATTTATTACAATCCAGCATGATGAATGAGGTATAAAAGGAATCTGGTCTCCTAGTAAAAGATGGATTCTCTTACTACACTGCAAATACTTAAAGCAGGACTCATGATCCTAATTTTCCTACAAGTGTGCCTGAAAATGTATCATGAAGAAATTCTTCAATGTGACATAAAGTCATAAATAATAAATGTATGATAAACAGATTTTTAGCAGGGAAGTTTGTCTGAACTGAGTTCTCACAATGGTAGTCCAGCTGGTGAAAGATCAACTCATTTCAGCAAAATATTGATTCTATCAGTATTTGTTGTTTCTTACTGTCATCCACAAAATAACACAGGCAGTCATCCAGGAAGCTATGTGTTGATTAAAGTGGCAAAAATAGAGAGATTTCTATAGCTGGGAAATTTCTTAGACCACCATGTGAGCAAGTAGAATGAATATCAATAGCCAAGTCAAAAGGTTCAAATTTTTGCTTCACAGTTAGCAGCTGGGCAAATTACTCAACCACTCTCAGTATCTTTCTCTGTAAAACAGGAATAATCTGCTTCTGAGGGCCTTGGGGAAGATAAAAGAAATTAATACAAGTAAAGTGCTTAGACTTGTTGCTGGTATAAGGTAACTATGCCCTAAATGTTAACAGATAAATATACCTTCAAAATAGGCAAGCAATAAAAATGTTTCCAAAGATACCATGAAGCATAAAACTCACACACAGTTACACAACAATTCAAGGATTACAGTACTTGGATAAATTTATAAATACATTACATCATCTCATTTTTATATACCTTCAAATATTTATAGACAACACTGATATTTCACATTCCATAATGAAAGAGTCAGCATCTTTCCTGAGCAAATATTTAAAGTTATACACTAGAGAGGAAGATCAAAGGCCTAAAGGAAATTCATCCTTTAGGGGGACCAAGGTCTCTCATTATACATTTAATTGAAGTTTGTTCTTTCCTGACTGTATGTCTGCATTTCTGCAAGTCAGAATTTGTTCTATTCACTGCAATCACAAACTCCACCTACAAAGAAGGCATGTATCAGAATTTAAGCAAACTTTCACAAATACACTATATATATCTTTCCAATTTATAAATTCAGATTCTTTCTGGCTGCAGACAGCAGTCATTATTCCTTTGAGCCTATAATATATACATTTTCATGGAAGTATGAGCTAACAGCATTATTTTTCTATCCCCCCCAATATTTTATTTAGATACTATTAATAACTATCAAGAAGAAAATTAGTCACAAAGGCAGAGGAAACCATGTGCATCCCTGTGCGTTTGTGTGTACAGGTTACCTCTAGAAACCAATTTTTAATCCCAGAACTAAGAAGAACAGTCATTCTCTGATGTGTGGTGAGGCAGCCATGATTCTCAACTTCAGAGGGGCATATGGGTTGGGGAATTAGCTAAAAGGAATCTGCTCTTTCTCCTGCCCATAATTCAGTCAAGTATAATTCTCCCACAAACAATGGATCAGGAGATGAACTTATGTCACTGTACGATCTTTCCTATCATCCAAAAGTTAACTTTCAAATATGTTTGCTCATTCATACATATACATGCCCTTCATACATATATATGCAGGAAATGTATGTTCATTCATACATATATACACTCTCCCTTCTATTTATACTCTTAAAAACCACTATAAAAAAGTCAGAATTGACAATCTTAAAACAGTCCCAGTAGAAAAAAAAAATCTGAAAACAAGATTCAGATTTTTTTTTTTTAAATTTAAAGCAGAATCTGTCTTCCATCATGAGAAGGCACCTGGTTTCTTCAACTATTTGGTAAGTTTTGAAGAGTCCATCCATTAAATATATATTTGTTTGATTTTCTGAAATGTCATCTTCTTGCAAAGCCATTGGTATGTAATAAGTTCCATTTAAATAATGGCATTGTGCCATTTTAACATGAAACTTGGGCTGTGTTTCAGAGAATAAATAAGACTCACGCAGTCTTTCTAAATCAGATCTTCATCCAGCCAGTTCATTTCCGTAACCTAATCAACATTAAATAAGGGGAAACACCTTCGGTCTTCAATTCACTGTAGAAAAGACAACAAGATGATCAAAATGGAGAATGTTAAACTCTAGTGATTATGGCTAGACTACCACACTCAACTACTACAATACTATTCATATCAAATCTGAACTAACTGCTTTGTTCTAAGAGATGTGTTAATAGATGTGTTCTGACCAGTTCCCCATGATATACAGTAGAATCGCATTGTGAAAGCATTTAATGCATGCAAATTCTGCTAGATGTAACAGGACAAGAATGAGGGAGCATGAGGGAAGCCGGAGAGAGGAAGAGCCTGTATCTGCCATTCCACCTGGTGAAGACATTCCCCAGAGTGAGTTGGAGATGACAAAACACAAATCAACTGTTCCCCCAGGCTATTTTAGTTCAATGCATTTTGCATAGCCTGAATTTATTTCCTCACTGTGTGATTCTAGTATTTAAAACTGTAAGTATGTGTGTGTATATATATACATATGTACACAGACATATGTATGCATGCACACACATATATACATATGCATATTTTATTATTGTTGTTTAACAACATGGCCCCTCATCTCAAGCAAACCACTCAAGAAACATCAGGCTGGATGCAGTGGCTCATGACTGTAATCCCAACACTTTGGGAGGCTGAGGTGGGATGATCACTTGAGCCCAGGAGTTCAAGACCAGCCTAGGCAGCATAGCAAGACGCTGTTTTCCACAAAAAGAAAATAGCCAGGTGTGATAGTGTGCCTGTAGCCCTAGCTACTGGGGAGGCTGAGGTGGGAGAATCCCTTGAGCCCAGGAGTTTGAGGTTAAGATGAGCTATGATTGCACTGCTGCACTCCAGCCTGGGCCACAGAGTGAGGCCCTGTCAAAACAGAAAAACAAAGAGAGAATGAAAGGAAGTGGAGGGGAGGGGAGGGACTAGTTGGGAAGAGGAGAGGGGAAAGGAAGGGCAGAGAGCGGGAAGGAGGGTAGCGGAGGAAGGGGAGAGAAAGAAAGGAGAGGGAAGAGGGGAGGGAAAGGAAGGGAAGAAGGAAGGACGGAAGGAAGGAAGGAAAGAAGGAAGATCTATATGTTCTAATGCTCAAGTAAAAAAGAAAAAACCTTGTTTGTTTGTATTCCCTGAGAGAATGTGTAGAGATTTGCCAAGATTAAATTTTTATGTGTACATAATTTTCTAATTTCAGTCTTAACAGTTATCTTTATACTCAAATCTCTCCCTAGAGTTAATTCCATTGTATATTTGTGAATCCAGATTTACCAAACCAAACTACCACTTACATTTTTCAAGCAACCAATGGGCCATATTTTATTTTGCAAATGTGAGTCCTGCCTTTATATCAGGAGTGCCCAGCCCCTGGGCCATGGACTGGTACCAGTTTATGGCCTGTTAGGCATAGGACTACACAGCAGGAGGTGAGCAGCGGGCAAGAGAGCGAAGCTTCATCTGTATTTACAGCCACTCCCCATCGCTCACATTACCTCCTGAGCTCCACCTCCTGTCAGATCAGCAATGGCATTAGAGTCTCATAGGTGCACGAACCCCATTGTGAACTGTGCATGCGATGGATCTAGGTTGCATGCTCCTTATAAGAATCTAATGCCTGAACATCTGTCTCACCCCCAGATGGGACTGGCTAGTTGCAGGAAAACAAACTCAGGGCTCCCACTGATTCTACATTATAGTGAGTTTATAATTATTTTATTATACATTACAATGTAATAAAAATAGAAATAAATGTAATGCACTTGAATCACCCCGAAACCATCCTCTCCAACCTGGTCCATGGAAAAACTGTCTTCCATGAAAATGGACCCTGGTTCCAAAAAGGTTGGGGACTGCTGCTTTACATAATTAATATGAGAATTTCTATCAAAAATCACAGAACAAAGGGGACATTCAGTCTCGTTTCACCACTTCAATTAGGAAATTTCCCCCATTTGGCCTTTCCCAAGTCACAGGGAGAAGAAAAATCTTTAAACAGTAAACCTTTAACTATTAATTAGTTAAATACTAATTAATAGCTATAGCTAAAGCGTTGGCCAAAGAAATCATTCTCTTCAACATGACCCCTATACACCAGCCAGAGTCTCAGCTTTCAATACTAGAGTAGTTACCATATGAAGATAACCAGCTGTTTCATTGTCTGCTCCATTCTGGCCCCATTCCCTCCAGGGTCCAAGCAGCTGGGACTGGCCATAGTGCTTCACCATCCCAGTGGGAATGGTAAAGATGGAAGGGAGCAAAATATTAGCCATCCTTCCTTCCCTTAGAATGTCACGCTTGCCCTCCTAGTCCCAACTTTTCCCATCTTCCCCAACTGAAGTGACTCCACTCTCCCTGCTTCTGAAATGTAGGCATTTCATCTCCTCCTGGGAAACCTCTGAGGCTTCATTTCTTTTCTTTTCTAGAAGTTGCAGGGCTAGTGGCCAAAAAGTTTCTAACAAGCATCTGGAGGCCAAAAGATTTTAGAGGACTTGAATCATAATAGTTTCATCTCTAGTCTCTAATTACATACATCATTAGCAAAGTGAAATACTGTTTCAGGCAGTTTTAAAGAGAGAAGAATCTTCCTGAATTCCTAGACTGATGCTAATCATAGTGGGTCTGATTTTTCCACCTCCGGCACTGGGCTGAAGAGACGTTTAGAAAATAAGATTCTTCCCTAGAGGGACTAGCTTGGGAAATTCAAAAGCTGTTAGAAGAGGAAGTTTTTAATCACTTTTTGAATGATACATATAATTAGAGACTATGTTTTCTTTTAAATGATAATTTCATTGGGTTTGTGGAAATGAGATTTGAGCCCAGATTCTGATTTTGCCAACAACCACAACAAAAATTTAACTTAAAAAAATGACTTAGATGGTTTCAACCATCATTTCAATTTCTTTAGTAGGTCATCATCATCGCTTGAAATCATTCATTATTAGATAGTTGTTGAAGAACCTTGTCCTTAGCAATGCAGGAAATTAAAAAGAACTATTCTTGCCCTGGTGATATTTATATTAATAATTTATTAGAGTTGACAACATAGCAATTTCAAAAAATGCCAACAATTAAAGATTAAAATGTCCACCAATGGCATAAAAAACTTGAGCAACAGAAGAAGAAAGACAAAAAAGGAGATGATCTGTAATGTCTAGGTGTTGGAGTTGAGACTGGGCTTGTTTTAGGGCAAAGAAGAAAAAAAGAGATATCTAAATTTGTTCATTAATTTATTTAGTATTTCTGTGTTAGGCTTTGAGGATTAAATGATGAACAAGATTAACACAGTTCTGAATAGAAACTGGGAGAAAAACAGTAAACAAATGATTGCATAAGCAGTGAGAGACTGGAATCTTTCTTGAGTGGGTTGAATGTCTAACATGTTCAACATAGTTTGTGAAGACAGGGTGGAAGAAGACAGAGACCTTACCTTGTAGAGACAGCCTTAGATACCTTTGTCCTAGGAGTTTCAGATGAAAGTGCTACCTGGGTTTTTAGTTCTTTATTCTAAAATTGAAAAAAAATGCAGACATCAAATAGCTAACACATTTATTAGCTACACCCTCAATGCTTCTATTCAACCCAACACCTGCCTCACTCGTTGGCAGCAAGTTTGTTACTGCAGTTATGCTATAGAACACAGAAAATAGCCAGTTGAAAGTCACTAAATATTATCTCTGAAGATGCAGCTACTCCTTTAAAAATGTATAATTTACCAAGGGACTAAAATAGAGTATTCTGATTTAGCATCTGAAATTCAACAGCTGAAGTATCCATATTTTATTTTACAGAGTTTTAAAAATACAGGCAAATGAAAAGAACTTTTAAGGAACCTTGTTAAAGATACCCACAATATCGATCACATGTTCGTCTTTCTTTTGCGATCTCTTGATTATAAACCCCATGAAAATAGGTCCCATCTGCTCTTTACTATTAATATAAGTTCATGGCCTCTATAGCCTCAATTTTCTTATGAAACCTTAGTTTCTTTATATCTATACTAGTGGTAAATGATACATGTCCTGCCTACTTTGTGTAAGTGTTTGGAAGAAACAAGTGTCATATGAACATAATATTTTACATCTGGAAGCACTCTCATAATTCTGGGAGTTCATGCAACAGCTAAGAACAGGAGTGGTTAGAGCACAAGTTCTCAGGTACAAATCCTAGCACAGCCACTCACTGGTTACATGACCTCATTTAGGTTACTTAACCTCTCTGTGCCTAATTTCCTCATCTGAATTACAGATATAATAATAACGCCTTCTTCACAGATTTAAAATGAGATAAAAAAATACGTCAAGTGCTCAGCTAGTGCCTGGCACAGATTTTAAGAGTAAAGGCAATTGGTTATGATTTTCTAGTCGAAGTGCCTTTTTTTTTGACAGTGTCTGGCTCCGTCACCCAGGCTGGATACAGTATCTCGGCTCACTTCAACCTCCACCTCCAAGCCTAAACCTGCCTTCCACTCAGCCTCCCGAATAGCTGGGACCACAAGTGTGCGCCACTATGCCTGGCTAATTTTTGTATTTTTGGTAGAGACAGGGTTTCACCATGTTGCTCACACTGGTCTTAAACTCCTGGACTTGAGTGGTCCACCTGCCTCAGCCTCCCGAAGTGCTGGGATTGTAGGTGTGAGCAACCACACTCAGCCTCAAGTACCATTTTTATAACTATAAATTGAATTCCAAAGACTTCCAGTGCCCCACATCCTATTCATGCAGAGCTCAATGCCAAGCTGTGTCCTCCTGTCCAGAGCCAGTGTTTTCTCTACAACATAGTCAAGTGAGCAATTTCACTTCCCAGATCTGGAAAGTGAGACTTAAAACAGTTAGGGATCATGAGCAATGCTGTTGCCAGTGGGTTGCACTTTAAAGGACACACCCATATAAAAGTGTCTGCGACCAAAAGGTAGCTGGGGGGAACGATGACAGGTGATGAACAGCAGAACATCAGCTCCCTTCCCTTTCAAGGAACAGACTTAGAGAGTCATGTAATTATAGTTTAAAAGGTATTTTCTTTCTTTTTTTTTTTTTTTTGAGACAGGGTCTCACTCTGTCGCCCAGGCTGGAGTGCAGTGGCACGATCTCAGTGTTACAAGGTGTCATTTTTCTGGCCGCAAATGTTTGAGGCCAGTGGTGCCTTTGCCACAGTTTTACTTGAGTCCGTTGGGCTCATTTTGTCCACTCAGCCTGGCAGGCTGCGAGCTACTGGCCTAGGTCTCATGCCTGTCAAGGGCAAGTCAGGTGTGAAATGGTGAGGGGTGTGTGAGCAAGTGGTGTGGGGTCCGGCCACTGTGTATAGTCAAACATGCCGACTGCTACAGTGGGGCACACAGCGCCAGGTACTGGCATGGGTGCTGGCTCTGCGAGGCTGCGGCTAGACCAGGTGCACCATAAGCAGCTTCCACAGCTGGCACCGGGGAACACGGTGGCACCCGGAAGCTTGGAGATGCCAGGAACCGCAAGGCCCCAGAGAGAGAGTCACAGCCCTGGCTCAGGGAGCTCCCAGGTCTGGGCTGCCCAAAGGGCCACAGCTCTTCTTTCCTTCTCTTTGCCTTCAACATGGCGAGCAAGGGGCATGTCTCAGCCCTGTTTGTGTTACAGCTCTTTTAGCCCAGGCATCCAGTGGGTCCTGAGTTCTTGTCCGGCAACCAGGAAGAATGAGGTACCCAGACAAGTGTAGAGTGACCAAGACAAAGAGGAGCTTTACTGAGCAATAGAACAGCTCGGAGGAAACCTGCAGGGGGCAGCTCCTTTCTGCAGCCAGGGTGTCCTGACAAGTGTCCAGCTCCTAGCAGAGAAGGTAGCTCCTCTCTGCTAGGCAAGTAATCCCAACAAGTGTTCAGCTATCAACAGAGACGGTAGCTCCTCTCTACAGCTGGCTGCCCCATCGTCTGTGCAGCTCTCATCAAAGAGGAAGCCCTAGAGTGGGTGGCTCCTCTCTGCAGGCAGGTTGTCCCAATATCTGCTTGATTCTCAGTAGAGAGGAGGCCCTGGAGTGGGTAGCTCTTCTCTGCAGCTGGTCATCCCAATGTCTGCCCAGCTCTGGCTAAGCCTGGGGCTTTCATGGCCTCAGAGGGGAAGGAGGTATGTGCTGATTGCTCCATGGGCAGCCATGAGTGGGCCCACAAAAGGCAACACAAGTTCTTACTCCAGTCCATAAGACTGGCAGCCCGGCCCCCAGCATTCAGACCCTCCCTGTCCTGAAGGTGAGGACTCACTGAGACCTGCCCCCTTCTGCCCAGGAGCCTGTCTGCCTTCTGCTGTGGTTCATAGCGCCCAGGCTGTTTGTGCCAAGGGGCACCTTCAGGCCAGCACCAAGCTGCCCTCAGCACCCCCTTGGCTTCCCTCTCATGCTCATTGGTGCCCAAAGTCCAGAGGGGGTTGAGGCAGAAGGGGGTTAGCATGTCAGCTCTAACTTGAGCATGCACACACCCAGCTGAGCTGTGACAGTGCCTGGGCTTGGTCCCAACTTTGCTCCGAGATTGGGGAGCCAACAGCAGGGAGAAGCCAGGCAGTGGGAGCAGGCACTTCCGAGCCTGCAAGGGCAAGGGGGGCCTTCCAAGGCCCCCAGGAGTGCAGGGACTCCTGAATCTGCAGCCACAGTTCAAACAGCTGCAGCTGTGCCCAGTAGGGGTGGGGCTCTTGTGGGCTCCATGAAGAATGCAGCCCTTGCCACGCCTCCCTGCTGCAGCCAGTGAGATGGCAATAGACCCTCCAGATGGCTCATTACAGCCATCAATGGCTCACTGCAACCTCCACCTCCACTTCCTGGGTTCAAGCGATTCTCCTGCCTCAGCCTCCCGAGTAGCTAGGTTTACAAGCATGTGCTACCACAGCTGGCCATTTTTGTATTTTTTTTAGTAGAGACAGGGTTTCACCATGTTGGCCACGCTGCTCTTGAACTCCTGGCCTCCAGTGACCCGCCCGCCTCAGCCTCCCAAAGTACTAACATTACAGGTGAAAGCCACTGCACCTGGCCTACAAGGTATTTTCTGAAATTCCACCTGATGGTTTGGAGTAAGTTAATGGTTTAGAGTCAGCCTTGAATTGTGCCTCTTCTTTTTTTTTTTTTTTTTTTTTTTTTGAGACGGAGTCTCGCTCTGTCGCCCAGGCTGGAGTGCAGTGGCGCGATCTCGGCTCACTGCAAGCTCCGCCTCCCGGGTTCACGCCATTCTCCTGCCTCAGCCTCCCGAGTAGCTGGGACTACAGGCGCCCGCTACCACGCCCGGCTAATTTTTTGTGTTTTTAGTAGAGACGGGGTTTCACCGTGTTAGCCAGGATGGTCTCGATCTCCTGACCTCGTGATCCGCCCGCCTCGGCCTCCCAAAGTGCTGGGATTACAGGCGTGAGCCACCGCGCCCGGCCGAATTGTGCCTCTTCTTAGTTCCCAGCATTTATCATGAATAATAACTCAAAGATGGAGCCAGTATCTTCACATGCAATCATCATTTCACTGTGAAATTTCAAGAGTGAAGCTAAGTTTCACCAAGGAAATGTACTTCAGATTTGATCAACTGATGGTGAAGATTTCCTCATATAATGAATATAAATCTATTATACACTCCAAACAAGGGCAGGCACATATTATAGGCCAAGCATGTGCCTAGAAAAAACTCCCTCTCTATAGTACTTTACACTTGACAAAGCAATTTGAAACACACTCTCTTGATGACAAGCATGATTGAAATGAAAATATTCTGTGACTGGACAATTAGGTAAAAGCTACTTAGGTTTTCCCCAGAATAAGCTCCCAGTTTCTCAACCAATTCAGTACCAAACAATACAAAAGCATAGGAGTTATTATGTTAGACTCTCTTCAATTTATTTTAAATTCCATGCTGATTTGTTTCATCTACCAGATTTAGGCATTTAGTCTTGATTCATAGACTTTTCTGATTTTTCCTTTAACTAGGACAGTATATGCATGAGTTTTATTTAAAAACTACAAATCACTGGCCAGAATATGCCTGCCATTATTATGGCTCTGTCTAAGGATAGTTTATTGACATAGTTTTCACAAAGAATATAATTTTTGCATACTTAATATTTTAGCAACACACTCCAGAATTAAATTTAAAGGATGATGGTGCTTATATAAAGTAGGATAATCTTCAAAGTTTAGAAAATGGAGTAATTTCTGAAAATGCATTTCCCTAGGAGCAGGTCCTTAGCGAAGAAACTAGAAATGCAAGAAATATGAGTGTCAGAGCTGTAAATTAAGATGATGAAAGATATGCAAAACCAGAAAGAAAGTAAATAATTTTGGTAGAGTTAAGCAGAAATTTTCTGGTGATATTTAAAACTGGCTAAGAAGAATTAAACATTTTTTAAAAGATAGGGTTATATGAGTCAATTTTATCACCTATAGGGAGGGGAAAAAAAACTGCTAGGATAGAAAGACCACCACAGGAAAAAAGGAGGTGTTTCCATTACTTGAAAGCTAGAAATAAGATAGAAAATATTTAATACAGTAACTGTGACAATGACTAAAATCAATGTAAAAGACTATGCAAATTTAATGTTATAACCAGGTGTTTAAAAATATATTGGCTACACATATATATTTCACAAACATGTATACACATACACACACACACACTTTTAATCACCCAGTGTATTAGTCTGTACTGACGCTGCTAATAAAGATGTACCTAAGACTGGGTAATTTATAAAGGAAAGACGTTTAATGGACTCACAGTTCCACATGGCTGGGGAGGCCTCACAATCATGGCAGAAGGGAAAGGAGATGCAAAGACACGTCTTACATGGAGGCAGGCAACAAAGAATGAGAACCAAGCGAAAGGGGTTTCCCCTTAAAAAACCATTAGATCTCATGAGACTTATTCACTACCGTGGGAACAGTACAGGGGAAACTATCCCCAGGATTCAAAGATCTCCCACAGGGTCCCTCCCACAACACGTGGGAATTATGGGAGCTACAATTCAAGATGAGGTTTGGGTGAGGACACAGCCAAACCATATCACCCAAATACCCAGATAAGCAGATATTGATGGGCAGACATGTGCTGCAAAATTAAGCAGACTCAAATGCAGGTTCTGCCTTGCCGAATGATTTTAAACAGGCTGCTTAACTTCTCAGATCCTCAGTTTTGTCACTTGCAAAATGTAGTCAACATTAGCTCTCCTGGAGCAGCTTTCAGGATTAAAGAAAACAAAATATGTAGCATGACTAAACAGAGACAAACGATTTTAGCATGAATGAGAAAGTGATGCTGTTTTTATGGTTTCAAAAATTGCTGGGTTTAAAAGGTTGTTCAAGCTCTGATGATCATTTTTCATAAACTGAATCAGTTCCTCCTGTTATTTTAGGAATTCCAAAATGGGCAGTGACCTTAAATTTGCAGTGCAAGACAGTGTACCCCTGCACATTTTATTCTAGCTTAAAAGCTTTATAATAAGCCATTCACTAGGAATAGGATAGAAATTTATTTACTATGAGGCTGAGTGAAGTGGTTCACACTTGTAATTCCAGCACTTTGGGAGGCCAAGGCAGGAGGATCACTTGAGCCCAGGAGTTTGAAACCAGGCCTGGCAACACGGTGAAACTCTGTCTCTACAATTTTTGTTTGTTTGTTATAAATTAGCCAGATATGGTGGTGTGCGCCTGTATTCCCAGCTACACAGAAGGCTGAGGTAGGAGGATTGCTTGAGCCTGGGAGGTTGAGGCTGCAGTGAGCCATGATCACGCCACAGCACTTCAGCCTGGGCAACAGAGTAAGACCCTGTCCCTAAAAAACAAATAACAAAATAAAAATAAAATAAAATAAAAAACTGAATCACTATGGCTCAAAGTCACTATATTTAGGTATTTGGATACCTGGTCCAACATGTGCTCAGGGATGCCCTCCCTAATCCCTGTTACTCTGCGACTCCCCACACTCTTCCATTCTTCCTCGGAGAACTTGGCACTTCCTAAGCAAGCTGTGTACTTGCTTGTTTATTTGTTTGTTGTCTGTTTCCTCAAAGTATAAGTAAGATGAAATCAGGGACAATCTGTCACATTCATGGCCACATACCCAGCACTTAGAACATTTCCTGACACATCATAAACACACAAAAATATCTGTTGAATAAATAAATTAATATGGCTTGGACTTTTTAAAGCTCAAATGGGCATAGTAACATCCACTGCTGTGAAGGAAAGATTTATCTATTGAAGAAAATAAATGTTGAGAACATAAAGTCACTCATCAGATACTGTTATTATTTGAAGCCTTTTTTTATACAAGTGTTAGAAAACACTGGCTTGAGTCTGGGCACAATGGCTCACACCTATAATCCCAGCACTTTGGGAGGCTGAGACAGGAGGATCACCTGAGGTCAGGAGTTCGAGACCAGCCTGGCCAACATGGTGAAACCTTGTCTCTACTAAAAATACAAAAATTAGTCAGGCGTGGCGGTGGGCACTTGTAATCCCATCTATTTGGGAGTGTGAGGTAGGAGAATTGCTTGAACCCGGGAGGCCAAGGCCGCAGTGAGCCGAGATCACGAGATCATGCCACTGCACTCCAGCCTGGGTGACAAAGTGAGACTCCATCTCAAAAAAAGAAAAAAGAAAACACTGGCTTGGGTTGAGCTACATAAAGAGACTCTAAGACAACACTGGGAGGTTCTGTCACATTACTGTAGAGAGTCTGCCACAAACCAAGAAGTTTCCATGAGAGGAGAGGTACATACGTCTATTTCTGTGGCATAATTGCTGAATAGTCAGTAATTATTTGCTGAATTTTGGAATATACAAACGGAGTACAATGGAAACAAATACATCTTCCTTGTCTAACTGTTTAACCAACAGGCCAGCTGAATAATGTACAGTGTCCGGGTTAAGTTGTCAGTTTATTTAGGAAGATAAACTCCTCATTGGAAACAATATAAATAAATAGGCACAACTAAAGAACACAAAATTGAATTAGAAGCAGTAGTACCACTGACACATTGACTTTGTGATAAGAATGGGCACTTAATTAGATATGAGCAGAGCCCAGAACCATATGAAATGAAAGATCTGAGAATGATGCCAACTCTAAAACAACCTCTCTAATTAAAACATATTACAGATGTACATTAATTAAAGCAGTAAGCTATTGGAGCCACAATAGGCTGATTCGCTGTTGGAAGAGCTTCAGTAAGAATTTAGTCCAGAAGAAAGAGGCATTTCAAATTCACTCACTAGGCAGTAAGTTCCAGGAAGCAGGACTCATGTCTATTTTGTTCAACATTGTTTTCTAGAATTTAGTGCCTATACTGTAGTAGCCACTCAATAATTAAGTGTAGAAGTAATTACATAATTAGTGATGTGGAAAAATGAATGAAAGTTTAAAAATGAGAATACAATAGGCACAGTGCAGTGCCATATATATTCTATAGTTAGTATGTACACACAGGTATATAACAGGCACATAGATTCCCACAAAACATAGATATACCCAGCTATGCTGATTTGGTATCCAGGGACGGTACTTTTATCAGCGATTTTCTTGTTCTATTTGCTTATCCATATGTCCCAACTTATATGGAATGAATGAATGTTAGTTACGTAAAAAATGTAAGAAATAGGCCAGGCATGGTGGCTCATGTCTGTAATCCTAGCACCTTAGGAGGCCAAGGTGGGCAGATCGCTTGAGGTCAGGAGTTTGAGACCAGCCTGGCCAACATGGTGAAACCCCGTCTCTACTAAAAATACTAAAATCAGCCGGATGACATGGTGTGCACCTGTAATCCCAGGTACTCGGGAGGCTGAGGCAGGAGAGTCACTTGAACCCAGGAGGCAGAGGTTGCAGTGAGCCGAGATCATGCCACTGCGCTCCAGCCTAGGCGACAGAGTGAGACCCTGTCTCAAATATATATATATATGAAATACATAATATGTTGCTACATATAATAATATAAGAAAAAATATTTTATCAAGTAACATTTGCCAAAAAGCCACTAAGAAAGGCTGTGAAGAAATGTCTTTAGAGAACATTTCATACAAGGGGGCTCCACTGTGACATGAATCACATAATCTGAAGGTCCCCTGAAATAAATTAGCCAGCTATTACTGGGCACTTGAGTGAACACTAGTTTTGAGCCAATTATTCCACAATCAAGGCATTTTTAGCTGCACAGAGCTGAGAGCAGTGTGTTAATCAGTCCCATACAGCCTGAAGAGGGCGAGAGTCTAAAGAGAGTGCGAGTTCAATGAGGCCTATCCTCAAAACCAAAAGAGAACAGTTGTCTGCTGGGAAGGTAGAAATGGAAAATGAGGCCACAAAAATTAACACGTAAAAAACTATTATTATGATTTTTTATCTTCTGTTTGGGGAAAGCAGAAAGAACATGATAGTGGAGGGAATAATTCCAAAAGAGGATAAGGCCTCCAGTGGGAAGTCAGAACATCTCCACAGTCCACAGGCCTGGGCAACATTAATGCTGGCAGGTGACAATTGGCAGAAAATCAAAATACTGAGGGATGGAGTAGAACAGGTGAACAGCTCCAGGCAGTGGGTGATGCGCCATTTGACAGAGACAGAAGCAGAGACACGGCAAGAAATGGAATGAGGTGGAGGTGCTGTAGGGTCTTCAGAGGAGCTCCAACCTTGGCAGGGGCTTCACTGCACTTCCTGCAAGGCAGGGGCATCGCCAGCAGAGGACAGCAGCTGAGTGCTAGCAAGGGGGTTGATATGGTTTGGCTCTGTGTCCTCACCCAAATCTCACCTTGAATTGTAATAATCCTCACCTGTCAAGGGCAGGGCCAGGTGGAGTTAATTGAATCATGGTGGCAATTTCTCCCACATGGTTCTCATGATAGTGAGTGATTTCTCACAAGATCTGATGGTTTTATAAGCATCTGGCATTTCCCCTACTGACACTTCTCTTGCCTGCTGCTATGCAAGCTATGGCTTCCACCTTCTGCCATGCCATGATTGTGAGGCCTCCCCAGCCATGTGGAACTGTAAGTGCACTAAACTTCTTTTTCTTTATAAGTTACCCAGTCTTGGGTACGTCTTTATTAGCAGTGTGAGAACAGACTAACAGAGGGGTCCTGAGGAAAGGGGAAGTGAATGGGAGAGAAGAAAAGCATGTCTTATCCCAGGACATTAGATTGTATTGTGCTCAGTTTTAAAACACTGAAAAGCAAGACAATTATAACAGGCTTCTAGAAGTGGGTAAGCCTGGAGGCAAAGCTGGGAGGCCAGGATGGATGTGAATGAAGAAAGGAGGAAAGAGGACATCCCAAGCCAGGAAAGGATCATGCATGGGAACCAAGGCAGGAGACAGGAAGCCTGGCCATCTGACTAGAGTGAAATTTACACAAGAGTAGATTTGAGCAAGCCTCTGATTCAAGCCCATATCGAGAGAAGTTATCATCTGCCTCTCCATTACAGCAAGTATTCTGGAAAATCCAAATGAACTTTTAATAATAATTTAATAATATTTATTTAATATGTAACAAAAATGCGAATAATTTAATAAACATACAATCTTTTAAACACTTCATAATTTAACAATTGTTAAATTGTCAGTCCTTTTTTCCATAGTGCTAATTTCTTATGCATAGAATATGCACAGACACACTCACAAAATGACACTTGGATACACACAGAGACACACGCACATACACTTAGACATAGACAGACCCAGCACACACAGTCACACAGACACTCACATGCCCGCTCCCAAACAGACATATTCGTAGTGTTATACAGGCATACAATGCATGCTTTCATACACAGGCTCACTGATACTGATACCCTCGCGTGCACAGACACACACACACACACACACACACACACACTCACACCCTCACAACAAAATGTAAGACAGGTTCCCTCCTTACCTGGGCTTCAAGTATTTTAACCTTTTCTCTGAGATTTTCAATTCTTTTGTCTTGTTCTTTTAAATTATTTTTTAATCCTTCCATCTAAGAATTAGAAAACACAATAGGAAAAACCTTGTCAGACCACAGGAAATAGTTACTTAAGTCAGAAATTGTACGGATTTCTGAGGTCAAAAGATGTTCATCAAATTAAAAAAAATTAAACCCCAAAGCATTAGCAGACTCAGCAGGCAACAGAAAATAGCAGGCCAAACTGACACCTGGGGCTGAGAGCCCTCAGCTGGTGCCGTGATTCACTTTAATCTTTGGATAACCTGTTTAAACCAAGTTCAGCAGGAGTGCGTCCTGTGCAAGCAGCACTGGCCACCCGTCTGCATCTCAGCAACTTAATGTTTTCATCCTGCAGATGCAGCTGCTGGTGGACAGGATGCAAGACCACTGCCTGGTGTGCGGAGGGTCCCTGCGGTAGAGATTTGTCAAGCAGCAGCATAATAAGGTGAGCCTGCTTTGCCAAGAGGCAATGTGGAATTGGGAGGTGGGGTGATGAGATGCAAAGCAGTGTAAGAAGAGAGGGGACACAAGGATTCTAAGACCAACTTTGGCACCACTAGCTGTCATTAAACTGCTCTATAAAAAGAGGGTGTGTGATGCCCCCAAAGTCCCTCCTGGCTCTCAAATTCCACTACTCAGTTCTCTGGCCTTTTAGTGATGTCATAGCCAAGCAAGCACAAATGCTATATCTATGTGAGGAAGGCTCTGGAGTATTTGGGAGGACTTGTATTTGGCAGTAAAGTAACTGAATAGAAGTCTGATTTTAAATTTTAAAACAGACCCCCAAAACCAGATCAATGCATGTCTTGAAGTAGATTTTAAATACACACTCCGCCATCTAGCTGGCTGTTACCACAATCGCCTCGACTTTGCCACCTGTCAGGCTGCTCCCAGAGAAGAAGGGCCAGGCTACACCCCTATCCTAAATCATGTCCTAAATAAATTATGAGGTTATGAAAACAGATCATTTCATACTCAAGGAAGGGCTGAATCTCCTGATCTATGAAATTGTCTAAAGACCAGTGTACATTATTTGGCGCAGAAGACTTTTAGAAAATCACTGAAACATCTAAAAAACAGTTATACATAACTTTCCAAGCTATCTTCATCGAGAGCATTAAAGGTGTTGGTGTTACAAACAAGAGAGGGCATTGAAAACAGAGACATATTGCATGAGAAACAAAAAAGGATATGTCAGTAGGGAGAGAAATCTCGTTGCTTCAAAAGTCCAGTCAAGCCACTCGTATTTGGGCTCCACGCTGTAAACATACTGTCTACCAGATAAATACACTTGATTAATCTGACCTCCTGGATGACACTGCGCAGGTTCTGATGTTGGGAGTGAATCACAAACTGCAGATGAGAGATCTGCTCCTGGAGAATGGAAATCTCCCTCTGAAGATCCTGGCAACTGGGAATGCAAAGGGAAAAAGAGCAAGAGAAAATGATTGGCTCACACGTTCCATAGCTCGTCCTTACTGCTAGCCCTCCTACACACTCTACTGCTACTGGGGATCAGTTGGGTAAGACCCCAGGGCCCCATTATGCCACATAGGACACACTGAAGATAAATAGCTATGAAGCGGGCTCTAATTTGGTTGGATTTAACTTGAATGAGAATATCAATTCCCGTCAAAATCTCCATTCTGGCCATCTGTGACTCCTCTAGCAGGTAGTGGAATCAAGTTGTATTCAGTACGATAAAGCACTTATATGCTAAATTGCCTTGCCTGAGCACCCACAGACCTGGCACCCATCAAACTTCACAGACAATTGCATGGCAATAGCAGAGTCAGAACATGGGAGCAGAAATGGAGATTTTATCTATTAATATATTTATAAGAAACCAATTTCTCATGATTCGGGCTTAGTATATGTTGTGGATTGTCTGTGTTTGTCTTTTTTTATTTTTTATTTTTTGGATTCCTACTTTTGGTAATTCTACTATCATTCCATAGGGAAAGGGGGGGAAAAAAGGAGAAGAAAGGAAGAAATTTAATTCCAGCAAATATTTTTGAGTCCACATCCATCATTATGGAAAAAAAAGTCAATTTTGAATTTAGATTATTTATACTTTCCCAAAGCTTCATTCAGGTAACTGGAATTGGTTGTACTGTTTTGGCTGTTTCTCTTCTTGCTACTGTTATTAGAGTTATGAAGCCACATGCACTGTGGCAACACCACCAAGCTTAGAAGCATTGTGACCTCGGAGAAGTCACTTGGCCTTTGCTCTTATCCAATGTCATCCCAATTCTGTTTCTTTCTTTCTTTTTTTTTTTTTTTTTGTTGTTGTTGTTGGTTTGTTTTTTTTCAGACGGAGTCTTACTCTGTCGCCCAGGCTGGAGTGTAGTGAGGTGATCTTGGCTCACCGCAACCACCACTTCTGGGCTCAAGAAATTCTTGCAGCTGGGATTACAAGCATGCACCACCACATCTGGCTAATTTTTGTATTTTTAGTAGAGACGGAGTTTCACCATGTTGGCGAGGCTGATCTTGAGCTCCTGACCTCAGCTGATCCACCCACCTCAGCCTCTATGTGGATCACAAAGATAGCAGAAATTCATAAAATACTATATAGCATGTTCTAATTAGAAAAAAAAGAGTTATTAGTTTTCATTTTGTTTCATATAATGGACTAAAACATTGTTTCAGAGAAATGCACATCTAAACCACTATGAGATACCATCTCGCAGCAGTCATAATGGCTATTATTAAAAAGTAAAAAAATAACAGATGTTGGCAAGGATGCAGAGAAAAGGGAATGCTTATACACTGTTGGTGGGAATGTAAATTAGTTCAGCCACTTTGGAAAGCAGTTTGGACATTTCTTAAAAGGGTAAAAGTAGAACTACCATTCAACCCAACAATCCCATTACTGGGTATATACCCAAAGGAAAACCGATCATTCTACCAAAAAGACATGTGTACGCTTATGTCCATCACAGCAGTATTCATGACAGCAAAGACATAGAAACAACCTAGGTGCCTATCAACAGTGGATTCAATACAGAAAATGTGTTATATATACACCATGGAATACTATGCAGCCATAAAAAAGAATGAAATTGTGCCTTTTGCAGCAACGTGGATGCAACTGAAGGTCATCATCCTAAGTGAATTAAGGCATAAAAATAAAATCAAATACTGCACGATTCCACTTATAAGTGGGAGCTAAACACTGGGCAAACACAAACGTAAAGAAGGAAACAATAGACGCTGCGGACTATTAGAGGGGGAAAGAATGGAGGGGAAAGGGTTAAAAAACTACCTACTGAGTGCTATGCTGGCTACCTAGGTGACAGATTCAATAGTAGCCCAAACCTCAGCATCAGGCAATATACCCACGTAACAAACCTGCACATGTACTCCCACAGGTAAAATAAAAGTTGAAATTAAAACAAAAAATCAGAAGATTTATTTTAATTGGTCCAATAGAGTCCTGGAAAGAAAACAAAAGAAGTTTACAATTTACAATTACAAAAGAAATTATTGTAATCTTCCAGGACTCTAGAAAGAGACAGGAGGGGAAGATAGGAGAATGTTTGGGAGTACAGCCGCAAGAAATCTACAGGGAACAGGATGCCTACAACATTGGTGAGGGGAGTGAAGCAAATGAGGGGCCTGGGAGAAGGATGCAGAGAACAGAAAGAGAAGGTACAAAATGACGGGGGAACAAGAACATGCGTCAAGTGTGCTGCTCTGTTTTAGATGATAATCGGAAACACGTCTGATTATCACACCTACACAACTAAATCTCACTGTAAAAGTCCATTTCCCTCCTCTTGATTAACACTACAAGCAACTATGAAACTAAGAAAAGCTATGAAAGAAATGTAAACGGTCAATGCAGGCTGAAGGAAGATCACTAACTAGTTCAGCTGTGCCAATATTTTATCTGCTTTTTATAACATGATCATTTAAAGGACCCCATACCTGGCAGAAAGCCTCACTTTGATCTTTTTCTCTTAGAGAGGGGCAGTGGGGAATCCGAACCAAGTAAATAAACAAGCAGTCCCTTTGTTTTTTTTTCCATGGTCCACGGCAGGAAGTGTTTGAAAAGAAATAAGCTGGATGCCTGATTCAGATGAAAACGCTTTGTGCCCATGTAGTTTGAACTGACAATAGCAGCAATACTGAGCCCTCAGTATTTCCAAAATTCAAGTTCAGAGAATGGCTGCATCAGCACACCAGCCTGTATTCACATTAGATTTCAGTTGTCCCTAGACTTGAGGTTCAGAGGCTTCTTGAGGCACGGGAGACTGAGGAAATTTCAGGACCCCCAGCGGGTAAGGTGCCACACCCTAAGGATGTTGCGGGGAGATGGAAGAGCCTTCCAAGGTGAGACCAGGCTTTGGATGTTGGCAAACATTCTGAACAAACAGTGAGAAGGCTTACCGCCCACAGAGAATCTTCAGGGGCAGGATGTCTTCAGAAGTCCAGGGAGATTGGGAGCGTTCGAGGGGCAGGACTGAGAAATCTGCAGATGTTGCTCAGAACCCTTGGAGGGTAGAATTGCTGCGAACATGCAGAGGATGGGGTAACTGAGGAGCCTCAGAAGAAAACCTCAGTTACTAGGAAAAGATGACTGGAGGATATAAAGATCAAAACAGGCCAGGCATGGTGGCTCACGTCTGTAATTCAAGCAATCTGGGAGGCCAAGGCGGGTAGATCACTTGAAACCAGGAGTTCAAGACCAGCCTGGCCAACATGGCAAAATCCATCTCTATTAAAAATGCAAAAATTATGCCGGGTGCGGTGCCTCACACCTGTAATCCCAGCACTATGGGAGGCCAAGGTGAGTGGATCACTTGAGGTCAGGAGTTCGAGATCAGCCTGGCCAACATAGTGAGACCCTGTCACTACTAAAAATACAAAAATTAGCCGGGCATGGTGGCATGCGCCTGTAATCCCAGCTACTTGGGAGACTGAGGTACAAGAATCGCTTGAACCCAGGAGGTGGAGGTTGCAGTGAGGCGAGATCGTGCCACTGCAATCCAGCCTGGGTGACAGACCAAGACTCTGTCTCAAAAAAAAAAAAAAAAAAGATCAAAACACAGAGGGCAAACAGAAATTGGGTCCATAGCTGGTGCTAAAATTCAAAATTGCTCCAGCAAGGAAAGTAAAAGAAGAAAAGATAAAAATAACAGAAAGAGCAGCTATGACCCACTTAATGGTCAGACTCAGGACTTTCCCAGGAAGTAATGAGAAAGAGCTTAAGATGCCTTGCAGAGGCAAGCTGGCTTTGAATATGCACGAAATATAAAAATACTGTAAGCTGTTAAAGGTGAGTAAGGTGAGAATTTAAAATGGTTCTCTTTGTGTCCCATGACCCAGAACCTTGGAAACAATGGGAAAAAAAGATGGCTTTAGGCATGGAGAACAGAGGTTGTTATTTTTCTATCAAAAATCCCAAGCTCAGAAAAATTTCCCATGTACTCCTTGAAGGTATTACCATAGCGTTCACTGTAAGTAAAAAAAAAAAAAAAAAAAAAAAAAATTGAAATTGGCCTCAAAATAGAAGAAAACTATTTCTAGAAGCACTCTTGAAAACACATGGCCTTGGGGCTTCACTTGTCTCCATTAGTACACTAAAACAGTGACTAAAGGCCATTGCAGAAAATCTCTATTAGGACTGTCCAATAAATATGAAGCCTAGTCATCCATTTAAGACCTTTAAATGTAAAAATATATCTAAGTAAGCTGCCACTTGATCTTCTTTTGAGCTTTGTTATTTATCTTTCTGTTAAAGCACTCAGTTTTTTTTTTTTTTTTAAACAAAGTTTCACTCTGTCACCCAGCCTGAAGTGCAGTGGTGCAATCTCAGCTCACTGCAACCTCCGGCTCCTGGGTATAAGTGATTCTCCTGCCTTAGCCTCTTGAGTAGCTGGGAATTACAGGCGCCCACCACTATGCCCGGCTAATTTTTCTATTTTTAGTGGAGACGGGGTTTCACCATGTTGGCCAGGCTGACCTCAAGTGATCTGCCCACCTCAGCCTCCCAAAGTGCTGGGATTATAGGCGTCAACCACTGCACCTAGCCCAATCTTATTAAAGAGGTACACAAGCAAAACTGGAGGAAGAAAACATAAGGAAGGGTCAAGCCTAAAAAAAGGAGGCAAATGTCTGTATCTGGGATTCGTGCTCTGCCTTCCAATGTCTCAACATAATTTTTGACCATGTTTTCCTCTACAATGCAACTGAATAAAAATATAAAGCAAATGTTGAAATTAAAGCAGAATTGAAAAGCTTTGGCTTCTAAGAAAATGTAGAATACATGCTTTTCCCCATTCTTCCCGCTAAATACAACTAAAAGCCCTGGATATTGTATATGAAAAAAAAAACACAAGAAGACTCTGAACAGTGGAGAGAAGAAGGCAGACTGGCTCTGGAAACTGGGATCCAAGAAATGACACAATGGTGAATCCTCTGGGGTTTCTTTTTATCTCACATGTCCCAGACTTGGAGCTGGAAAAAACCAGCAGCCTGGAATGCCAATGGGGGCAAGGAAAAAAAGCCCCAAGAAAAAGAGAAGAGAATCTCTGCCCTACCCTTTTGAGGGAGGGAATTGAGGATTCTCTCTCAATTCATCACTAAAGGAGGGGGAAGAGACAACTATTTCTGGTTCACTTCCTGTTAGATTCCTTAGCATTCAAGAAAGGAAGTCAATCCTATCTTTAACTGCAGAAATGTGAAAAGAAATTACTTTGCCTCTAATTAGCAACATGGGATGATCATAGAAGAAGCACTTGACAAGAAGCCCACCCTCAATTTCTCTACTCCCCAATGTCTCCCAAAGGGTTGGTGAAAAGAAACTGAGTTCATGGAGAACTTCTCTCCCTCCATTCCTCACAATACTTGACAATCTATCTTTGGGTCAACTTATACCATAGAGGGTAGCATTATTGGACTTTCTCACAGTGCCCTCTGTTCCCCCCTGTTCCAATGGCTTTTATTGAATTGTGTTGGCATCATGCTATTCTGTTTAGATGATGTTCTGAGGTAAGCCTTTGTGTTTATTACAAGGGGTAAGCTGAAAACATTATTCAGGGTTCTTTTTATGACCATGCCCTGGGCAATTTTCTTTCTGGCTTTATAGATAGATAAGAAATAACTGAATGATCGCAAACACCTGATTGGTTTTAATCATGTGGAATTGTGACTCAGAAAACTAATCATCATTTCCTGTTTGGGTTGGCTGCTGGAAAATTTGAAACTGAGTCAGTGATCCCCTGTGAGCAAGTCTGTAGCATCCATGGGCCTAATTTTGTAAATGTAACCTTATGGTATACCTATTCTTATATCTCCTTGTCCTCATCATCTAATTTTTTTTCTAATTTAAGTAATCATATTATATTTTACATAGTTTTTATAAATAACCTTAGATTTTCTTAAAAATTTCACAAAGGGCATGAATAGCCTGAGCATGGCCATATTTACACAACTCAAGAATATAACATGTTTAAATCTTTATAAAGTACATTTATTACCAAGGATTCATGTAGTAAGATGTTGATGAGAATGAAAATTCCAGAAGAAGCCAAAAGAGCTAGGTGCTGAGACAAAGGAAGTAAAAGTAGCAACGAAAGCCATGTTGCAGGCTCTAAGAGGCTACTTCTGGGTACACTACAGATTATAGAGGCATTGGAAATATGAATAGCCCTACATAGAAATCCCACAGGATACAGAAGATAGTGAGATTAGTGGCATCGTAGAGCTTCTCTGAAGCTATAAAAGAATCTTACTACCATCTGTGGGGACTCATATTGCCTTCTGTTTAGGATCCAATGTTTCTCTGGACTTCCATGAGTGTAAACATCACTGACTATGGGCCCCCAGTGGAATAAAGGATAACTAGGGACCACAACCACAAGAAGAGAAGAGGTCAGATCCTTACCATTCCCAGGCCAGACTAAGGGAAAGAATCAGCTTGGATGTAGGTGTAGCCCTGTTTGCATTTCAACAAAATTCATGAATGTGTCTTACTATTTTCTATAAAATTCTTCTTTATTATTATTTTCATTGGTGGTACCAAAGGGGTGCCTTGAGAGAACACTCCCACCCCAAACTACTGCAGATAAATGTACAATTTAAGTGGCAACCATATGCTTTGACATGCAACCTCAGCTTCAAGGTCTTTCCTCCTCTAAGGAGTTTCCATTCCTAAGCAGCATCTATGTAAATACGGAGGGGCCAACACTGTTTATTTTTACAGCTCCCTGTATTAGTCTGTTCTCATGCTGCTATGAAACCATACCTGAGACTGGGTAATTTATAAAGGAAAGAGGTTTAGTTGATTCACAGTTCTGCAGGGCTGGGGAAGCCTCAGGAAACTTACAGTCATGTTGGAAGGGCAAGTAAACATGTCCTTCTTCACATGGCGGGCCAAAACCATGCAGCAAGGAGAAGTGCAAAGCAAAAGGAGGAAAAGCCCCTTATAAAACCATCAGAACTTGTGAGAACTCACGAGAACAGCAGCATTGGGCTAACCGCCCCCATGGTTCAATTACCTCCCACCAGGTTTCTCCCATGACATGTAGGGATTATGGGAACTACAATTCAAGATTCTCATATTTTCGGGTGGGGACACAGCCAAGCCATATCAATCCCAAATATGTTTCCCCAAAAGATAACTCTTAAAAAGGCCTGCATATTTGTTCGTGATGTGGCAGGGCAGATGGAAAAGTTGGAAAATGGCTTTTTGCTAGTCGTTACTCAGAGGAATGAAGAACCCAGTTTAAGAGATCTTCAGAGGTTTCCAGAAATAAAAGAAAGATGGTCAAAATCTTGTATAGCAGAATGAGCTAATGCTTTGCTATGTATGAGAATGTAGGAGCAAAAACTCCAAGCTCTATAATTTCTGAGAGATTGAGCAATCTTGGACAACTCAATTAGAACTTCAGCTCTTTCCCAGAAAGGTGAATGAAAGGAATAAAATAAAGAAGTTACCTGAGGTTATTCTGAAAACTGCAAAGCATTTTACCTGTGTCAATTACCAGTAATGGTAATAGAAATATGGAGTCAACCTTATTTTTAAGAAGACAAATCTTTTTGACTTTTCTGTCTCTTTTTTATGACCCTATCTATCTAATCTTAACCTAACAGAAACCCTCTTTTTTGTAGTAGCTTAATCAAGTCTCTGTTATTTCAACCAAAAGAGTCTGAGTCATACTGATTTCATTTTCTTGTTACTTCACAAACTGAATGCCTCTACATAAAGCTCAGACAAAGTAATAAGTCATCATAAATATGTATGATACCTACAATCTGTAAAAATTGCATAAGCCTGGATGTTGGAAAAACCTTTCTAGAAACACCAAACATCCATTTTTCCCAAGAAATTTCTAAAACTTCCTTAGGAGCTTTTAAAGAATTCTTTATAACAACTGCTTATATAGAATAGAAGAGAAAGAATAGATCAGGTTGGTTTTTAAAACAGCTATATTGTTGGCTCAAAGACAGACAATAGCCCTATCACCAATTTTTTTTTAAAACACATTTTTTAAAGGAAAAAAAATCAAGCTTGGAAGGCCTGAACTTTTAATGGAAGATGCGTACAAATCAGTAGTTCTGCTACCTGGAAAAGCTCTGCCTATTTAAGAAAAAATATTAACTGAAGATGTACTTAGAATTAAGTTATGAATATCCATATGTAATTCCAAGATCTAAGGATACTTTCTACAGTATTTCCTTCAATCTCTACAGAAATGTGCAGTGTTATAAAACTATCTTAGAAGTCCACTCTCTTGGGCTATATGTTTGTTACAGGGAAGAAGATAGGAAAATTAATAACGTATTGGTATCCTAGTATGTTTCAAATGTGTGTGTGTAATTGCCAGGATCAGCCCATTTCTGGGCTTTGGCATATGTGGTCCAAAATGCAGGAATACAAGCCAGGCAGAAGGTACAACATATGAGGACAGGTGGGAAGAAAGATAAAAAAGGAAAGGAAGCAGCAGGGAGCCTGTAGGGGGGAAATCGAAAGACTGAGAAAGAGGGATGTCTGAGCACACATCATTGAATAAATGACAACAATTCTGTCCATAATGGTGCCTGATACCCTAGTGAACAACAGTTCTAGGATGACAAACTAAGATCTTGAAATCTATTTGACTTTGAACAATATTATATAATTATATCGGAACATACAATGACTCTGTTGGACTTAGAATTTTTTAAAAATAAAGAAAAATCTCATAAAATGTCTTATGATATGATTTATTACATGATAATACAGAGACTTTTTCTAATAGTGGCTGAGTAGCACAGCGATTATGGTGATATCCACAAACCCATCCCCAGCATACTGAGGACTGTGACTGCTTGTGAACTTTGAGTATTTATAAGTAAGTCCAAAGGACTAAGGATATTGTCCATAGCATTTCCTTCACCTTACAGAATTAAGGAGTATCAGGAAACTATCTTAGAATTCTGCTTGTGGGCTGGCCAGTGTAATGTCTGCTGTAGAAGTGACTCATTAATAAAGACAGAAGCATCAGGGAATAAAGACCTCTCAAGCGTCCTCCTTAGCACAAATGGTAAACCAGGAGGTGCCAGGCTCACTCACTCATTCACTCTTTAGAAGGACTAACCTTCCTGCAGGGTTCCCTGCACCCCCAGTGAACTCTGCCCCCGGCTCCCAACTGCCCTGTGATTCCTCTGAGTTTGAGGAAGGGGAGGCACATAACTACATGACTGTTAATCCCAAGAATTCAACCTTCCTCCTGCACTGTCAGTCATCCTATTTCTTTGGGGGACAGAAGGTCTTCTGTTCCCTGGCTGGCATACCAGTGGACAGGAAAGAAATCAGGAACTGCCTTTACTTAACAGGTAGCTTCACAAACCTTTTTCCATATGTAGCACTGGATTTGAGTTGCAGTAGCTTGTTTTCCAAAGACAGTTTTCTTTCTAGTAGTGTTCTCTTTTCCTAGGAGAAAATAAGATACAAATTTTGCTAAACTGCATGTGTATGTTTGGTAAGGCCTTCCTCTTGTCATACTATAACTATGGCTTGAGCTAAAGAGTTAATTTCACACGTGCTGTTACTCCTCATCTTCAAGGAAACCTGGCCAAGTATTCTCCTGTGTGCTTTGCACATAGTTCAACTATAGGCCAAAAATAGTTGTCTTCACTTTCTCACCTGCCTGGAGGACTTCTTCTGCTCCTCCTCCAGGGCATTGCCCATAGCCTGTTCAGCTCAACCTCTCCCACTAACCTCTCCCCACCCTACCACATGTAAACATCCTGCCCATCTCTCGCTAGACCCTGGCTCTCCCACCCTTACACCTGTTTCGCCTACATTAGACTGACTTGTTGGTATCCAAGGACACTAGATACCTCTACATACTACTTGGCATCTGTCAGAAGGTAGTAAAGCAATAAACATGTTTTTGATGAAGGATCAAGGCCACAAAGGATACAACTGCTTTCCAATTAGGATACAGGAGAAACTGAGATTGCAATTTTATGATGCTGGGAAAGAATATCTTTTAAAAAGATGCCTTAATTTGATTATTAAGCCAAAGCTTTTCCATCCAAAAGGAAAACAGACAAGACCATGAAAAACGAAGCTGAGATGACTGTGTTCATTTTATATTTGATGGCACTCGGCTGAAAAAAAGGAATTTGGTGCTTTGGCCTGATGGTTTAGGTTGCCAAGTTGGAAAGAATCAAGGGAGATTGAAAAAAGGCAGGAATTGGTATTGGCAACATGGATGGAATTGACTGGAAGAGGCGTGCCAAAACCATAATGCTGTTTAAAATTACTTCCTGCTGCAGCATCTGAGTGAGTGGTACACAGCAAGGCAGTGCTGTATAGAAGAAACATCACAAAGACTGTACATAGGGACTTACCTGGTTTCTAAATTTTGGCCGAGGTTTTAAACTCTCTGGGCCTTACCAATGTTAAGAAAAACTAACCCAAACTTGGAAATAAAAACAATATACAGCATGCAGTTTTAATGTCATATTGGGTCATCATTTAATCATCTGACCCAAGATTTATTTAATTCTCTCAGAGAATTTCCCTGTGTTCGCTTTTATTATTTATTATTTCATTAGAGCCCTGAGTCTGTGAAGTTGCATGTAAATTTGTAGATTTCTGTCCGGTAGAAGGCATAATCCCAAAGGTTATGATTTAATTGCCTTAAAGAATATTAACCATTTAAAATTTAATCTAGTACTCCTATACTATTTTTCACTTTTTCTCCAAAATGCCTATAAATAGCTAGTTTCTGAAAATATTTTATTTAAACCAGCTTTCTCATCTTACTGTTTCTCTCATTAATTAATGAGTTAGTTACAACATTTGACTTGTATTCATTCTATATTCATTTGACTTATATTTGTATCTTCTGAGCATTCCTAAAATGGGGATAATATTACCTATATTGAAATGCTGGGATAATAGAGATAATATATGTAAAAGGCATACAGGCTTCCTGGCACATATTTGGACCTCAATATATAATAATTTGAAGGCACTAATTACTTCAAATCTTATGTGTTCTGTTATGTTTTAAAATTAGCTTTTTCAAATTTTTCTTATAATATTCTTGCCAGATAGAAATTGTCCTGGAGTTTCCCTAGCTGTGTTCAAATTATTTCTGAAGGATCACAGTTACTCACTCCCTTCCTTCCTTCCTTCCTTCCCTTCCCTTCCCCTTCCTTCCTTCCTTCCTTCCTTCCTTCCTTCCTTCCTTCCTTCCTTCCTTCCTTCCCTCCCTCCCTCCTTCCTTCCTTCCTTCCCTCCCTCTCTCTCTCTCTCTCTCTTTCCTTCTTTTTTATACAGAGTTTTGCTCTTGTTGCCCAGGCTGGAGTGCAATGGTGCGATCCTGGCTCACTGCAACCTCCGCCTCCCAGGTTCAAGCGATTCTCCTGCCTCAGCCTCCCGAGTAGCTGGGATTACAGGCATGTACCACCACGCCTGGCTAATTTTGTATTTTTAGTAGAGACGGGGTTTCTCCATGTTGGTCAGGCTGGTCTCGAACTCCTGACCTCAGGTGATCCACCCGCCTTGGCCTCCCAAAGCGCTGGGATTACAGGTGTAAGTCACTGCGCCCGGCCCACAGATACATCTTACAAGCGTATGATAAGGCTTGGATTGTCAAAAAAAACACACCACAGATAATGTATTTTGAATTTGTAGGGTGAGGGAAAATAGTGCCTAACAAATGTTAAATAGACTTACTCTTGGTTAATGGATTTTCATAAACAGGGGTCAAGGGGACCAGACAACCGGACAAGTAAATGCTCTCCCTTGGCCAGGCTCTGCCATCTAGCTTGGGTTCTTTTTGCCTCCTCTTTGACAATACAGAAAATCTCACCATACCAGATAGCGCTTCTCAGGCAATGTCTTCAGGAAAGGGAAAGGGAGTTCACAGCACCACACAGTGGGCAACCCCGCTATTCCCAGAGCCATACCTCCAGACAGCTCCAGGTTTCCCTCACCAGGCTGATCAGAGAGGGCACCAATTTCAATCATTGCCAAATGCTAACATCTAAATGTTTTGGAACCAAGTCTATCATTTTTGTCCAGCATTAGAGAAGACGGGGGCATAATGGAAAGGGTTGTGATCTAGAAAGTGGAGGATTGTGGAATAGTTTCTGGTTCATGCTGTCCTCATTTATAAAATGATCATGAGGAACTAGGTGGTCTCAAAAGTGCCTTTGAGCTCTAAAATTGCAATGGAGCTAAATCAATGACACTAGAAAACAAATATGATGTAACAGAATTGCACTGCTAGCAAACGGAACATATGCCATATTAAAATGCTCTTATTGGGCATTTTTGCTAGCTTATCACTGTGCTTATGGAATTCATTCTCACTGCATTCCTGATTAAAGTGGGACAGATGGTGAAGGTTTTAAGTAATATGTTCATTACCAGACCTCATACCACTAATGGCTATTTACTGGAGCGGTGGATTGTTCAAGTGAGTAGCAAGTAAATTTTTCTCCAGGGGGCACCTACGACCAGGCCAATATTTATCAACCTTTGTGAGGATGTTTGTTTTTAATTTTTACTTTCTTTTTGAACTTGTGTCTTTTTCCTATTAATACAAAAGGCCCAGTACACCCTCCCCTTACTCTGGCTTGCGCTCCCCACCTGAGACACCCTTCCTCACAGCCTGTCTTCTCAGTCTCTCTTTAAACCAAGAAGTTGCCAAACTTCATTCCTTATAGTTTTATTTATTTGCTTGTTTCACAAATATAAAATATTTTTAAACCAATTCGGTTTTTTTTTTTTGAGACAGAGTCCTGCTGTATCACCCAGGCTGAAGTGCAGTGGCGTCATCTCAGCTCACTGCAGCCTCCACCTCCCAGGTTCAAGTGATTCTCATGCCTCAGCCTCCAGAGTAGCTGGGACTACAAGCACATGCTACCATGCCCAGCTAATTTTTGTATTTTTTTTTTAGGAGAGACAGGGTTTCACCATATTGGCCAGGCTGGTCTTGAACTCCTGGCCTCAAGCGATCCTCCTGCCTCAGCCTCCCAAAATGCTGGAATTACAGGCGTGAGCCACCACACCTGGCCTAAATCATTTTTTATTTTAAATAAAACTGCACATTTCCCCTCCACATCATCCACACTTACCTCCACCCTCCAGAGATTCCAGTAGGCTTGCCCTCCAGAAAGTCACTGAACTATTCTGGAAGGTTGCTGCATGGCCTTACTAAGCCATGTGCATCCTGTCTGCTTCCTTTGTCCAAGATCTCCTGGAGACAGCCCACTGTTGCGAGTTATTATCAGGGCAGGAGATAGGCCATCACTTCCCAAGAATGTCCTGCCAGGATCTGAGCCACTGAACCTTATTCTGGGGCATGCTCCTCTGCCTTTGACTGGGCTTTCAGCCTCCCTAAAGGACTCATAGAGGAATTAAGAAAGGGAGATCTGGGAAGTTCCTTGAGCCTCACACAATCCAGATATACTACATTGTCATCTCCACAAAAAGAGACTGTCTGGTTCATTCACAAATATATATTCAGCCCCTAGTTCTATGCTACGCATGGTGGTGTTCAAATATTTGTTTAGTAAACAGTCAAGTAAATATACCCCAGAACTCTGAGATGAACTAACATCTAGTGCACATTTCTTGGGATTACTAGGAAATAGAAATTATCTTCCACTGTTCTTTCTTTTTTTTGACACGGAGTCTCGCTATGTCACCAGGCTGGAGTGCTGTGGTGCAATCTCGGTTCACTGCAACCTCCGCCTCCTGGGTTCAAGCAATTCTCCTGCCTCAGCCTCCCAAGTAGCTGGGACTAAAGGTGCGTGCCACCATGCCCAGCTAATTTTTGTATTTTTAGTAGAGACGGGGTTTCACCATGTTGGCCAGGATGGTCTCGATCTCTTGACCTCATGATCTGCCCACCTCGGCCTCCCAAAGTGCTGGGATTATAGGCATGAACCACCATGCCCGGCCTGTTCTTTTGTTAATTTGGGGGCAGTGACAGTTGCCACTAAACCTGACCCAATATTACTGGGTTTGAGATGGCGTGAGCTCTAGACTAAACTTAAATTTTAAGCTGGTTAATCAAGTTGTTTGGTTAAGCAATTTATTCGTTTCCCAGAATTGTCTTTCTTTCCTTAATGCAAACATTATTTGTACTATCTTAGTTTTGTTAAGCTATTTATTATAGGATCAAGTATTCTACCACTCCCAAGTATACAACCAAATATTACAGTTTTTCCAAAACAGCATAATTATAAATTGTCATGCCTGGATAAACTAATTGCTTAAGGAGATTCTAACCCAGTGATTCTGCTAAAGTATAACACTCAGTGACCTTCCACATAATACACATGCAGCTGAATATTATCTTAGAGCCACTTGATAATGGGCATATTTAATTTTTGTGATTTCCTCATAGGACCTTCACCAAGACTACAAATTCAACCAAATCACAATGTCATAAAACTTTAAATTCTTGGGAAACATTTTTAAACAAATCAAGTTTCCTTTGGTAAGAAACCTGAATATTGAAATGTGATGTTTTTGAAATGACATTTATAAAATGGCATAAACCCAGGCAGACTCATAAAATAAATTAAAGCTAAAAAGAATAGAGGCAAATACAATAAATATAAAAAATGTATTGGGCAATATTTACTAGTATCCAAAGGCTATATTTTTCTCTATCCCCAATTCAGTTTCAGAGATGCCAGTTTTCTCTTTGTTTTGCTATTAAAAAATATTCCTTGATTTGTCCAAATTCTAAATTCTATGGCATACATACACAAATTTATGTGTTCACCTTTTGTGTATATTTTGAGTGCCAGCTACTTAAATGAACATGGCATGAAACATTTTAAAATTTTTCTTCTATTATTGCTCGTCTCTAAATATGCCTTCTTAAAGTTCCAATTTCTATAGAATAGATTTTCTTAATGTGAACTGTATCTCTCCTAGTGCAGCCGTAGGGTTTTCCAACACAAAGTAGACTTGGGTGGCCAAAAATGGATACTGCACTGACTCTAATACATAAAAATGCTGTGATTACAGGGACCTGCTACATTATTACTCCTAATAGATGGACTTTGTGATCTTTTCCATTATTTGCATTCACAGCCTCACCTGGTTCCCCTAAGTCACATATTTCCTAGAAAGAGAAAGTGACAAGTGATGATATGACTACAGGATTTGCAGAAAGGTAAATCAATCACCACAGTATAGATCATATGAAATGTTTATGGGAAAAATTAATATTAAATACTTCCTAAGGCCAAGAATTGTAAAGAATACTTTCACATAATATTATCTTATTTAATTTAATATCCTATTTATTTTAGTATTGTTTTATTTCATTCTCATCCTAACGCTGTCAGTAAGAAAATCCTCTAATTCTCCAGGGGCATACCTTTTCCATTCTCTGTACAAGGTTCTCCAATTCTGTAATTTGACTGTGTTTTTCTTCAAGTTTTTCAGCAACTTGATTCAGATTTTCAACATGTTGTTTCAATTTCTGTTCTTTTTCAAGCTTGTTAACCTATGGTCAGAGAAACAGTTGTGTTGTGAAAACTCTGTTTTTCTTAAACCTATACACATATTACCTCTTTCTATAATTTTCTAATTAGCCAAAAAAATTCAGAATTCATACTTGTTTAGAATTACTCTTTTGATTTCAGTGTTTACTTCAAAATAACCCTGATAGACTACAACAACATTAAATAGAGAATTAATAATGTATAATATTCTTCCTAGAATGTTTCCATTTGTTACCATAAAGCATACTTCCTGAACAGGTATAAGAGAGAAAGATGCTAATTTAACAAAAGCAACATTTTTGACTTTTTCTCAACAATTATTATCCAGAACAAAAAAAACCTTACATGTTCAATTAAAACACGTTTTATTTTTAATTAGAAAGTGTCATAAAAGCAGAATAACTCCCCTCAGTGTGTCATGGTGCTACTTCATAGGCATAGAGCAGGGGTTGCTCTGAACCATCATAGGAGAGAAGACTCCATCTAGCCGGCAGTAAGCTACAGTGGGACTGTGTCGACTAACTTGTTACTCTTCTGCGTGTGTATTTAACAAAGCTTGACATTTCACAGGGAAAAATAAGTGTCTGGCTTCCCTTGTAAATACCAAGTGGGCCTCCAGTCAGGTCACTCCAGGCTGGTGCCGAGCCCACATTACAGGGATGCACGCTTCCCGTCCCCACAAGCGCCCCCATAGCATAGCACCCTCATCCGCTTCCCGCTTATGTTCTTCATCTGCACCCAGCACGCATGTGAGTTTGCAACCATCACTACCACAGCCTGATGCATGAAAGGGTGTCACCTAGGCAGTGAATTTCCTACTGTACTCCCCTGAGGACCTTCTTAGAGCCTGAGCTGACAGACACCTGGGTGCCCCAAACTATGATGAATGAACTTTCCTATTAGCTGTTTTATAGTTTTAATTTTGGCAAACACACACACACAGGCATACACACACTTTTTTGACTCCTCCAGTTCTAGAATATATTTTTCAGACAGATTTTATTGGTCCTAGTATATATACTTCAGATTTAAAAACAAATGAACAAAAAAGAATATGTTTGAGTGTCTGTACATGATTTTTATTTTTAAAATTTATACATATTTACATATTAAAATATAAAAGCATCTAAATTTATATATTTTAAAAAATATATAACTATATTATTTATATAGATAAATATATTTATTTATAGATATTATATATTTATTTATTATATTAGATATTATAATTATATAGATAAATATATAATTATTTATATAGATAAATATATATCTATATATTTGTTAAAAATATATAGTTATATATTTAAAAATATATAGTTATATATTTTTAAATAATATATAAAAATATAAATATATAAAATATATAACTTTATATATTATTTAAAAATATATAGATACATATTTTGTTTTCTGTTTTTTTAAATCCGAAGTATCTATCCTAAGACCAAAAAAATTTTGAAAGCATATGTCTAGCCCAACTCTTTCATTCTAGAGACAAGGACACCCAAATCCAGAGAGGAAGAATGGCTCAGTCTGGGTCATCTAGCCAGTCAACGGCAGAACCCGAAGAGAAGTTACCAGCCCAGCTCCGCAGAGCCAGTCCAGATTTCCAGGCAGGGTGGCACTGCCTCCCTCCCACCTGTGCTCATGGGGGCTCTGGGCAAGAACTGCAACACAGCAGCTCAGCAACATCTGGGGTGTCCGGCTAAGCAGGGGTGAGAGAAATTGGCAAAAGAGACAAGCACACCGCTTCTTTCCCAAGTCTTTTGCCAAGTCACTTGGCCATTGCTTGTTTCATTTCTAACTCTTCTAGAAAGATGAACTTCAACAGCTCAGGGTGGGGGCTAGTTCTCCAATAGACAAGCTGCATGTTTGGTACCTGGAGTAATTGTTTACTGTCCTCCTGCTTCTTTCTCACTTCTTCAGATTGCGTTTGGTAGTTTTCAAATAATCTCTGGGCCACGTTTCTCAGAGCTGCTGCTCCTGCTTCTCTGGAGGCTTCCAGCTAGAAAAAAGGTCACTATGCATGTTCTGACATTTACAACAAAAAGTGTTAAAGGCAGAACAGTTTGATGGGCAATTAAGAACACCAAAGGTATAACTATACCATTTACAGCCTCATAGACAATGGATACGAGAGAAGACACTGTTATTTGGTAAGAGGAAAATGTAAAATGAGAAACTCCCTATGTAGAGGGGCTGTTGAACAGGCAGATTTGCCATAGTCAAACCAAACCAGAGCTCTGTGCACAGTAACGCCCTGCAGTGATAGTCCTCACTGTTCACATAATTCCATGGTGCTCTGTCAGCTTATACACTTATTTGCAAGCCTTTTATCATTAATGTCCATAACAGTATTAAAAAGTGTATCTTCCTGAAATAGAAGTGGGACAAGGTTAAAGTATTGAGGACAATAATGCTAAAATGTTATGAATCTTTCCAGGATTTAACCTAAGGAAACAATCAAGGATGACTATAAAGATTTCCCTACCAAGATATTCATTGCAGGACTGCATATAAAATAAACCCCTAAAGAGGAAAATCAAAACCATTCAGCAATAGACAAATGTAAAAATATTGTGACATTTGACTATGAAGGCTATAATTAATATTTATTAAATATGAACACACTTTTAAAAATGTATTGTGGACTGTGGTAAGAACAATTAACATGAGATGTACTAAGTGTACAGTACAGTATTGTTAACTATAGACACAACGTTATGCAGTAGATTTCTAGAACTTATTCATCTTGCATGACTGAAATTGTACAACTGTCGAACTTTTGTAAGATATTTTCAATAACAAAAGAAGCCTCAAAAATAAAACAGTGAGATATGATTTGTGAAATATAAAAATGCTTCTCTATGTAAGTGAGCATGCAGATGGACCTATGGATGTGTGTGGACATCTCTCTGCTTTTACAGAGCCACAGATGCTAACAACCCATTCTATTAGCTCAAAGGCTCAAAACACAAAATTTGAAACTTCTAACAGTCATACCTTGATTTTCAATACTTCATTCTCTTTGTTCATTTCTAAGAGCTGTAGGTCTTTTCCTTTTATCTTTTTCATAAGCAAATCCAAACTGCAACAAGAAGGATCCATTTCAGAATCAGAGCCCTGTTGAAGGTTTCCACAGTGCTGAAACGGACAAATGAAAATCATAGACCTGACTATCTTTTCCTCTACAAACTTTGACAACAATAATGATCATTTAGTATTACATATATCAAAGAAGCTTCAGGTCAGCATAAACATCTTTTGAATCTCAAATATCAATGGGAAATTCTAGATGAAGCAGTTGACTTCTAATTTGCTGAAATTTAAACAGATTCTTATATTGAAAGAGTTAGAATGACATTTTAACTTTTATATTTTCTATAGTTTCAAATATACTGATAAGGGCTTTTTAGGAGATAAATAATGTCCACAAGGCCAGACATTTTTTAAAAATCTAAGTTGTGGACATAATTACATTTTGGTCACATTGCATTATAGACTAATACTGTCAGACCTAATAGTTACAATACATAATAGTCAATGTTTGGTGATGCTTCACTGTAATTACCTCATATTAAATTTCCAATCAGAGATATCAGAACTGAATGACACTGCCATTATAACCTGATGTAAGCTCTAGCTCACTGAAAATACACTTGGAACATAAATCTCATCTGGAATCGTGGACACGCAGAGGTGGATAATAAATTGGAAACCATCTAACTTAAACTGTCCATTTTACAGATGTAGAAACTGAAGACCATGGCCCAAGTTTATGCAGCAAGTAGCGGGAGAGCTCATGGCACTGCCTCTTGAATAGTTATTGTGTGCTCTTTCTGTTCTTTCAATTTATTTCAAAACTGAGAAACGATTACACAATTACACATACACTACAATTATAATAACAGCTTCTATTTGTTAAACACCTGTTTTATGCCAGGTCATCTTTTAGATGTTTTACGTACAGTCGTTTGTCTGAATACTCAAAACACTGGAAGGTGCTAGGCCCTTTACACAGGTGAGGAATTTGAAGATGAGAGTTTAACTAACACACCTAAGATTTTACCTAAAGTAACTGCCAGACCAGAATTAGAATCCCAGTTTGTTTAACAACAAAATATATGTTCTTTTCACTACAATATAATAACTATGATTGCAGAAATAAAAAACAAAAAGAACTTAGTGTATGTGGATAATATCCTCCCTCACCATAACTCTGTCACAGTTTTGTGTTTTAGAGTCAAGACCCTAGTGCATACTTCCACTCTTCATATACAGAGTAGGAATTATTTTCTTTTTTAATTTGTTAAAGAATATTTGACAAAAAAAAAAAACTCTTGAAGAAGGTAGATTATCAGCAGTGGTAGATGGCTACAAAGATCATTGATCAGTGCTTTTCAAACTTCAATGTGCCTGTGAATTACTGGGTGATAGAACTGGTTAAAAATGCAGATTCTGAATCAGGAGGTCTGGGGTAGAGCCTAGATGCGGCCTTTCTAACAAGCTCCTGGTGATGCTGAGCTGCTGGGACTGCAGACCACACTTGAGAGTAGCAAGGCCCTAGATCACTATGGCGAAATCTCTACAGGGCCAGAGGGCTGATGTTTTGATGCATGGTTGATCTGCTGACCTTCTGTGGTTTGAGGTGGCTGAGGCAGACACATGGCAACACACTGTCATCACCATTCCTAAGAAGCTCCTCCTATCTATGGTGGGCATTCAGTCTTCAATTTCCTTGGCCCATGGACAGCATTTGACAGAGGGGTCCTGCCCTGCTTCTGAAACCCTCTCCTCATTTGCCTTCAGTGACTCCTGCTAAAGTGGCCTTAACATGAGTAGCTTCAAACCATAAGACGTCAGCAGATCAACCACACATCAAATCATCAGCCCTCTGGCCCTGTAGAGATTTTGCCATGACAATCTGGGGCCTTGCTACTCTCAACTGTGGCCTACAGTCCCAGCAGCTCAGCATCAACAGGAGCTTGTTAGAAATGCAGCATCTAGGCTCTACCCTAGAACCCTGAAATCTCCTTCTTTTCCTCCTAATCCACTCATCTCAGCTTCCTGGGATGGTTCTTCTTCCTGATATCTAAACACTGGGAACGGTCCCCTCAAGACTCAGTCCTTAGATCTTCTCTCATTTCTCTCCACACTCACTCACTTGGTAAACTTCTTCAGTTTCAGAACTTTAAATACAATCCTTAAATGCCCAAAATCTCTACCCTGTATCCTGGACCTTCTAGCTCAGTCTTCTACCCGCAGCTCCAGAATCAGATGTCCAGCTGCCTATGAGAAGCCTCTACTTGGAGGTCTAACAGGCAGCTCAACATAGCCCAAACTGAATTTTTTAATCTTCCCTATCATTCCTAAACATAATCTTGTTTTCTAGTTTAGAAGTATTTTAAATAATAATTGAAGCTAGTTACGTTAGTGTGGGAGGCTGAGGGTGATAAAAATGACTACATTTATGCATTATACCCCACGTTCTGGTGGACTCTGTGGCCATGCCTATAGTGGACAACACTGATTAAGTACACTTGGCTCAGATGTGGTTTAGCTTGGTGTAATCCAGACAAGGCTAAGTGCAGATTGCTCGACCTTAGGTATATAAAGCTGATGTTGGGGAAGGGAGTGCATTCAAGCTTATCAACTATCTGACAAAGTCTTGACTCAACTCAGGCCTAAAAGCTTCAACTGTATGTGTCTATTCGTGTGGCCCACGTGAGTCTAAAAGCTCTCTCTGTCATTGGGAAATGTTGCTGTCATGGATCTTGGCTGGGCCAACATCTTCTCATTTACTTTCGATAAGTAAGCCTTGTTTAATATATTCAAGTAGGGCCTAGCCATTCCAATTTGATCTTATAACATTTGTGGTTAAACATTTCACACGTATGGCCATTAACGTCTTTAGATATGCATGAAATATTTCAACACTCATCCTTCGAATCTTCAAAGAAGTTAGTAATTGCCCAAAAATTACTTTAAAAAGTCTAAATGGCTTTATGCTAATCTTCTGCAGGAAATTATTACCTTTGCATCTAGTTTGTGATTTGTACTGTTATGTCTTATTTCATCTTTAAACATCTGGGTCCTGATCTTTTGCAGAGTAGTTCGAATCTAGAGAAGGAAAAAAAAAAAAACATTTGTTTCAAAGGCATTTAATGCCAAACGCTTTTTTTCTCAATACCAGTTACAGGGTACCTGATTATCTAGAAAGTAATACATATATACATATATTGATCTCAGATTTAAATAACTGCCACCATCAACCTAACTTGCATTTAGGCTAATATTGTTTAGATTGCTGAAGGTAAGCATTTGGTCTTTATAACTCTTTCTCAGACAAATCTAAAATATCACTTAAGTGAATATTATCCCCCAAACAATTATTAGTTAGTAATTAGTACTTAACACTATTTAGTTTTGTTTTGTCTATTTAGTAATTTAGTACTAATTTACTGTTTAGTAATTACTATAAAACAATTACTACTTAGTAATCACTACAAAATAATTACTACCTAGTAATTACTACAAAATAATTACTATTAAGTAATTGCTACAGAATAATTACTGAGAGATCACACACATTTATGCATGAAATATAAGCCCATGTCTTGATGACCTATGGAGTTGCAAGACACTCAAAGATGATGGAATTAATTGATTTGAACAAGTTATAAACTATGCCAGAATTTGTCCATTATTTCACTAAATAATTAAATAATCCAAAAAGGTAAAATATGAAATTTCTCTTTTTATTCAGCATCCTCTTAGACTGTAAGACTGTAAGAGTAGGAGCCAGGTTTATACTCTACAACATTATTTTATTTTTTATTATTATAATTTTTTTGAGATGGAGTCTTGCTCTGTTGCCCAGGCTGGAGTGCAATGGTGTGTTCTCTGCTCACTGTAACCTCTGCCTCCTGGGTTCAAGCGATTCTCCTGCCTCAGCCTCCTGAGTAGTTGAGATTACAGGCACCCACCACCAAGCCTGGCTAATTTTTTTGTATTTTAAGTAGAGACGGGATTTCTCCATGTTGGTCAGACTGGTCTCAAACTCCTGACCTCAGGTGATCCACCTGCCTCGGCCTCCCAAAGTACTGGGATTACAGGCGTGAGCCACTGCACCTGGCCTACTCTAGCACATTTTAAGTGCTTAACACATGTCTGTTGTAAGAAACAGTTAAGAATATATATTTCTGCCAGCCATTATCATTTTGGATTCTCATAAGACTTCACATGTTTAATGAAGTGATATGCCAACCCACAGTCACTGGCAATAGTTACCCTGAACTGTGAAAAGGAACAAGGTAACGAGAGGCACCAACTCAGCAGGAAATGTAAACATCTACTTGGGAACACGATCAACACTCATGAAACCACTGGAAAACATTATAAAACAGTAGGAAATCCAGTGGTGAATAGTGAGGGACAAATTAAGTGCTGATAGGTGTTTTGAACCCTCCTGGCCCATTATTCAATTTTACTGAGTGAGTAAAATCATTTTACTCCAAGCGTAGGAACAGTTTCATATCCTCAAGAGAAATGACTAAACATGGGTTTAAACTTCAGCTAGGAAGACTGTCCTTTGCCAAACTAGAGTTGTTCCTTTACATATGTTCTATGGAGAGGGAAACAAAATCCTCCAGCCCATATTGGAATTTCTCTTTAAAAAATCATATCATACTAATGATTTCTGCTACCCACATACCTTTTTCACATACTCGGTTTCTTCAATAATGTGAGCGGACGTAGACTCATACAAGGCAGAATTATCTTCCATCTTATCCCTTGGGGGAATTTCTGTGGTCACTGTCACTGTTGTCATTGTGAATTCTGGCTTTAGGAAAACATAAATCAGCTAAGCAAAACAGACTGTTTTGATTGTATGATTATATGGTTCATAAACTGAAATAAGTTGTTTTATCACTATAGTCAAATATAGCAGAAAAGCTATAAATCATTGGTATCTGTATATATTCATAAATCCAGGAATTAATTTAATATAAAGCCATATCATCTGAAGGAATCATTAATTTAAAAATTAACATTTAAATAATCTAAAAAGGTAAAATCTGAAATTTGTCTTTTTATTCAGTATCATCTCAGACTGTAAAATCTAAAATCTCAGACTGTAAAAAGGAATGAGGTTTATATTCTAGTACATTGTAAGTACATAATAAATGTAGAATTAACATGATACAATTATAACAAAATTATGTTTTGTGTGCGTGTGTGTATCTTCATACATAGTCTGTAAAGCCTATTTACTATTAGGAGAACTAATAGTGAAAGACTGGAAAAACCCCATGCCAACAAGAAGAGGATAGATTAAATAAACTATCAACTGCTATGGAGCCATCACTAGGATGTATTATTACCTCATGAAAAAGCATAGAGCGGAAAAGAATATGTAATATCACATTTTCTATAAGAAGGGTAGGAAATATGAATGGAAGGAAGAAATCTGTGTCTTAAGGTTTTAATACTAAACCACATATATGTATTATCTAACCATGAAATAAAATTGACAGAAAAAGTAATCATCCAAAATAAAGGTGAAATGAAATAAACAAATAAATATATCTGTATATCAAGTTCTATAACCATAAGAATTATTTCAAGTGATTAAAAATGACATATCAGGAACTATTTATCCCTGGTGTGCTATATTCTAAGAACAAAAAGAATAGCAAAACAATCTTGAACTATATTCACTCATAATATTGTTAGTGGAAATATTGGTATTGCCATTTTGAACTGTGAACTGTGTTTGGTGTGTTTATGTACACAGGTTCACATTATAGAATAAAGCCAACAGGTAATTGTGTTAACATCATGAAGAATCAATTATTTATCATAAAAGAAAAAATAAAATATACAACAAAAATGTTAGGTGAAGCCGGTGAAGCCGGGCATGGTGGCTCACATCTGTAATCCCAGCATTTTGGGAGGCCAAAGTGGACCGATCACTTGAGGTCAGGAGTTTGAGACTAGCCTGGCCAACATGGTGGAACCCCGTCTCTACTAAAAATATAAAAATTAGCTGGGCATGGTGTACATCTGTAATCCCAGCTACTCGGGAGGCTGAAGCACGAGAATCACTTGAACCCAGGAGGTACAAAATAATGATTTATTTTCCTTTAAATAATATATATTCTACCTTTATTCACCAAAAAACCTAGAAATAGTAGCAGTTAGCATCCCTCATGGCCAGACTGTGGTCTTTGAATATCATATCCTACCAAAAAGGAAACTAGGACTTCTTGGCTGATCCAGGTCTGGGGTAAGAAATATGTAAAGTGAGCTTATAATTATTATTTACTATAATAAATAGTAAATAACTAATAAGTAAACTATAATAAAAAGCCCTGTGGAGTAGGATTATTAATCTTATGTTACTGATAAGAAGCCAAGACTCCACTCCCATAGTGACATTAACTTACCCAAGACGAAGTAAAATTAATAGAGCTAAAACGCCAACCTTGGTCTTTTAGAAGTTCAGAGATGTTTCCATCATATTAAGACTGGCTTCCCTGGAGAGAAACAATAACAACAACAAAATATTTAAAATCTAACAGTGACCTAGGCTGCAAAAAAAAACACAAAGAATTTGCATATTTGAGGGCATCACTTTGAAACAAGATCACTTCTGGGGATACTACAAAGTCCTGCATTTATCCTTTAATCCTCAATGAAATTGACAGAGGATGCCAATAATTTTCCATTTTATTATAAATCCTCTTAGCAGCTATGGCTTCTATTAAATATTTGTTTCCGCTGAAGTTGATTTGGCAGCAGCAACTCTGCAAGTGTGCTTTTGCAAACTGTGAATGGAAGTACGTCTCTTACTGGGTCCTCTGAAGTATCTTCCGGGATGCAAAACAACATTTAAATGCTTGAAGTAAGAGAAACACCCATAGAGTCAATATGCAGTGTGCTTGGAAGCCAGAGAGAAGATGGTCAGGCCAGGGTAGGGGTCAGCAAACCCCAGCCTGGGAGCTCAATCCAGTTTCCCTCCTGTTTGTACAGCCCCAGAGCTAAGAATGGTTCTTACATTTTTGAATGGTCAAACAAAAAAATCAAAAGAAGAATAACATTTCATGGCACATGAAAATTATATGAATTTCAAATTTAGTATTCATAAAAATGGTTGGAAAAAATCAAAGGAGAACATTTCAAGACACATGAAAATTATATGAAGTTCAAATGTAGTGCCTATAAATGAAGTTTTACTCTAATACAAGATAGCCATTCATGTACATATCTTTTATGTCGCTTTGGCGCCACAAACAGCAGAGTTCAGTAGTTGTCACAGAGAAAGTACGTGGCAGGCAACGCCTAAAATATTTCCTTATCTAGCCCTTTACAGGAAACGTTTGCTGACCTTTGGGTTGGGGTTTGGCAAGGAGTAGGGGCAGGACCAGTGGGAAAATAGAGGCAAGCAAAGCAATCGATCCGGCCTGAGTTTGTTTTTTTCCTCCAGTACAGTACCCTGGATCTACAGTCCCATTTGACTGATTTACTTTCATTTTCCTTTTTAGTATGTTATGCAATGTGTACATTAACAAATGATAAGAGGCATTTTATCATAGGAATGAATCGCTCTTTAGAATGAATCCCACTGCCTTCTCAGGCTCTTTCATAATTTGAAAATTGCATCGGGCCTTACGTCTTTTATCCTAAAATATACTCTCTTATGTACCTTTTATTCTTAAAATCAAGGAATTTTGTTTCTTGATGACTGATATTTCTGAAAACTTCCCACCTTTTCCACTCACTGGTTGGGCCACCTTAAACAAGTTACATAAAATCTTTGTCTTCACTTACATAGCTGTCAGGTAGGGATGATAACACCTAGAGATAGGAAAATGAGTTTTTTTTTTTAAATGCCTGCTAGCAGAAGGCACTCACTGGACAGTCACTGTCAATAGTGTTGCCCTGTTATTTTATATTATCAATAGCCACAGAAGACAAGCAGGGCAGGTAGTTCACATCTATCTGGTTGCAAAGCTTTATAACTGTATCCATATGAAATTAAATTCCATTTCTGTCTTTGGTTCAGAAAACTTTTGTACCCAGAGTCCTTGGTTGGTATAAAGAAACCCAAGGGGAACATAAGCCGGCGAAGTCCAAATTGCCATATGGCATTACTATCCTGGGGAAAATCCATGTTAGCATTTTATTTCAGCCAGAAGTAGATTAAGGGGATAAAATTTTCAAAATAAATCACAATCAGTTAATTAAAGTAAGGAAAGACTTTTATTTGTCTTATGCTAGAATGGATTGAAGACAGCTTACAGGTGGCATCACGCCAAGAGGAGGTATTTCCTAGACAAGTGCCTTTCAAACAGGGCTCCCAGGGAGGAGGCAGAGGGCTGCTGAATAGACAGGGCTCTGCCACCTCAACTTCAACCACCCCAGCTCTGCTTTATTCTGTCTCACACACTGAATTTTTCCATGGGGCTTTCTGTGAAGAAAGAGGGTTCCACAGCTGAAACAGTTTAGAGGCAGCCTGCCTAGTCTCATGGCTCCATTCTGCCACTCCATACCTGTGTGACCTCTGTCAAGTCCCTTAACTTCTCTGTGCCTCGGTTTCCTTAACAGTAAAATGAAAATAATATTAATTATTAACAATAATCAATGTGGGGTTTTCATGAGTTAATATTTGTCAAGCACTTATAGCAGCACATTTAATATATAATAAATGATTTGTACATATTTGTCAAACAAGTACATAAAATATGAAACCACTATCCACAATTAAGGCCGACATGAAATCTGGGTGGTTTCCTTTCTTCCAGGAAAGAAGCAGGTTATATTTTAAATAATCTGTTACTGGGCTATGAAGGAAAAATTGCTTTGGGGGACTTTAAGACTAGCAAATCCGTGGTAGAAATTCCTTATTGCTAATGCACCGATAATTTGTCAGTTTCCTCAAACAATGATGCTAACATCTATTGAAGAGTTTACAATCTACAAAGCAATGCACACACGTTATTGTGAACTGTAATCCATGTGATAAACCACCATACCACCAGGCACCCAGGAGAATCTAACTAAACCTTGTGCTCTGGTTAATGACATGAGGATAGCAGTACTACACAATAAACACAAACAAATGCCTGTGATGGGTTGAATTGTGTCCTCCCTCCAAATTCATGTTAAAGTCCTAACCCCCAGTTCCTCAGAATGGGACTTTATTTAAAAATAGGGTTTTGCAGGTGTAATTAGTTCAGTAAACATGAGGTCACACTGGAGTAGGGTGGATCCCTACTCCAATATGACTGATATCCTTATGAAAAGGAGCAATGTGTCGAGAGATGAGAACACCGAATGCCCTGTGAAAATGAAGGCAGAGATGTAGCGATGCTTCTGCATGCCAAGGAACACCAACGATTACTAGCAAACCACCAGAAGCAGGGGAGAGGCACGAAAAGATCTCTCCCACAGCCCTCAAGAGGAACCAGCCCTACAGACACCTTGATCTTGAACTTCTAGGCTCTAGAACTGAGAGATGATCCATTTCCCTGTTCAAGCCACTCTGTGTGTGGCACTTTGTTAGAGCAACCCTAGAAAAGGATTACAGACACTGTTTATATTGTAGAGACTGTAACAAGAGTGTTTCCTTTCTTTACTTAACTCTTGATTCATTTATTGAGAGAGTAAATATTTATAGAAAGCCACTGTGTTAGGAACTGTGGTTACAGGGCTGAGCCAAAGACCCTAGTTTCGTAGGATTTTCAGTACAAAGGGAGAGACAGACATTAAACAAACGAGTAAATATAGAGGGAGTCTAAGGGAGGCTGTGATGAGTGACGTGAAGAAAAGCTGATCAGGGGACCAAGGGTAAAAGGAGGTGCTGTTCTAGATGAGCAGTGAGGGAAGCTGATCTGAGGAGGTGGTATTTGAGCAAAAGATGAAGAAAATCAGGTGCAAGCTATGTGGCTTTCTGGGATCTAGGAGAAGAGAGTTCCAGGCAAATGGGAAAGCAAGAGCAGAGGCTGGCAGGTGCCTAGAGCAGTGTTTTTGTTTGTTTGTTTGTTTGTTGAGACCTTGTCTCACTCTGTTGCCCAGGTTTGAGTAAAGTGGCGTGATCTCTGCTTACTTCAACCTCTACTTCCTGGGTTCCAGTGATTCTCGTGCCTCAGCTTCCCAAGTAGCTGGGATTACAGAGCTGCACCACTAAACCCAGCTAATTTTTTTGTATTTTTAGTAGAGACAGGGTTTCGCCATGTTGGCCAGGCTGGTCTTGAACTCCTGTGCTCAAGTGATCCACCCACCTTGGCTTCCCAAAGTGTTGGGATTACAGGCATGAGCCACAGCACCCGGTCCCTAGAGCAGTGTTCTAAGAAAACCATGGCACATAGCAAAGTCTGCCATTTTCTTTTCTTTTAATGTTGCAGGACCTTTTTCTTTTTGATCTAAACTTTTTGAGGCTTCGTTTGCCTAAGGAGTTGTCTCCTTGGCCACATTAAAACAGGTCTAGCAGTGGCTATTATGGATCCCCCAAGATTGAGGCAAAGACAGAGTGAAGCTGTCAGGTACCGCAAGGTGTAAACAACTGACTCCAGGTCAGCCCAGAGAAGGGACAATGAAGTCTGATTGACCGCACAGAGGTATTCACTCACGTCTGGGGGCTGCTGATTGAAAAGCACCATGCTGGATGTCTGGCAGGTTTTGGCTAGCTAGTGCTTGAATCTCCTTCCCAGATATGCTGAGGCACCATCTGTATGAGTCTTGCAGGAAAGGTCTCTTACTTGTTCATGCTCACTCCCTGGAGCTGGGGCACATGGACAACACCTAGAATCAGCCAAATGACAGCTCCCGCTGGAAGTGCAACTCAGGGAATGGCCATCTGGCTGGTTGGAGCTGGAGGCAGTGGAAATCCAGTCATTGTTCAGGAAAGGGAAGGAGTCTCTGACACAGAGTGGTGCTTCATGTCCAAGTGGCAGGAAATTCAGTGGCAGTATCCAGTGGCCAGTGGCCAGTGGCTACGTCAGGAGGATCCTAACTCCTCATCCCACAACCTGATTTCACCGGTGTCCTAGCATATGAGATCCTCCCATTTTCCAAACCTAGTGTTTCAACACTCCCATCAATTCCGGTAGCTGCTCTATATCCTCTCAGTAAATTCTTCTTCTACCAAGTCAGCCAGAGTCAATTACTCTGGATTGCAATCAAGAGCCCTGCTTGGTTTTAGCACAGTTTCTGAGTTTTCAGATTTTTGTTTCCTGGTTCTAAGAGATTATTTGTTCATTTCTGATCACTATTTTATAGAGCTGGAATATTAGAAACTGAAAAAGTAAGTTACTACAAAAGTGCCACATGGATAATTCGGTTATATGAGGGAAAATAGCGAACGTTATCTCCAAACCCTTGATGAGGCTAACCGTGTCCTGAATACTAAATAGCACACCTGTTCTGCAGCTACGTTACACAGCACAATGGTGACATCCAGTGTCAGCTGGCTAAATCTCAGGTGACTGTGCAGTTTACCTGAAAACGATGCACAGTATACGAAAGACATGCATGTTACACTGTACCCAAGTTCTGTTTTCAAATAAGAATCTAAACTTTTGCTAAGCAGAATTAATTTTATTCAACTACATGCTAATCATTTGTATATACACATATATTATAGCCAGTGCTATAGAAAATTCTTAGATATAAGATAAAAGCTATTTTGGAGGAAAAATGAAATATTGGTGTAAACACAATATATAAATATGTACTATTGACAAAACATGTGCCATTTACCAAATAATTTTTCATATATTGCCCAAATTAATCATTACTTCACTGTGTTATTGTTATTATCTTCAGTGTATATATATATAAGATGCAATAAGGCACAAAAAAGGATGTAAGATTTTCAAGGTTATAAGAACCTCATCAACTGAACACAATTAGGTTGACCCCAAATTCAGATGTCTTTTTAATGAAATAGTCTATCCTCATAGTTCACTGGCATAATTTGAAACATTGAAAAACAGCTGAAAGCTTCAGCCAATGTTCAGTTCAGCAACTAAACTGCAAAAAGGTACAAAGCACATGCATCCCTTCCCATCTGGAGAAGAGTGGGAAGGAGGGGCCAGGATTTGTTAAGTGAGGACTATATGCCAGGTAGGGTATGCTCTCTATAATACTTCTCACATATGCCCTGAGAGGTTGATATTATTATTCCCATTTTGCAGATGAAGAAACAAGGCTCAACAAGATAAACAAAGATAACTAGTTGGTGGCCATTGGATCCCAAACCGTGAGTTGTCTGGCTCTTTCTCATGAGTCTACTAGCTCCTTCTAACTTACCACTTTGCCTCTGCTACATTCTGAAGGAGTTTCTAAGCCTCAACTTCTTGGGCCCAAGATAGCTTAAGAATCAAAGTTTTCCAAAGTAGGTCACCAAGTAACAGTCACAGAACTCCTGATGGGAGGTCCCAGGTGTGTCCTTCAGGAGCCTGAACAGATGTTGTTGTCCCAGTAGATTTATTCCATGAACAAAGGCAGTTTGGCTGCATGGCTTAAAAACAAGGGATTTGGACTCAGTTGTTCTGCCTACAAGACTCTGTTCCACTTCATCACCAGCTGGGAGGTCTTGGAAAATCATTTAAACTCCCTAAGCCTCGGTTCCTCAACAGAAAAATTCAGATGAGAATGCCAACCTTCTCAGAGTTATGTGAGGATTAAATGAGATAATGCATGAAAAGTGCTTAATGGAGCATCTGACTTCATGCACATTAAATTAATATTAAATCATGATGTTTATACTCACAACTTATTGTGGACATTTGCTTGTAGGACATGATTTGAAAGTGTCAATTCCCAAGCTTAGTTTTCCCCTCACTATTCCTTCCTTAACCCATCAGCCAATTATTCCTCCTGATTTGAACTTCTCTATTAACAAGTCAACCCAAAAGCTGAGTAACACTTGCCAGTCAATAAAATATAAAAGGAAGCTGAGGTCAATGACATATGTCACAGTCACTTGCAACATTTACATGATGCTCTTTTAGAAAATGTCATTTGTGGCTCTATAAAATATTTTAGGAGTGAAGAGCCCAGGAATTTATAAAATACCTACAGTTTTCTGAGCTTGTCCTGGATTATTTTAGCTTGAACATAATTTATGTCATTTAAAAAAATTATCCAGCAAGGGGAAAAAGAGAAACCATACCGGTTCTGGTGAGGATGTGGAACAGTTGGAACTCCTGTCTGTTGCTGATGGGAATGGAAAATGTGGAGCTGCTGCGGACAACAGCTTGGCAGTTTCCTATACAGTTAAATACATAGTATACAACCCAGAAACCCCATGCCTTGGTATTTATCCAAGTGAAATGAAAAGTTATATTCCATAAAACCTGCACACAAATGTTCATAATTGCCAAACACTGCAAACAAGTCAAATGTTCACCAACAGGTGAATGCAACTCCTCATTAAGAAGGAATGGACCAGGCATGGTGGCTCACACCTGTAATCCCAGCACTTTGGGAGGCCGAGGCAAGCTGATCACCTGAGGTCAGGAGATCGAGAGCAGACTGGCCAACATGGCGAAACCCCATCTCTACTAAAAATACAAAAATTAGCCAGTTGTGGCGGTGCTCATGTGTAATCACAGCTACTCAGGAGGCTGAGGCACAAGAATCGCTTGAACCTGGGAGGCAGAGGTTGCAGTGAGCTGAAATTGTGCCACTGCACTCCAGCCTGGGTGACAGAGTCAGACTCTGTTTCAAAAAAAAAAAAGGAATGTATTACAGATACACACAACAACATAGATAAGTGTCAAATGCATCATGCTAACTGAAACAGCCAAATTCAAGGAGCTACATATTCTATGGTTCCATCTGACATTCTAGAAAAGTAAAAACTGTAGGAATCAAAAGGGATAGTGGTTACTTGGGACTGGCAGTGGGGGACAGGTTAACTACAAAAGGAACACATAGGACTTTGGAGTGGGGGAATATATCTTGTTAGTGATCATGGTTCTATGACTATAACAATTTCCAAAAACTTACAATAGTCTATACTGAAAAAGATGAATTTGTACATGTTATTTAAAAAATAGTAATCTGGCAGGATCTAAAAAAAGCAATGCACAATTGAGATTTCAAAATCCAAGAAACTTCACTGATTTTATCAGAAGTAACAGGAAGCCAAAATTAATTGGATTTGTTTTTCTTCATTCAAATTCTTGACCCCCAAAAGAGTGTAAATGATTATATATATACATACACACACACACACACACACACACACATATATATATATATAGAGAGAGAGAGAGAGAGAGAGATACATAGATAGAGAGCAATGGAATCAGGGTTGTTAAAAACAACAGGCAACTGGGCTGCTGATTCTAGCTCATGCTACATGACTAGTCAATTAAACTTAGCATTCAGTATGACAGAAACAAGGAAAGCCTTTTAAACATTTTTAAAAACTTAATCGTAAGCACTGTTTATTAAAGGTGATAAAGTAGAAGGAAATATACAATAATACATAAGAAATATAAGAATATTTCCAACAAGCTTTAAATCTAATTTGTGAACCTAGAACTTCTTTTCTCATCTACCCATTCCTTTTCTAATAGCTTTCTAGATGCACAGTATGTTTTCATTCTTCATATTTGTCCATCTGCACATACACTGTTGGAACAATGATGAAAATATCTACTTATTCAGGGCCTGAAACAGCCAGGACCCTCCCCTCCCCTCCCCTCTCCTCCCCTCCCCTCCCCTTGCCTTCCCTTCCCTTCCCTCCTCCTTTCTTTCTTTCTTTTCTTTTTTTTTGTTTCAGACATAGTCTCACTCTGTCACCCAGGCTGGAGTGCAGTGGCTCAATCTCAGCTCACCACAACCTCCACATCCCAGGTTCAAGCGATTCTCCTGCCTCACCCTCCCGAGTAGCTGGGACTACAGGCATGTGTCACCACACTCGGCTAATTTTTGTATTTTTAGTAGAGATGGGGTTTTACCATGTTGCCTATGGCTGGTCTCAAACTCCTGACCTCAGGCAATCCACCCGCCTCAGCCTCCCAAAGTGCTGGGAATACAGGTGTGAGCCACCATGCCAGGCCATGACCCTACTTTTTATCAACACCATCGCCCACCCTCCCACACCATGAAGATGTTTGACTTATCCAAGAGCAGCATCCTACCAAAATCCAGGTGTTTATAGAAAGATAGAAGAGTCAGAGGCAGCTTCCCACTTTGGGTAAAACTAAGTTCCTTGTATGAGATCACAACAATGTAAGTGACCTCATCAAAATAAATAGCAGGTGCTTACAGCTCAATACTATTCAAGCCTTCTTTCTCTTGATAAACCAACATAGCTTGGTGAATGTCTCTGCCCTGATCCTGATCCCGATCCCTGGAGTATATGAAAGTGAGAATGATGAAGGTGGATTCCTGTAGATGGTAAATACCTCTTAGGAGATACTTGCTATAAAATTGTGAGTATAAGGCTAGAAAAAAAATGCATTTGTTTTAGAATTTTAAAAATCCTTACCAAGGAAACAAAGGTGTATTACCAAACAAGATTGATTACTCCATCCAGTCACAAACAGATCATCAAAACAGTAGTAGTATTCTCACCTAGGAGTTTTAGGAAGTTGTTTTGACATTTCAAGCAGAAAAAAATGAGTTGCAAATGAAGACATTCAGCTTTGGAAAACTATATTATTTAACCTACATTATCTTCTTTTCAAATTGTAGATGTTAAAAAAAATAGTTTGCATTCTAAATTGCCAATAAAATAGACTTCAAAAGTTGGCCACAGTGGTTCACATCTGTAATCCCAGCACTTTGGGAGGCCAAGGTGGAAGGATTGCTTAAGGCCGGGAATTGGAGGCCAGTCTGGGTAACACAGTGATACCCCATCTGTGAAAAAAAAAATTTAATTAGCTAGGCGTGGTGCCACATTCCTGTAGTCCCAGCCATACAGGAGGCTGAGGCAGGAGGATCACTTGAGCCCAGGAGTTTGAGGCTTCAGTGAGCTAGGATCCTGACACTGCACTCCAGCGTCAGTGACAGAATACAACCCCGTCTTGAAAAACACACACACACACAAACAGACCTCAAGTTATTTTGATGCTCTTTTTTTCCCCCCAAAAGGAACTTGCAATTTGAGTAGTAACTTAAGGGCACTCAGAGAGACACTGTCTTCTTTTTAGGCTCACAGAACTGGCTAGATTTTTATAAAAGGATTTCTGTTCTACTAGAGAAATCTTCCTAAGAGGATATTTAAGCATAAGTTGTGAAGCATGACCCGCCCCCACCACCCAAAATGCATTTGCCATAATAGCACAAAGCAAGGTCAGTGGAGATATATAAGAAAACAATGCTGGCTGGGAACTGCTATTCCAGTTTCCTGATTCCTAACAGAGGTATAACAAAAGTCAATGTTCTTGCAAAGTTAAGAAGTTCTTTTTTGTTTGTTTGTTTGAGGCAGAGTCTCGCTCTGTTGCCCAGGCTGGAGTGCAGTGGTGACATCTCAGCTCACTGTAACCTCCACCTCCCAGGTTCAAGCAATTCTCCTACCTCAGCCTCCCGAGGAGCTGGGATTACAGGCGCATGCCACCACACACAGCTAATTTTTAAAAAATTATTTTTAGTAGAGAAGGGGTTTTACCATGTTGGCCAGGCCGGTCTCCAACTCCTGACCTCAGGTGATCCACCTGCCTCAGCCTCCCAAATTGCTGGGGAAAATTAGAAGTTCAGACGAGTCTTGCTCTGTCGCCCAGGCTGGAGTGCAATGGTGCAATCTTGGCTCACTGCAACCTCTGCCTCCCTGGTTCAAGCGATTCTCCTGCCTCAGCCTCCCGAGTAGCTGGAATTACAGGCGCACGCCACCACGCCCAGCTGATTTTTGTATTTTTAGTAGAGATGGGGTTTCACCATGTTGGTCAGGCTGGTCTCGAACTCCTGACCTCGTGATCTGCCCAGCTCAGCCTCCCAAAATGCTGGGATTATAGGTGTGAGCCACTGTGCTCAGCCAAGGTAAGAAGTTCTTAACATTGGTTTGTTGGAGAGTTACACACAGAAAACACCACTGCTTAATAGGAACCTGGATGTTTAACTCTTGGCATTCATATTTAAAATTATCATAGAAGAGAGTCAAAGCACCAAATAAGAGGTTGGCTCATATCAGTTATTCTCACATTATGCTACCATAGAAGCTGCACCAATGTATCTGTTTTACCATGCAAAAGTATTTGCAGAAAGGTCTACCAAATGGTGAACAAAATGCGGCATAGTCATGGCATGGAATAAATCCTAGTTAAGCAATAAAAAGGAACCAACTACAGCTACATGTGACAACCTGAATAAACCTCAACAGCTATTCTAACTGAAAAAAGCCAGATGCTAAAGACTATATATTGTACGATTCCATCTGTATGAAATGTCCAGAAAAGGCAGATCTAAACAGACAAAATAGATTAGGGGTTGCTGGGGCTGGGGTAAGAACGGTGAGTGATTGCAAATAGGCCCCAGGGATATTTGGGGAATGATGAAATGATCTAAAATTGGATTGTGCTAATGGTTGCACCATTCAGTAAATTTACCAAAAATCATTGAATTATACACTTGGATGTATTTTATGGTATGTAAATTATACCTCCAATAAAGCTTTTTTTAAAAAAAATACAGAAGGAAAAGTAAGAATAACTTGAATAAAGATGCTGTTTTCCTCTGGCGGGGGGTGAATATAACTGTAGTCTTATTTTTCTAATTTATAGGAAAAAATATAATTTAATGGATAGATGTTTTTCAGTTTTAAATTTTTTGTTCATTAATTTTTGTCTCTAGATTATTGTCATCCATACTACAAGTTTAGTTTTTATTTAATTTGCATGAAATTGATACTTAGCTATTTTAAGTTAATATTTCATAACATTAAGCCTGGAACACATGATTCCTAAGTTCTTCCCCAACCTAAACAAAAGAGAAAACCACTGAGCAGAATAACATGCAAGCTCCTCTATCATTTTTAGACTTGACTTTTTAAATCAGTGAAAGGAAATATGTGATTTGAAACTAATCTAGTTTTAGTCACTGTCGAAATTGAATGGATCATTTATGGGGTCTGTAAATCTATGGCCTTGACTTGGGGTGGCCTGGAGGACTCCAATGTAGTAAATTCCAGGAGGATAGAAATGTGTCTGATTTACACAGGGCTGTGTTTGGCCCAGACCCTACTTCCCCTCCCATCTGGTTCTCCCACACAGAACACAGTGTCCTCAATAAATATTGTTTCAATGAATACATGAATAGGCCCACAAATTTACAGATGTACCAAATAGTTTCTAAAACAATGTACACACACACACACACACTCTCTCTCTCTCTCTCTCGTTTTCCAAACCTACATAAATGGCTGTTTTTGTGCTTAGTAAATGACATTCATTTAAACATGTTAGTAAATTCATGGTAAAATTTTGGCGTTATGAAATGTTTTCAATCAATAAATAGCCATATAATTTTGATGTAAATATCTCAGTTCTAAAGATGAGAAACTACTATTTTAAAAGACTTTTACATTCCCATCAAAATCTTCAGTTATTTCCCCTTTCAGTCATTATTCCAAGCAAATAAACACCTCATTTTTCAGGTTTGTCTAAATCTAGCTTACGTTTTTTAGCTTTGGCCAAAATTTGGATTACAACTCACCTTCAATGTTGAGCATACTGTAAACAAATAAGCTAACAAATAACATGCCTATCAGTAATTCACAAAATAGCAACAGTATTAATTTCAAAAGTCTCTTTCTAGTTAGGACAAGGGATCAATTTATTTTGTAAATAACAAGAGGAAAGAACCTTCTTATGACGTCGGCCTTATGACGTTGGCCTGGGTCCCAGGAAGTGTAGTTGTTTTCATTCTTTCTGCAAACATTTGAGGAACCACACGGGGATACTCCCTGCCTTGGGCAGAAATTCCTCTGTGTCAGGGGCCTTCCCTCTCAAACTGGGAGTGGGGTGGGGAAGAGAGTGGGCAGCGGGGGAAAAGCATAACAACAGCACCAATTGTGTCTGCCAGGGTACCTGACACTCCTGCCCAGCTCACATATCAGGAAAACCAGACTTCAGTAGCTCTGAATATTTAATGGCATTAGGTAAAATCAAAAGAACAGATTATCTCCTCCCTATCACAAACACAGAATAATTCCTTTTTGTATTCTGACACTTCATCCGAACTATATACACCAAGAAAGTAAAAGAGGTTTTGATTCCTAAAATAAAACAATCAGAATATAATGGGGAGCAGGTACACCTTCAGTTATGTTCAGGGCTTGTTGCTTGTTCTGATCCTTATATTCAATTTTGTCTTCACTTCCAAAAAGGCTGAAAATTCACAGCTATGTTATCATCCAATCTAAAAACTACACTTGCACGGTCCCGTACTAATCTTTAGTAAGATAAGAGTGTTCCTTTGTCTAGCCGCCTAGCACTCTGTAACTTCCACATCTAAAATCTCATGATGCTACTCAACATTAAGTAAAAGGTCAAGCAATGGGCTGCTCTTTTTACTACACCTGCGGCTGCAGAAGCCCGCACAAATGAATGAAGACAGCCACTTTCATTCATCTCTGCTCTTTAAAAAATGCGAGCGCAGTGACCTGTCAAAGCCACCACGCTGGAGTTCCCAGGTCAGGGCGTTTACCGCAGGACTTTTCTCCATAGCCTCTGAAATTAGCAGGCAGAAATCGCGGGGACCCCTGACAAACGGATTGTATAACAACAACCTAAATAAATAATCAGGTGTGCGCCGGACTAAGTAGGGGTTCCTCTCTGCGGAAAAACAGCTCTTCCCAATGGGGAAGAAACTTCTCGCCCAGGAAATTCGAGCCCAGAACCGAGGTTTCCAGGGAGGATTACCTCTTCAACAAGGACCCTTTTACAGGAAATGTCCTTGATGCCAGGAACTCCACTGGGGAAGCCGCTGGAAAGGCACCTGGACACCCACACACATGGAGGGGGTGCGGGGGCGCGCCGCAGGGACCGGGCCCGAAGGTGGCCAGACTCGCCTACCTTGTGGGGCGCCCAGCCGACGCGGGGTCCCGGTGCTGCTCCTCCCCTGGGCGATCGGACCTTGGGGCCAGGGTCGGCTGCCAGGGCCCTGCGAGTGCAGCCGCCACCGCCCGCAGGCTTGGCTCCGCCCCGCGGGGCGCGCCCAGGGCAGAGTCCGGCGCCGGTGAGGCCCCGGGGAGGAGTCGCGGCAGGACGCGTACGCCCAGCGCTGGAGAGCCAGGCTCTGCCCCTCACGCCCCTCGCTACGGTGCTGTACAGGCGGGTGGGGGGAGGGGATCGGCCGCTGCTTTTCAAGAAGGTTCTATTTGCACCCTAAGTTTATAAACTTTTGTTTTTGTTTTTTAAATAATTTTTGATTTTATTGTTTTTAGTATAAATTTATGGAGTACAAGTGCAATTTTGTTGTTTTTTTAAAAAACTTTCTTTTGGAACTTAAAAAAAGTTGCAAAGATAGTAGAGAGAGTCGTCTGTATACCCCTCAGTCGGTGTCTCCTAATGCCTACAGCTTCCATAACTGTGGCACATTTGTCAAAACTAAGAAATTCACATTGGGCCAGGTGCGGTGGCTCCCGCCGTGGTAATCTCAGCATTTTGAGAGGCCAAGGCAGGCGGGAGGATCGCTTGAGCTCAGGAGTTCGAGACCAGCCTGGGCAACATAGTGAGACCTCATTTCTACTAAAAATATTTTTTAAAAGACATTAACATTGATCTGCCACTATTAACACTACTCCAGACTTGATGTAGCTGTCACTAGCTTTTTGGCTAACGCCTTTCCCTTTCAGGATCCCAGCCGGGATACCACACTGCATTTAGCATCCTGTGCCCTTTGTCTCCTCTAATCCATGACAGTTTCTCTGTCTTTTCTTGACTTTGACAGCTGTAAAGAATTCTAGTAAAGTACTGTGATGAAGTATTCTGGTAAGGTATAGTTTTGTGGGGGTACCTCGACACCCACTCATGTGGGTATTGTCTACTGTTTTTTTCTCATGATGAGACTGGGGGAGGAAAGACTCAGAGATGAAGTGCCTTCCCCACTGCATCCTCTCAGGGACGATGGCACGATGGCCAGGTGACTTATCACTGGTGACTTGACCTTGATCCCATAGTTAAGGTTGTGTCTGCCAGGTTTCTCTACTGCAAAGCTGTTTTTCTCTTTCCATACACTCTACTCTGAATGGCATGAATGGCATGACTCAATTCAGCTGACACTCAAGATGAGGGCAAGATTAAACTCCATCCCAGAGCAGGGAGTATCTATATGTTATTATTTAGAATGATTCTGTAAGGAAGATTTGTTCTATCTCTCTTGTTTATTCAATCATTTATGTCAGTATTTGTTATGTCAGTATGGACCCATGTATATTTATTTTATACTTTGGGCTAGAATTCAATACTACATTATTAATTTTGTTGCTCAAATGGTTCCAGCTTTGACCACTGGGAACTCTTTCAGGTTGGCTCCTGTGTCTCTCTGAAAGTTCATAAACTTTTAGGATTGTGGGGGAAAAAAAAAAAAAGGTGTATTTCCTCCGCCCCCCCTCAACATTTAACAGATTGAGAAAACTGCACCCTAAATCCTTCAATATCCAAGGGCTTTTCAGAATCTTCCTGGGAATCCTACGATTACTGATTCCCACCACAGTTAGAGAGGAATGTTTTTTTTTTTTCTAGCAGATTAACTTGTAGATTGTGACCCAATTGGAGAAGTGAAAGTTGATGGTTCTTAGGTAATTTTTTTGTTAACTAATCCTTGTGGTTCTAGTAAATAGATGTATGTATGTTTACAGACAAATCATGTTCCAAAGATAGCCATGGATGTTTATTACAAGTTTCAGCATTGAAGAAACCCAGTTGTTGAGGATCATTTGTTACATTGCTTTGGTTTGCTCATGTTTGCATTTGCAAGTTGGTTCCATAAACACCACATTTCCTCCTTCTGAGCTGGCTTTTGCTCAGCATTTGACACTGCCTGCTTTCTGAGACCTGTCCACCTCTCTTCCTGGCCTTGACCCTTCCTGGAGAAGGAAATCTACTTCTCCATTATCTTGGGTTGAGCTGGGTAAACACAGGATGCGGTGAAGTACCAGTGAGTACTCCAGAACTGCAGAGCTAACTCATTTTCTATCTTTCAACTATTTTTAACAAAGTTAGAAAAGTAAGAGTTAAAGGAAAACATTTCATACCTAAGTCTCACCATATCTGCTATGGACTGAATGATTTGTGTTCCCCCCTAAAAGTTTATATAATGAAATCGTAATCCCCAACGTGGTGGTGAAAGTGGGGTCTTCAGGAAGTAATTAGGTCATGAAGTAGAGCCCTCATGAGTGGGTTTTAGTGCCTTTCTCAGAAGAGACAAAAGGCTGGGAATGGTGACTCATGCCTATAGTTCCATCTCTTTGGGAGGCCAAGGCAGGTGAATCGCTTGAGCCCAGGAGTTTGAAACCAGCCTGGGCAATATGGCAAAACCTCATCTCTACAAAATATACAAAAATTAGCTGAGCATGGTGGTGCACTCCTGTAGTCCCAGCTACTCAGGAGGCTGAGGCGAAAGGATCACTTCAGCCTGGGAGGTAGAGGCTGTAGTGAGCTGACAGTGTACCACTGCCCTCCAGCCTGGGTAACAGAGTGAGACTCTGTCTCAAATAAAGAGAGGGAGAGAGAGAGAGAAGAGATATCTGTCATGTGATAACACAGCAAGAAAGCAGCCATCTGCAAACCAGGAAGCAGGCTTCCACAGACACCACATCTCTGGGTGCCTTGATCTTGGACTGCCCAACCTCCAGAACTGTGAGAAATAAATAACTGTGGTTGAAGCCAGTTTAATACCAGTCTATGTTATTTTGTTATAGCCCCTGGAACTAAGACAATATCCCAGAAGAAATCGACAAGGTCAGAGATAAAGCTGAGATTCTTGTGTACGTTTCTTGGGGGGAGAGGGGAGACTTTAAGTGAAAGTGGTCATTCTAATTAGAATGAAATCATAGTTTTATTTCATAGTTCTGCAAATAGACTATTCTCTCAGTAACTTTAATAAAACTTTTTTGGAGGGGAGCAGAGTAAACTCAGGATTCATGAGAGTGTGGAGTTACAATATATTAGCAACCTCCACAGGGAAGCTCAGGAGAATCTATAAACTATTAATTTAAAACTCCAGTGGTGTTTCTCAGAGGTTGGATATTGGGGGATTAGGGATGAGGCAGGGATTGATGTTTATGGATTTCTCTTACAGCTACTGCCTTTGATTATTATTTTTATGACAGCATATGTACAAACCATTTAAAATTTTTCTAGAGCTGTATATCTTTACACTTTTAAGATTATCCACATTAAGAAACAGTATTGCTATTACATAATTTTCGGAATGGCTTTGGTTGGGTCTGATAGAGATTAGGTGGGGACTAAAGCATCCCCAAACCACCCAGAGTGCCCTCGTTGAATAAATCCGTTCTCCTACTCACTCCACTAAAAAGAGGAGGGATTGAGGGTGCAGAAGAAAGCAGCAGATGCAGTCTCTCCTCCTGAAGAACACTGTGACTTGTCAGCCACGTTGAAAGAGGGTCTAATTGTAAATCTAACACCCTGCCTTGTGACATTCAGAGCCTGTGGCTTGTGGCATTTGGACCCAGGCTCATATTTGAAATCGCTCTTGTTTATTTCTGTTCAGGGATTATTTGCTGAAAGGGAAAGTTGTGTGTGTGTGTGTGCGCACACACACGTGTGCATGTACTTAGTGCAATTTTATTTTATTTAAAATTTGCGTTTAAAATGTATTAAAATTATTTTATTTTAATATTATTTTAAATTTGCATTTAAAATATATGTGTGTGTCTATACACACATACATATATTTAGTGCAATTTTAAATGCAAATTTTACTGTCATTTCCAACCTCTAACACGTGCGCATACACACACACAAACACACACCATTCTTTAAAACATTTCATTGTCTCCCCATGAGCTCTTATTAAAAGCCTATAACACTTCCCCAGGGAGAGAAGTTGCTTTGCTCTCCCCCATCCACCCCTCCTGCTTCATCTCTTGCCACATTGTTTTTCAACAAGGCTGGATGATTTGTAGTGTTCCAAACCAACTCTTGTTTCTTACCTTATTCCTTTTGTTGCTCTTGTCTCACCCCCACCCCCGACTCCTAGACTAGAATGTTCTTTCTCCTCCTCTTTGACCTGGAAACTCCTTCTCCATTTATTTCCTATGTATAGGGAAACCTTCCCTGAGCTCCCCAGTTTATGTTGGGTGTCCCACTTAGGTCTTCCCATAAAGTGCTTGAGGCACTGCATTTGCTGTTTTATAAGTTTTCTGTGGGTACTGTAACAAATAACCACACTTGGCTGCTTACAACAGTGCACATTTTTTGTTATAAAGTTCTGTAGGTTAGAAGCCTGTCATGGTACCAGGGTAAAATAAACTATTCCTTACTGGAGTCTCTTGGGGAGAATTTGTTCCCTTGCATTTTCTAGCCTTTTCTAGAGGCTCTCTGCATTTCTCCACTCATAGCCCCTTTCTACACCTTCAAAACCAGCAGCACATGTCCTCCTGACTCTGTCCCACTTTCACTTATAAAGACCTTTGTGATGACATTAAGACCAACTAGATGACCCAAGATAATCTCCCAATCTCAACATCCTCAACTTGATCACATCTGCAAAGTCTCTTTTCCACATAAGATAGCATATTCACAGGGGCTAAGGATTAGGACATGGACTTCTTTGCAGGAGGGCATTATTCTGCCTACCATAGTTTTGTACCTAGGTCAGGTCACAATTCAAACATTAATTAGGTTTTGTTATGAAATATTTCATTTTTAAGGCACAAAATCAAGAAGGCTTTGCAAAATTATAAAGGAGCCATGCTCCCATCACTTTTTTGGTGATGCCTTTCCCTGCTTTTCCCTCCTGTCCTCTCACATTCCTGTGACGTCCCCATAACGCCACCCTAAGGGGTTCCTGATATTGGATAATTTTCCAACTTCTTCCTCCTCTCCCATACCTACCGCCTTTCTACATTTTCTGCGACTTGTGGAAAGGAAAAGGGAACGCAAATGTGGAAGTTGCAGCATTGATCTTGACAAAATTTAACTGTATGAGCCCCCCAAGTCTTGCATTTTGAGCTCCAAGCTCACGATGGAGCTGACTGCTAGGGAAAACACTCTATACCTAATGTCTCTCGCAAGCTTAGGACAAAACTCCATCTATTCTGCACAGTTCACAGCTGATGTGCTAAGTGTTGGGGTCCATTTTACAATTTTAAATTTCAAAGAGTTTGCACTTTAAATGGCTAGATCACATATACGCACATAAAAATACCTATACATGCAATTATATAATAAGCTAGAATATTTTCCAGCAATAAATCATCACTGAGTATTAGTGAAGCTACTAAGTACTAGAAAACTAAGAGAAAGTACTGACTTTAGTTGGTGTTCTAGGGAAGGCCTCAAGAGGAGGTAGGCTTGGCATTGGTTTTTGAGAATAATTACCATGTTATTCTGGGAGAGCATGGAAGCCTTTAAAGGTCAGACACAGCCAAAGGCACCAGGGCAAGTCAATGTTCAGGCAGACTGGGAATCTACCAAGTAGACCAGTCCAGCCAAACCACAGGAGACTAGTGGGAGATAAAGCAGACAAATGTAAGCAAGCCTTGAGAAACAAACAAGAAGTAGAGGAAATACATTTTTCTTGTCCATCTCTGCTAAGAGAGAAAGGGAAAACAATATTGTAGGAACTGAAACTCTGGCTATTGAATGAGTTCATTAGTAAAATAATTAGCCAATGCTTATCAACAATATGTGAATGTCTACTTGTGTATACAAGTCTGTCTACACAGGTGAATCTTTTTCTAGGACTCCTTTCACATAATAGGTACAGAAACCATGACATAACCAAGAGTGATATTCAGAATATGAACCTATGGGTTGAGCAGTAGTACTGACCAACCAGAAAAGCTGCCAGCCATAATAGACAACTGGCGAGTAGGAACCCAGGTGAACCAGCAAAAAGTCAGCCCTGGACATCATTATTTAAAATGATTGCTGCTCTCTTAGCAAAACTAAATATCCTGTTGGAAATGTCTTTTCAAAGCACCCAGTTGGAGTTATTAAGTTCTGATTTCTGTAGGCATTCTTTCTGTTGATGAGCTTGGTTCACTTTATCTTAACAGTAGCTGGAATAATAAATAACACTTCCCTCTGCACTGTGAGCCCTTACCCCTGAGTAAAGAACTCATAGAGAAAGGTGAAACAAGACAAGAGGGTTGAGATGTGCATTCTAAATTCAGGTATTTCTAAGTTTGGAGGAGGGACGTGAAGCCCAGGATAAGGCTGTAGGAAGGCTGTGTTAGACAAGCTTATTGATTATAGGTAGAGACTGAATTTCAAGACTACTTGTCTTTGCTATTTGTTCACTTTCTCTGCCTTTATTCTCATGCTACCTTCAGTTGGTAAAGACAATTTCAATATTAACTTCAGAAGCTCATGTTGGTTTGTTTTTATTTCTTCAGCTGGAATAGAAGAAAGCTTACTGTATTCCCAGGCCAAACAAGATGAATTTTCTTTGATTATCCACTGTTTGAACCTGTCCACACACTGTAGTGAAAACCATACCTTTACAAAATATTTTTGCTTGTTTTTAAAGGTATTCTCTAATAGTCTATGGGATTTTGGCTTTCTATCCTTTTTGCAACAGCAGTGTTTTGGGGGATAATTGTGGTTTGATACCTATATCCCTGTTTCTTGGTTTTTGTTTTTGTTTTTTCTTTGAAATATTATCTTTCTTGATGGTTTGGTAAGTGGTTGATATCAAAATAAAAATTTTGGGAAAAGAAAAATAATGTCTTCATGTTAGCTCAAGTAATAGTGGGGAGTTAATATTAGGGTCCACATGGCAATAAGGAAGATGGAGAGCTCATGCAGGTCCCAAAGCAGGAACCCTGCAATCGCTGAGATTCCTGGAGACTGGATAAGGATGGAGGAGGTTTAGGGTTTCAGCTAGAGTCTGGGGATTCTCCCTCGAAGCTTTACCCAGCATTAATGTGGCATCTCTGCTTCTATGAGGATGGCTTCTGGTGTCTTGCCACTATTGAGTGGCTTCCTTACCCCTTGTCCTGTGACTCTTCAGTGGCCATGAAGTGCTGTGTAAAGCAGTGTTCAGGTTAGCTAGTCGACCTTAGGCAAGTGACATAGCCTCTCTGGCTTCAGTTTCTGTAAAATGGGCTCTAACTTTCATGAATCCTTGCAACCTCAGCCATGGCGACACACTGCTAGATTATTTTTGTTCTTATCACAGTTTGAATTTTTGAGAGTGAAGATTTGATTAAACCTGCTTTCTCCTCTTTAGGATGAGCTATTCATAGATCACCTCAAAAGTCACAGGCCATGCTTTGGCTTGGCTGCCGTTGGGATGGGTGCCCATCACTTTCTGTCTGTCTTCTAAGACTTAGTAACTACTTGGTGGTTGCCCATGACAGAGCAAATGCCTGCCTAGGGCCCTTCCCTCAACAGGGGCTATGGGTGTAACAAGCCCTTCAAATGAAAACTAGGGCTGGGGGGCACCATGATTGTGGCTTCAAGTACAAAGAAGATAAGGACTGAGGCCAAAGAATTCAACTTGGGGCCAGGTGGGGGCAGGTGGCATCTGGAGGAAGAATTAGAGTCTTTAAGAAAATCACTAAAGAAGGAAAGAAAGAACTCAAAAATTAAAAAACTATAATTATCTCCCAGCTGTTAGGAACTGTATTTCTCTTTTTTAGCCATAGTTAAATGCTTTAAATTATTACCTAAGTAGGTAATAAATCTCTACATTTATATATCTGTGTATGTCAAACTTCACACACATGTAAATAGTGATTAATAAATTATTATACTAATAATGCACAAAACTAATAACATTAGAATTTGGGTATTTTTTTTTCTGTAAAATGACTAAGTTATTTTATGCCCAGATTGGTAGAGATTCTGCAGAATCTGTTAATTTTGGGTACTTTTTGATATAGTCTTTAGTCATTTTTAAAAATAGTCCTTGCTTTTGGAAACAAAACTATATTCCTTATCATTGTTAATGTTATTGCTGTATATTTTTATAATGTTGCCTACAAACCTGTTTTTCTTTAGATACTTATGACATTTGTAGGATGTTTATCTTCTTCAGCAATTATTTTTTATTTTGCCTTTCCTAAATTCAAGCCTCAAATTCAGAATAATAAAGTCATTAAGATGTCTTTCATACCTCAATTGTCTTTGGGTTTCTTAAAATGGACATTAGGTAACACTAAGATGTATTTGTTTACCCTACAAAAGAAAAGGCAATAGAAATAATTGGGTTTGAATAAAATTCCCTAAATTTTAAGTAAGATACTTGGTCTGTTTTCATACTGTTATAAAGATGCTACCTGAGACTGGGTAATTTATAAACAAAATAGGTTTAATTAACTCAGTTCTGCATGGCTGTGGAGGCCTCATGAAACTTATAATCATGTCAGAAGGTGAAGGGGAAGCAGGTACCTTCTTCACAAGGCGACAGGAGAGAGAGAGGGAGGAAGCACCAGACACTTATCAAACAGTCAGATCTCGTGAGAACTCACTCACTATCACAAAAACAGCATGAGGGAAACTGCCCTCATAATCTGATCACCTCTCACCGGGTCTCTCCCTCAACATGTGGGGATTACAATTCGGATTAAAATTCGAAATGATATTTGGGTGGGGACACAGTCAAAGCACATAAGTAATTCAAAACTCTTTTGCAATGTCTTTTCTTTACCAAACTTATGATAATTCAAAATAACTGACAAAGCAAAATGAGAATTATCTTCCTAGATTAATTATACATAACACATATATACTAACAAACATCTTTTTATGATTATATACTTTTTAAGTTAAAAAACATCAAGCTCCTGTTGAAGCACAAAGGCTGTAACAATAACTGTCTATGAAAAGATTTCTACTAAAGGATTTCAGACTCACAAATCATTTTCTCTTTTGTTCATGGAAAGTCTGAACAAGCACTGGAGGTACTGAGTCATTTACAAGGAATCATCAGAGGTCTTTTTGCTTCCGTTTTGTTTTTTTGTTTTTGTTTTGAGATGGAGTCTCGCTGTGTCACCCAGGCTGGAATGCAGTGGTGCAATCTCGGCTCACTGCAACTTCCACCTCCCAGGTTCAAGCGACTCTCCTGCCTCAGCCTCCCAAGTAGCTGGGATTGCAGGCACCACCACGCCCGGCTATTTTTTCTATTTTTAGTAGAGACGGGGGTTTCGCCATATTGGCCAGGATGGTGTGGAACTTCTGAGCTCAAGTGATCTGCCTACCTTGGCCTCCCAAAATGCTGGGATTATAGGCCTGAGCCACCATACTCAGCCCTTTTTGCTTCTTTAAATCTCTCATTAGGTCCAGCAACCAAGGCATCTCCTCCTTATCTAAAAGCTATAGCAGCAATAGCAAAGTGTATTTGTTTTTTAAAATTTAACTCAGTGGATTTAGTCCTAGGGTTTCCACAAAATGTAACAGTATTAGGCCGTTCTTGTATTGCTATACAGAAACACCTGAGACTGGGTTATTTATAAAGAAAAGAGGTTTAATTATCTTACGGTTCTGCAGGCTGTACAGGAAGCATAGCAGCTTCTGCTTCTAGGGAGGCCTCAGGGAACTTACAATCATGGCGGAAGGAGAAGCAGACAAGTCATATGGTGAAAGCAGAAGCGAGAGAGAAGAAGGGAAGTGTCACACACTTTTAAACAACCAGATCTCATGAGTACTCTATCACTATCATGAGGACAGCATCAGGGGATGGTGCCAAACCATTTATGAGAAATCCCCCGCTCTAATCCAATCACCTCCCACTAGGCCCCATCTCCAACTTTAGGGATTACATTTCAACATGAGATTAGGGCGGGTCAAATATCCAAACTATTATCAGTAGTATTTCTCAGTTCTATACAGATTTTCTGATTGTCCTGCTGACTGCAAACACTCAGCCATTTATACAGCTCGTTTCTTGACCTCCTATGAAATACTGTTCATTTCTCTTCACACATCACTGCTCGTTACTGCAACACTCTATAGCCAGTCTTTCTCTTCCCTCATCCTAAGGAGCAGGAACTTACCTCTCCTGCACAGAGAGACTTCTTTGAATAATGCTGATTAAATTTTGTTTGATGATGATGGTTTCTACTTAAAAAGAAAAAGTAAAAATTGCATACTAGGCTACATTAGCACAGATGTGTATTTACCCTTAACATCTTAGCTTCTCCCAGAAAGTAACATAGTTCAAACAGTTCGATTAATTGCCTTTGCCTGGGCATGCTGACTGACCAAAGATAAAATAGCAAGTATTTATACTAATAATAGGTATGATTTGAAGTTAGTGGACTTTGAAATTTCCTGAGGCTATCCTTGCTACAATGGTCAGTTTGTTTTCTTCAGAGACATTCCAGCCTGCTTTGCAGAAATTATATAATTCTATCTAATGAGCCTACCCACCTTAAGGGGTCAATGTCTTATTTCTGTGGTTCCCAGTAGAATCTGTGACCCTCTGTCACTACTTCTTAAGAAAGCATGATTTCTGCTCTAAGCTAGTTTAAATTTAAATTCATAACCCAAGGGAAAGTTTATGTTTTAGCAAACACTTTTTGCTGTGCCTTTATAAATTCTAGAGGTCACATTGAACGGTTCAGGACCAGGATAAAGGAGAAAAGCATCCAGGTCTCTAGAAAAGGCCAGCTGAACTTTGGGACATCCTGGGATGATAACTGAGGCCTCTGCTTCAGGGTCTAATAAAAGAGTGGGTGGCCCTTTGGTTTCTCACACTCACTGGGTTGCAGCTGGCTGATGCATCTCTTTCAGATTCTTAAATGCTACTTTACAGCCCTTGTTACACCAGAGGTTTGAATAACTCATCCTGTAACAAAAAGAACAGAAGACATTAACCTTCCCCCAACTACAGGCAATATTCGCTGGACAACCTCCTGATCAGCAAAATCATAGCAATGGTAAAATGCTGTATATCCTAGACTAATGCCCTGTGGTCTAATATTGCTTACCTTTGGTCTAAAATGGGACTAAGAAAAGAAAAAGCAGCTCCTGAGAGTCAGGAGATAACATGGTATTATCAGCTGGCCTTGGCATTGCCAGGAGAAAGGAAAATAACAGGCCAACACCATTTATGAGCATATATAGGTAAATCTCTCAGACAAAATACTATCAAATTGATTCTAGCAAGATACAAAAGGGGTAATATAACCCAACCAAGGTGAACTTGTTCTGCGGTTGCAAAAACAGTTTAACTATTAAAAATCTATCAACATAATTCTTCACATTAAGAAAATAAAGAAATGAAATGAATCATTTCAAAAACGGAGAAAGGACTTTTGTTAAAACTGGATACCTGTTCATGATTAAAAGACAAACAAAACTTATAACAAATTAAAAAAGTGAACTTCCTTAATTCAGTAAAGAATATCCACAAAACTTCGTAGAAAACATCACACTTAATGGTCCTCTAATCTGAGATCAGAAACAAGTTAAGAATACTTCCATCACAGTTGTTGTTTTGTTTTGTTTAGTTTTGTTTTTGAGATAGAGTCTCACTCGGATGCCCAGGCTGGAGTGCAGTGGCACAATCTTAGCTTACTGCAACCTCCACCTCCTGGGTTCAAGCAATTCTCCTGCCTCAGCCTCCAGAGTAGCTGGGACTACAAGTGTGCACCACTACACCTCGCTTTTTTTTTTTTTTTTTTTTTTTGTATATTTACTAGAGACGAGATTTCACCATGTTGGCTAGGCTGGCTCGAACTCCTGACCTCAAGTGATCCACTTGCCTCACCCTCCCAAAGTGCTGGGATTACAAGCATAAGCCATTGTGCCTAGCCTCATCAAAGCTTTATGCAATATTATATTGCAGATCTTATCCAGTGAAATAAGGCAAGAAATGGAAATAAAATATATAAAGATTAAAAAGGAAAAAATATAAGTGTCATATACAGATAACGTGACTATATATGTGGAATGTCCATAAAAATCTGTAGATAAATTTTTTAAGTTAAGAAGTAAATTCATCCATGTTGCTGGATGCATGGTTAATATACACACACACAAAATTAATCAATTCTACTTCTGTAAAAAAACAATAAACAAGTAGAAAATAACAAGTTTTAGAAAGATACCATTTACAATAGCATTAATAAACAATAGCATAAATAAAATACTTGGAATAAATAAAACCAAAGAAATGCAAGACCTTTACACAAAAAACTGTAAAACAGGCTGAGCCAACTGCAGAAGGCCTAAAGAAAATGGAGGGATATACTATGTTCATAGATTGGAGCACTGATTCATAAAGTGGAAGATGTACTATCAAAATGCCAGTTGTTTCTCGTATTGATCTCTGCAGGTTTAAAAAAATTACAATCAACATGATGACATTTTAATATTTTAAGTTGACAAGTTATTTATTAAATTTATATGGAAATGAAAACATCCTTAAACAGTCAAGACAAACTTGAACAAAAATGGACTAAGTTGGACTTACACAGTCAGATATCAAGGTTTAATAGAAAGCTAAGGTAATTAGCTTTGTAAATGGCCAAAATATAGACAAACCCACAAACTGAGTAGGATAGAAAGTCTAGATATCCACATATATCCAGTCACATGATTTATAAAACGGAAAGGGTTACACTATAATTGGAAAAGACTTTTTTCCAATTACAGTGCCACCAACTAAGAAAAAAATGAATCTTGCACTTTACTTCACACCATACGTGTATATTAATTCCAGCAGCATTGTAGATCTAAATATGAAAGACAAATCAACAAAACTTCTAGAAGTTAACATAGAAGAATATCATCACAATTTTGGCATATGCAAACTTTCTTAAATAGGATACCAAAATCACACACTATGAAGGATAAGATTAACAAATGTTACTACATTAAAATTAATAAGTTCTGTTCATTAAACTAGATCCAGAGAATGAAACTTAAGTCACAAAGTGGTATAACACACCGTTAAATACTGTATAGAAGTTAGAATAAATTAGCTCTTCCTGCATACAACAGCACAGGTGAATCTCATAAACATGTTAGAGAAAGAAGCCAGACACAAAAGTGCACACGTTAAATTCATTAATATAAAGTTCAAAAAGTGAAAAAACAAATTTGCGGTGTCAAAAGTCGAAACACTGGTTACTTTTGGGTGCACAGTGCCTGGGAGGGGGCAAAAGGGAGTCTTCTCTTCCAGGGTGCTGGTACTATTCTATTTCCTGTTTTGGGTAGTATTGACCTTGTAAAAACATTTCACATTTTACCTAGGCTTTTTGTACATTCTGTACGCTTGTTATACTTCACTTAAAATGTTCAATAAAAACAAAGACAATCTTCTCTTTTTCCCACTTCCTCTACCAGTTACCTTTCCATTTCTTTGTACCATATATAGCAAAACTCCTAAAAAGAGTTGTTATTACCTCCAATTTCTGTTTACTTACTCTCTCTTAAACCCATTCCAATCAGGCTTCTCCTCACCCCGCCACCCCCACATCATACCAACAAAACTGTTGTCATGGATACTGATGACCGCCACATTGCTAAGTCCAGTGGTCACTTCTCAGTTCTCACTTCACTTCACCTGTCTGCAGTATTTGGTGCAGTCGTCTCTCTATCCCAATAGACGTGGATGCCTTCTCTTGGCTCTCAGGACACCACTCTCCCAGTGTTACTCTTACTTCACTGGCAGTTTCTGTTGGTATCCTTTAATGAGTCCTCCTCGTTTTCTCAAACTCTTCATTTTGGAAAGTCCTAGCCACTCAGTACTTGGTCTGCCTTGCCCCTCCTTCTAAGCTCACTTCCTTGATTAAATGCCATTTATGTACTGAAGACTCACAAACACAAATCTCCCAGCTTGGGCCTCTCCTCTGAGTCCAGACTCGTGTTCCCAGTTGCCTGCTCAACATCATTACTGGGATGTCCAACAGACCCTTAAACATGGCATGTTCAAAGCGGAACTCATGATCTTACCACAAACCTGCTCTACTGCAATCTTCTTCACTCGGTAGAGGGAAAACTTTATAATTCCAGTCATTTAGGCCACAAAATCTTTACATCATCCTTGAATTTCCTCTTTCTGTTATATTTCCCATATGTTTCCTATCCTACCAGTCTATCAGAAAATACTATAGGCTCTACCCTCAAAATACATCCATCCCTTCGCTACCACCCTGGAATAAGTCATCATTGTTCCTAGCTCAAATAACAATAGCTTCCTAACTGTTGCCCCTGTTTCCACTCTTGCCTTCTTAAAATCTATTCTGGATCATTACTAGAGTGATCCTCAAGAACATGAATATAATCAGGTCACAGTGCCAAAATTCTTGCAAGGATCTGCAAAGACCTGGTCCCCACTCCCTCTCTGTTCTCGTCTCCTCCTCTCCCTTCTCCCCAACTCCCTCCACCCTGACTCCTGGCTATTCCTTGAGTGTGTCTGGCAGGCTCTGGCTTTACACTCTTTGCACCATTGGTTGTTTGCTATGCCTGGAGTATCCTTTGGGTATCTGTATGCTGAATTCCCTTACCAATTTCAAATCTTTGCTCAAATGCCACCTGGATGACATCTTTCTAATCCTCTTATTTAATGCAGAAGACCTCTTTCCACTATACGCTGATCTAATTTTCTTTCTTATTTTTATAAAGAACTGATCACCCTCTAACACCCTAGATATTTCTTTGGGTGTTTTATTTACTGCCTATTTTCTGCCTTCCCCCGCCTTTGTGTCCACTGGTATATCTTCAGCAATATCTGGCATATAAGATGTACTCAATAGTGTTTCTACAATGAATTAATTTGTGAGATTAGAATAGCAGAAGGAAGAGTAGGTTTTAAAGGAAAATTGAGTGTTTCTTTTTAAAACTTTTTATCTAAAATGCCTCCCAGATATCCAGTTGCAGACAGCTAACAATTACATATCTCAATGTATTAGACTAAAGTTCTAAACTGGATACAAATATATATATGAATTATTAAATGTATATGAAAATATAGAATGGGTGAAATAATCTAGGGAGTGAGTGTAGATGGGAAATATTTAGAAAAGGGTGTATCAAAGACCGAGAAAAACAACCAATACATTTGGAGAAATACTAGATGTATGTAGCTCTGAAATTTTGTATTTCTTGGTAAATTTCATGATGCGATGAAAATAGAGGAAGTCAAGCAGAAATCCAACTAGTTAATTAATTAATATGACTAGTACATAACCATTTAAAGCTTACATATATGTATATGATGTTTTGATGATGATGATCTGTAAAATAATAATTTATTAAAACATAAAGAAAGATATTATTTAGGACAGTTCAAACAGGTGACCAGTTTCAAACTTGGAACAGGATAATTCTCATCCTGTTCCTAAAAGCAGATAGTAAGCAAAAGTCACAGCTTATCTTTACGAGTAAATAAGTGTCCCCTTTGTGTGCACATGATTTTTGTGTGTGGTATCAAGCTGTCACAGATGCGCAGGATATAGCATTTCAGGTGCCTCTGGAAACAGAAGCAGGCCTCAAGTGTCCACAGCTGACCTGAGTGTGGACGCTCAGGGCCTCAAGTGTCCACAGCTGACCCTGAAATTCTCCCTAGGTGCCTCTCTTGCCCCCTCCTGTCCTGTATCACTGTTTCGCCCTGAACTTTAAACTTGGTGACAACTCCATACTTGAGTCCTAAGGAGATGCTGCTTTCCACTCCATAATCTTAAAGAGACTAAAAATATTTACTTAAAAACTTAGCTTAACCAAATAACTATGACTTTGGAAAGAATTGTTTGGAAAGCTAAAGCAAAATATAGCTATCACACAGGTGCAGTGAGAATGTGGTAAGTTTTAGATGTCACAAGATGCTCAGTTAATTCTGGAACTTGTTTCCTGATCATTGCTTCCCAAGACCCTTTGTGGCCTGTCAAAGGGGCACGATTTTCATTCTACTTTCTGCTCTTTTCCCTTCTAGGGTCCTTCTAGCTTTGCTCTAGCTCTTGGTTCAGCAGAAGGAAAAAGAAGACACAGTATCCCCGAGTCCTCCCTGGACTTCTGGTCTTGTAGTGAGTTCTTGCCCCACCTCTCCAAAAAGGCCCTAGGATACCTGCTCTCATAAGGCCCACTTCCAACCTTGCTCCATCGCTCTGTGTGTCTCTGTGCTGTGGAGCTGTTCTATGCCACATTCACTACGTCTTCCTCAGGGAAGCAGGGCACCTTCATTTGTTGTGCTGAGCTCAGGCCTCAGAGGGCACAAGTGACCGCCGTATTGCTCAGTCTTCATCTTGAGCTCCTTGGCAGGTATCACGTCCTTTTCTCACCTGGAGGAAGAATCCCAACCCTTCCCATTTCCAGGCTCTGAATTCTCTTTGGATCCTTCCAGGAAATTTGTTTTCTAGGCTAAAGAAAATCTCTAATTCTTGGTTTATTTGCAAAATAGAAATTATTGCTGAGTCATATGTCAAGAGCATGAATTCCTTTCCACAGAGTCCCTAAGACTCACTCCAATAATTAAGGAAATAATTCTCTAGAGTTTGACAATAGCAAAATGATTTAAATGCACATTGAGTAGAATGTTGATATAATTTCTACCAAAAGCAGGGTGGTAAGTATTTTCCCACAGTTTCTACATACATTCTTGCCTTTAACGATGTAGTTTAACATCCTGACCCATACAATAATATAAATATGCTTTTGAAATTGAAACACGAATACCAGAATATATTCACTTACACTTCACATTCTTCCAAAAATAACTTGAGGAAGGATATCATAAATATTCCCAATTACCTTAATAGTTGGAAGCATAGAACATTTACAGAGAACTGAGAATTTAAAGTGAACTAAATATCTGAGTAAATTAGCTCAGAGAAGAGGCTCCAAGTGTTCAAATATTGATTTTCACTGCAAAGAAATACTGTTCCTTGCCTCACAAAATTAATGAAGCTCTGTGTTAATTAATCACTACGCCTCTATAATGAGAGGCTGCCAATCAGCCTGTCAGATTGTTTACTGCCGAAATCCTAGCCTAACATTCATCTAATGATCTAAGTTAAATTTAACCCATGTCTCAGGACCTCAAACATAATTTCAAATCACAACACTGATCATAGCTTTAGAATCCCATATGTGCATCTTTGCTTTTCCATTACAGTAGCCAGGACCCAGGATCATGTTGAGCCTCCTGGTCCAAGGCTGAAACTTAGCTGAACCTTCCTAGACTATGAAAATCTAGCTAATATACAGAAAGTCTATGCATATTTCTTTTCAGTCTCATAGAGTAATATGCTTGATAAAGAATTTCTTTTCTGCTATTAACTAGAAAATTACTAAACTATTTGATACATTTATAACTAAATCTTTAAAATTTGGGACGAATATACCATCAACTAGAAATAAATTAGAAATAATGGTTTCACTTACAGTGCTGAGTTTATATTTTTATTCAAAACTTAAGACTTTTGGCCTATTACCCTTTTGTGATTTTTCTTCTTTTTTACAGTGTTACAGACATACCTTGGAGATATTGTGGGTTCAGTTCCAGATCACCACAATAAAGTGATTATTGCAATAAAGCAAGTCACACAGATTTTTTGGTTTCCCAGTGCATATAAAAGTTATGTTTAAACTATACTGTAGTCTATTAAGTGTGTAATAACAATGTACATATCTTCATTTAAAAATACTTTACGGCTAAATATGCTATTGATAATCTTAGCCTTCAGAATCATAGTTTTTTTTGCTTGTGGCGGGTCTTGCCTCAATGTTGATGGCTGCTGCCTCATCAGGGTGGTGGTTGCTGAAGATTGGGATGGCTGTGACAAAATTTCTTAAAATGAGACAAAAATGAAGTATGCCACATTGATTGACTCTTCCTTTTATGAGAGATTTCTCCGTAGGATGTGATGCTGTTTGATAGCATTTTATCCACAGTAGAAATTCTTTCAAAATTGAAGTCTATCCTACTGTTTTATCAAGTAAATTTATGTAATCTCCTAAATCCTCTGTTGCCACTTCAACAATGTTCACAGCATCTTCCCCAGCAGATTCAATCTCAAGGAACCACTTTCTTTGCTCATCCATAAGAAACAACTCCTCGTCCATTAAAGTTTTATCATGAGATTGCAGCAATTCAGTAACATCTTCACACTCCACTTCTAATTCTAGTTATCTTGCAATTTCTACAACATCTACAGTTACTTCCTCTACCGAAATCTTGAACCCTTCCAAGTCTTCCATAAGAGTTAGAATCAACTTGTAAATGTTGATATTTTGACCTCCTCCCATGAATCACAAATGTTCTTAAATGGCATTTAGAATGGTGACTCCTTTGCAACAGGTCTTCAACTGACTTTGCCCAGATCCATTAGAGGACTCACTGTCTATGGCAGCTATAGCCTTATGAAATATATTTCTTAAATAATAAGACTTGAAAGTCGAAATTACTCCTTGATCCATGAGCTGCAGAATGGATGTTGCATTTGTATGCATGAAAATACATTAATCTTGTACATCTTTATCAGAGCTCTTGGGTGACTAGATACATTGTCAATAAGCAGTAATATTTTGAAAGGAATCTTTCTTTCTGAGCAGTAGTTCTCAACAGTGGGCTTAAAATATTTAGTAAACCATGGTGTGAACATGTGTGCTGTGATCCAGGCTTTGTTGTTTCATTTATAGAGCACAGGAAAAGTAGATTTAGCGTAATTGTCAAGAGCCCTAGGATTTTCAGAATAGTAAATGAGCATCAGCGTCAACTTAAAGTCACAAGTTGCTTTAGCCCCTAACAAGAGAGTCAGCCTGTCCTTTGAAGCTCTGAATCCAGGCATTGATTTGTCCTCTCTAGCTATGAAAGTCCTAGAGAGCATCTTCTTCCTACGTAAGGCTGTCTTGTCTACATTGAAAATCTGTTGTTTCACGTAGCCACCTTCATCAATCATCTTAGCTAGATCTTCTGGGTAACTTACGCAGCTTCTACATCAGCACTTGCTGTTTCACTCTGCACTTTTATGTTATAGAGATGACTTCTTTTCTTAAACCTCATACATCCAAACTCTGCTAGCTTCAAACTTTTTTTGGGCACCTTCCTCACCTCTCTCAGCCTTCATAGAATTAAAGGTTAGGGCCTTGATCTGTATTAGGCTTTGGCTTAAGAGAATGTTGTGGCTGGTTTGAACTTCTATCCAGATCACTAAAACTCTTCATATCATCAATAAGGCTGTTTCACTTGCTTATCGTTCATGTGTTCACTAGAGTAGCACTTTAAATTTCCTTCAAGAACTTTTCTTTTGCATTCCTAATTCGGCTAACCATTGGTGCAAGAGGCTGAGCTTTCAGCCTATCTTGGCTATTGACATGGCTTCCTCACTAAACTTTGGCTTTAAATGAGAGACCTGCAACTCTTCTTTTCACTTGCACACTTGAAGGCCATGGTAGGGTTATTAATTGGCCTATTTTCAATATTGTTGTGTCTCAAAGAATAGAGAAGCTAGAACAGTCAAGACACACAACATTTATCACTTAAGATCACCGTCTTCTATAGATGTGATTCATTGAACCCAAAACAATTGTAATAGTAACATCAAATGTGACTGATCACAGATCACCATAACAGATACAGTAATGAAAAAGTTTGAAATATGGTGAGAATTATCAAAATATGACACAGAGACACAAAGTGAGCACGTACTGTTGGAAAAATCATGCCTATAGACTTGCTCGACACAGGGTTGCCACAACCTTCAATTTGTACAAAACACAATAACTACGAGATACAATAAAGCAAAGCACAAGAAAACGAGGCACACCTGCACTTACATCAAGCCACTTTCCTTGAAAATGAAGGCTATAGGATTTAAGAAAGCAATCCTAAGGAAATGTTATTCTCTATGGCACTTAATGATTTTAGAAGTATATTAAACAATTTCTTAAAGGGTCTTTTCCAACTTTGTGTTTGGTAAACCTTTGTGTGATGGAAAAACGTGTCCAAAGCGAAGATTCAATGGACTCACACATTTCAATCATTTACCTTACACTGGATGGCCAACAGGCTCTCTGTAAGTGGTGTGTTATTTTTGTCAATGGGGTTTCCATTCAGATGGTTTCCCGGGAGCAATGACACAGGAGTGGGGAGGGTAAAGGCAGGGCTAAGGGTTCAGGAAAAGGAAAAATCACACAGTACAGCTAGCCTGGGAACTAGTCCATCTGTGGTCAAAGAACAGCCAGGGGCTCCTACCAGGTGACTAATCTATGGTCAGCCCATGTCTTCAAGTTTAGGGTCAGGCTGTTGTTTCAAGCAGCATTGTTGAATAAGGCAGCCAGGATCCACCTGGGACAGGTGAGCTGCTCTAACCCTCAGAAAGGCTGACTTGGATTTTGCCACATGGCAGCAGCCATTTTCCAAGAGGACAATCCCCAATGCAAAGCATTTTTAATTTGTTTTTATTTTTGTTTGGTGCTGTTGTTGTTGCTTTGTTTTATTTATTTTTTAAATTGGCAAGTAAAACTTGTATGTATTTATTGTGTATAATATGTTTTGAAATACTATAGATATACATTGTGGAATGGCTAAATTGAGCTAATTACCATATGCATTACCTCGCATACTTATCATTTTTTTTTTTTTTTTGCAGTGAGGGCACTTAAATCTACTCTCTCATCAATTTTCAAGAACACAATACTTTACTATCAACTACCATCACCATGTTGTACTATAGTTCTCTTGAACTTACTCCTCTTATCTGGCTGAAATTTTGTATCCCCTTCAAGCCTCTGCTTCTGTAACATTTACCAATGTCTCATTGGACAAAGCAAACCACATGGCCAAGCCCAGAGTCAATGCAGGGGGCGGCCACACAAAGACATGGATACCAGGAGGCATAAAACTGTCAGATTTTACCATCATAATTTACCACAGTTAGCCATGTCAGGTAATGTACTGACTAGAGAGCAGGATATAAGCAGGGGAATAGTAGGAAATACTACATGAAAAGTAAATCACCATTATATTTTGGGAGGCTTGAAACTCCATGGTGAGAAATATACATTTAATTTGTCAGGTTCATAAGGAACCACTGAATGTTTGCAGTAGAAAAGTTCAATATGTGTAGGCCAGGTTAGTTGTTTTTTGTTTGTTTGTTTGTTTTGTAGTTTTTGAGACAGGCTGTTGCTCTGTCACCCAGGCTGGAGTGCAGTGGTGTGATCTCAGCTCACTGCAACCACCACCTCCCAGGTTCAAGTGATTTTCCTGCCTCAGCCTCCCGAGTAGCTGGGACTATAGGCATGTGCCACCACACCCAGCTAAATTTTGCATTTTCATTACAGACAGGGTTTCACCATATTGGCCAGGCTGGTCAACTCCTGACCTCAAGTGATACACCCGCCTCAGCCTCCCAAAGTGCTGCTGGAATTACAGGCGTAAGCCACCGTGCCCAGCCTAAGCATCTTGATTTTAAATAAACACACCTAAAAGAGCATAGTCTAAAGTGTCCAGCTTCAGTTCTTTTCAAGAAAAGTGAGGACATAAACATACTTGGGAGGAAATCTAAGTACAGGACACTTCTAGATTTTCATTGATTTTTTGAATCCATTGTTTTCTTACCATTTCCTATTTGGGGAGCAAAATCTTTTTTAGCAATTTATCCTTGGGTCCTTTTCAAAGCATTCAACTTATTTTTCATAAAAACAATATTCTTTTTTGTCCTACTTCATCAGTTCACAAGATATTCAAGTAAATTATACAACTAAAATGTAGAGTAGAACTGGTACACATCAGCTTGGGGAAAGCATGTAATTGATGGTTAATAAACACACAACCCAGTCATGTGAGAAGAGGATCTGGGGTTCCAGAGAGTTAGCGTACTAGCTGCGGGATCCAGAGGCAGTGAGCATCACTCACAGATGTTATCAATGGCATCCATGCCATGGATACTAGAGATTAATTTCAGAGAGTCAGTTAAATGGGAATCAGATGAAGAGTTTCTTTTGTAGATTTTGTGCTAGCTTGAAGGATAGCAGGATGGTAACAAATTGGTAGTGCTGTGAAACATGTTTACTGGCTATTTGAAAGATCATTAATTAGCAATATTAAACCATATGGGGTTTTGTTTAGGTTTTTGGTTGTTGTTGTTTTACATGTACAAGTCATTTATTTAGTAAACTTAAATTCCAGTGTGTACTCTAGGTAAACTTTCTTCTTTTATTTCAAATTTCCTGTAGCCTTCTTTTCCATCATTACCACATGTGTTACAATGTTTACTTATTGTCTGTTTTCTATTAGAATCTAGGAGCAGTTGTGGGGTCAGAGACTATGCCTATTTGGATCACTATTGAATTTTTAAGGCCCACATCAGAGAGTCAATAAATATTTGTTTAATGAACAATTATATACAGTATTTTGTCCTTGCTAGGGCCAAGTTTCTAGTTCTCGGCAACTATAATAGTTCTAAACCATCTGTTTACTAACAGTGTGCTTTCTGCAAAACAAACAGATAAAACCCCATTATATAACATTTACAGATATTTATGTCTTATCACAAGGTGATTTTCAATATAATTGGAAGGGTATGCTGGGACAATCCTCCTCAATAATCTGTGTTGTAATCAATATGCCTCCTTTCCTACTATGGAGCCCCCTACCACTAAGAACAACAGACGTTTAAATGTTGCTTTAAAATATGACTTTGAAAATGCTAATTTTATAATAAGCCTGAGGTTAATTTCCAGGCAGTAGCTGGATCATTAACGACAGTTTTAATTAAAAAGTAAAAACTTAACATGTGTAGTGATCAGTAATATATCATTATTTTACTATAGACAGTAAGAATTCATAAGAAATGCCTATAGAGAGAACTTGTTCTGGAACTTTATTTGCTAATATCAACTATTTACCCTTTTATTTTATGCTTTTAATAAATGTAAGTGAACAATAAAATGTATCATGGAATTCTCAAAGACCTCTCAATCATGTACCAAAATATTTATTATATAAGATAACATTTTATCATACAAATCTCTCCTGTGTCTTTATAGTGGTTTTATTATCTAACCGTGCTCCACATAACAATCCCCTCCTCAGGCTGGAGTTCTTCAATCCTAATTCACATCACTGGGAACCTTTTCTTACCACCTCTCTTCCTCGTCCACAAATTCTTATATTTTTACTCCTTGCTGTCACATAACAGTTGCATCCCAAAGCCTCCTTTTATGTCAGAGTCATCCATTTATTCTTCCTTCATTCCTTATCTACATTTCTCCAAAAAAAAAACACACTTTAAAGGAATAGCAAGGAAAGTAAAATATATGTTCATTTTAGAGAGATTACTTTGAATTTTGTGAAAAATCCCAGCCTGGTAGAACACAAGGTTTGTGTCCCATGTGCGGTTGCTGGCATTTTTGGTTTTGGGGTCTGCATCAAGACTTTGATTTAAGAACATAAAATGCATAAGAAAAAAATAATTTTATCCTTTCTTTCCCCAAGTCGTTAATATGATGCCAAATGACCAGGTCATGCAATGAGATTTTTTTTGAATCATGACAAACATCTAAATCCTTCATCCTTTGTCAGGTAATCAATGTGTTAAAACATTTAAAAATCAAATACGAGCATAAGAATAAAAAACAGAGAAATCCTCAAGTGTGATATTTAACATCATATTGTTCGTATGATACAAGGATAACCATTCAAACAATGTGAATAACAAATATGTTATTTTTAAAACAAGAGCCCACTAACTGGAGCTTTTTTTTTTTTAGTTCAAATAATGACTGTAGCGAATCTGGTTTTGTTTATGATAAAATTGTTAAGTATCAGATAAGGTGAATGTGGTTTTTCAGGATCCCTGTTAGAAATTTAGACAGTGCGGACAGTAAATATGACAACATGTTGCCACCTAGTGGACATTTCATAAAACGTCTAGACATCCAGGTTCCTGAAACAGTGTACGTATTTAGGATCCTGGAGTAGGGCTGAGGGGATCTTCTTAGATATTGTCTGTAGGGCTGTCTTGTTTCACACGATTAGCCTTGGCTCTAGATGTATCAAAATTTTAACTGTCAACTCAAGGACTGAAATCAGAATTGTAAAATGCCTAACGTTTATTGAGCATCTATTTTGTACTAAGCTGTGTGCTAAAAGCTTTAGCTGGATTATCTCATATGAGCCTCACAGCAACCGTTACTACATAACCACCCGCCCTTCCTGCAGATTAAGAAACCAAGGCAGGGGCCGATTAAGTGACTCACCCAAGGTCACTGGGCCCCAAGCTGTGGAACTGAGGCATGAATGGACTACCTGCCTTCGGAGCCCAGGTCCTCGTCTGAGCAGAAACCTTCCTCAGTTTATCACAGGCAAAACATTGGGACTGGACTTCACTGTATTAAATATGGCACGTTGGGGGTGGGGGGTGATATTAAGTTCTTTACTGAATGCGTATGATCCTCGGAAGTGGCTCTAGGCTTCCAAGAAAGAAAACAAGAGGGCCAGTGTGTCCTCTCTGCTAGACTGAAGACAGCAGACACTCTTGTGGGGGGATCTGGGCAGCTCACTCCTTTACTCCTGCCTGACAAAGCATTGCCCATTTCCAGACTCGAACTTCAGTGGTCACTGTTTAAAGGATAAAACACTGTGATCTGGGAGGGCAACCCAGAAGCTGTGAATATTTGATCTAATTAACCTATTTCTGCCTGTCATTTCTGAGGAGGACCAGCACCTCTTGATGCAGTAATAGAAAGAGTTGTACTAAGAACTAGTAAATAAAAGAATTGTCCACAAAATTGGAGCTGGAATTTGCACATGGAATGAAGAAAAGAGAGATTGTACTTTCCTCCAGTGCTCAGCCACCCATATGCCCAAGCTTGAATTCGTAGTTATATTACAATGAATATTTCAGTCATTTAAAAGCTCCTTACCCTCTCCATAAGCCAACCATTCTGCCCATACAGGCTCCTAAAGATGCCAAAAGGGCATTTTTAAAAGTCTCTGGGCCCTCTGATGCTAGCACGATTCCAGGATCATGGTATTTATTCAATAAATGATTGTTGGATGACTAAAATGCAACTCGGGATATCTAAAGTTAAATCCCTAAATATACAATTTAATGGTATGCTGGGCTTCACAAGTCCATTTTTGCTTAGCATTTGAAATGATGTAGGTGATGCTTTCCAAGATTTTGTGATATTGACTGGTAATTTATATCACCAAACAAAATTCGCAATTTGGAAATAAATAACTGGGTCTATCCTGATGAGGAATAATTACACTATATATACAAAATTTTAGGTTAATAAAATGGAAATGTAATTTAAAGGAGAAATGAAAACAAACAGACGTTAAGAGTCACCAACCTTCTTGGAAATCAGAAATCTGTGAATCTCCGGATGTGCTTATATTCTTTGAAAAGAAGAGTCTAGTTTTTCCACTGAATCCACAAAGCTAGATTCTAGTATTCCTTAATACAGGAAATATCTGTTTGAATATCTAGCAGATTGCTCAACCTTAACATGTTTGAATTGGAACTCCTATTCTTTCTGCCATGTTCTCTTCTTCCCAGTTTTCCCACCTCAGGGAAGGACAACTCCCTGCTTCTAGTTCTCGGGCCCAAAGCCTTGAAGTCATTTTGACTTCTCTCATGCACCACATCCCACCCATCAGCAAATTATTTTGGCTCTTCCTTTAATGTATACCAAGAACCCACCCTTTCTCACAGCACTGTGGTTGGGCCATCCCGTGTCACCTGGATTCCTGCAGTGGCCTCCACACCATCCCACCCCCAGCAGCCCATCCTAGGAAGATGCATGACCTTGTAGTTTTGACGTAGATACTTTTAAGAATGTGACTCAGCTATCAGAGTGTGACGGCTTTCATGCTCAAAGCCCTCCAAGGGCTCCCATTTTTTCTCCAAGGACGAAGTACCCATAATGGCCTTCATGGCTTTAGACAGTTTTGACCCCGCTACCTCTCTGACTTTTCTTATTACTCTTCCACGCCTGTCCCCACCTTGTTCTTGGTCCACACTGGCCTGTGCATTTCTTTAGACAGGAGGCAAGATCCCATGTCAAAGCCTTTACTCAAGCAGCTTCCCTTTCTGCCTCTCTTCCTCGCACCTCCACAGAACTTTCTCACCTCTAAGCCTTTCTTTAAATGTCATCTTTAAATTGTAACTGTCCCCCAACCTTCCCCGAGGCACTCCCCATGCCCCTTACTCTAGTTATTTTTCACTTTCCAATAGCATGTGTGATCTTTCAGCATATTATATGATTTATTTAGAATGCTTATTGACCATTATCTCTCTCCTTCTACTGTAAGCTTTCAGAATAGAGGAAGTTTTTTTGTGTTTTGTTCACTGATATAGTTCTAATACCCAAAAGAGTGTCAGACACACAGTAGTCACTAAATAAATATTTTTGCATGAATGAATAGATCAGTCCAGCCATTCAAGACATTTTAATAGATACAAATGGCATCATATCTCAAATAGGAATTATACTACTTTTAATTGTGCTGATTTTTTTATTTCCCCCAAGTTACCTAAAAATATAGTGTAACTGGCATGCCCACTTTAATAAAACCTGCCATGTGTGCTTCATTTTACTTCTGACTAATCACTTGAGTCTTAAAAAGAACTTCCTGGTCAGGCTAAGTGGCTCACGCTTATAATCCCGGTACTTTGGGAGGCTGAGGCGAGTGGATCACGAGGTCAGGAGATCGAGACCATCCTGGCCAACATGGTGAAACCCCATTTCTACTAAAAATACAAAAAGTACCTGGATGTGGTTGTGCATGCCTATAGTCCCAGCTACTCAGGAGGCTGAGGCAGGAGAATTCCTTGAACCTGGGAGGTGGAGGTTGCAGTGAGCCAAGATTGTGCCACTGCACTCTAGTCTGGGTGACAGAGCGAGACTCCATCTCAAATAAAATAAAATAAAATAAAAGGACTTGAGGCTCATATTCTTCTTGCAGCCAGCCCACGACTTATATACATCACCCTTTTGTGGTATGTTTGTCCTTCACAAGTATCCAACAGAGACATCCTCTCCTCTCCTGTCTCCTCAGGTTTCTCTTTAAATAACTTCATTTCCTTTGAAACCTGCCCTGATCCCACAGTTTAAATTCATTTCAATTCAATAAAGAGAGTTAAGAAAGGCCTGTGTCGTAAACAGTATGATTTACTCCTATGTTGAGCCACAAAACTGATGCAAACTTGTAAACTAAAGGCCTGGATCTTAAGAACTTATGATACAGTTGGACCAGCATGCATGAGCCCACAGTAAACAGGACAAGATAGAGTGGATTTGGAGCTAAATCCAATGGTGTAGACACGGAGCGCTAGGGAGGAAAAGTACAGGGATTAAGGAGACACAGTTCCTGCCCTGAAAATTAGCCACTGCCCCAGTGGATTTTGGAATTGCAGGGCTAGTAAATCACGTTTAAGTCTCAGCTAAAAACACCATTCCTCCATGAGGCCTTGAGTTGTTTCTCCAGCCTCAGATACAACTGTGCCCTGAATTCTTAGAACACTCAGAATCTGTACCACATAATTGAACACATAATTGTATTTTTTCTAGTAATGCTTGCTGGTTTTTTTTTTTTTTTTTTTTTCAGGATGGCTAGTCTTCTACTTCAACCAGATTGCAAACCCACTAAGGCCTGGGAACATATATGTCTGCATAGAATTGAATGAGATTTTTGAGATCATTCTGTATAATCGTTTTATTTCTACAGCTGGGGAAATTGAAGACCAACAAGTTGTGAGTTGTCCAAGCTCATACTACTAATTAGTATTCAGAAAACTCCTTAAAATTCTGTTTTTTTTTTTGGTCTTCCCTTGATTGGTGAAGAAAAGAGGGAGTGACACTTTTCTCAGGGACTTTGTTACACTGTAGTTTGTCTAGGATTTCCTAACCTTGAGGAGTAGGAGTAGTAAGAGGCATAACCTTGTAGTTTTGGTGTAGATATTTTTGAGAATGTGAGTCACTTATCACTCTGTGCTGGCCAGGAAGACTTGAATGTGGAAATTCTGGGACTCTGAACATTGATTTAAATTCTCTCCACCAATACAGGATAAGGCATTAGAATCAAGAGTTTTTCTCCAAGTGGGAACTCCAAGTGGAGTTTTTCTCCAAGGCCGATGAGATAAGCCCTGGTCATAAGTGAGAAAAAGCAGTTCAGATCTGAGCTGGGTTGGCCAGACCAGAGAGAGAAATGGGAGCATTATAAGAGGCTGAGCCTGGGTCTGGAGGTGAGAGTGTTGGGCTTTCTCTTTAGACACCCAAATGAGAGATGCCTTCTTTCCAGCTGGGAGCCTTGAATGGCCTAAGGTGGCTTGCCATCACTGGTCACATCTATTCTTGAGCTGCAGATATCTGAGCCTTGAGAGTCATCAGCCCTGATAGCAAAAGTAGGAAAAAGTCCAGCTAGATCATTGCACATTTGCCATCTTCTCCACTAGTGCCAGAAAATTGCTCATTTTAATCTTTTTTACTTAAGAAAAAAAATCAATATATTTTGATAAAGGTAGTTGGGTTAAACAGGATTTCAATAGTCCTTCTTTAACCTCCAATCTGTTTAGAAACCATTCTTGAGCAGCAATACTTCTTTGCCTGAAACTGAACTGCCCATTCCATTGGTTTTCTTGCCAAAAAGTTGAAGAAGAATCTATAAAAACTGAGCATTTTTAATTGCTAGTATTTTAATAGCTTTAGGGAGGTATCATTAACATACAGCCAACTGCAAATATTTAAAGTATACAACTTGATTTGGTAAGTTTGGACATATGAATCCACCTCTGAAACACCAAAGCTTCCTTGTATTAATACCTCTTTGAAATGTCTTTCTACCATTCCTGCCCCGTGGTCTCTAGGCCACCACAGATTTGCTTTCTCTCACTCTAGATTAGTTCACATGTTCTAGAATTTTACATCAATGGAATCCTACAATATAAATCTTTTTTCTTGGCTTCTTTCACTCAGCATAATCATTTTAAAATTTATTTGTGTTCATCATGTAATTCATTTTTTTGTTGCTACAAAATAGTATGTCATTGAATGGATATACCAGAATTGGTTTATCCATTCACCTGTGTTTAACCAAATTTTAGATCAATTTGTCTATCTTTATGCCAATACTACCCTTTTTGATTACTTATGTTTTACAATAAATCTTGAAAGCAGGTAGCATTAGTCCTCCAAATTTGCTCTTCTTTTCCAAAATTATTTTGGGTATTCTACGTCCTTTGTATTTCCATACAGATTTCAAAATCAACTTATCAATTTCTACTAAAAAAACTATTGAGATTTTGATTGAGATTGAATTAAATCTATAGATGCAACTGGAAGAGATTGATGCCTTAACATTATCAAGTCTTCCAAGTGAGGAACACAACGTATCTTTTCACTTATTTGCCTTATTTAATTTCTCATAGTAATGTTATGATAATGTTATTTGAATTTCAATTTCTGATTGTTCATTGCTAGTATATCCAAATATAATTAACTTTTACGTTGATTTTTGTATCCTGCCACCTTACAAAGCTCACTAGTTTTAGGCTGGGCATGGTGGCTCACGCCTGTAATCCCAGCGCTTTGGGAGGCTGAGGCAGGTGGATCACGAGGTCAGGAGATTGAGACCATCCTGGCTAACATGGTGAAACCCCATCTCTACTAAAAATACAAAAAATCAGCCAGGCATGGTGGTGGGCGCCTGTAGTCCCAGCTACTCGGGAGGCTGAGGCAGGAGAATGGCATGAACCCAGGAGGCGGAGCTTGCAGTGAGCTGAGATCGCGCCACTGCACTCCAGCCTGGGTGACAGAGCGAGACTCCATCTCAGGAGAAAAAAAAAAAAAAAGCTCACTAGTTTTAATTTCTTTTGTTTTGTAAATTCCTTAAGATTTTTCTACAAAGATAACCATATGTCTCCAAACAAGGACAGTGTTGTTTCTATCTTTCAAGCGGAATGTCTTTTATTTCTTTTTCTTGTTGTATTGTGCTGGCTAGAACCTCCAGTACAATATTGAATTAAAGTGCTGAAAATGGACATCCTCATCTCTTTCTTGATCTTATAAGGAAAGCATCTAGTCTTTCATCATTAAATACAACATGAGCATTTCTGTAGATGCCTTTAATTGGTTTGAGGGAGTTTGCTCCTAACCCACGTCCTGTGAATTATGAGGGTTTTCTTTCAGTCTAGCTGATGGGAACAGGCTTTATTCCTGACTCTGTGAGAGCTCTGGATACTGAGTTTTGAAAAACCTACAGTCCTTTATTGAGTTGAGGAAGTTCTCTTCTATTCCTGAATTGTTGAGAGTTGTTTGTTTGTTTGTTTGTTTGTTTGAGACGGAGTCTTGCTCTGTCACCCAGGCTGGAGTGCAGTGGCTGGATCTCACCTCACTGCAAGCTCCGCCTCCTGGGTTCACACCATTCTCCTGCCTCAGCCTCCCTAGTAGCTGGGAATACAGGCACCCGCCACCACGCCCAGCTAATTTTTTTTTGTATTTTTAGTGGAGACAGGGTTTCACTGTGTTAGCCAGGATGGTCTTGATCTCCTGACCTCGTGATCCACCCGCCTCGGCCTCCCAAAGTGCTGGGATTACAGGTGTGAGCCACTATGCCGGCCAAATTGTTGAGAGTTTTTAACATGAATTAATTTTGTCTGATGCTTTTTCTACATCTCTTGATATTATCATGTGGTTTTCTTTATTTAATGTGATAATATGGTAGATTACATTGATTTTTGATGTATTCTTTAAAAATCTGTTCTTTCTATAAAAATCTTTTTGCAACAAGATAAAAAGAATGGGATGGGGTGCCATTGTAGGAAAAGGTTCTGAAGCCTCATTCAACCTCAGCAGGCAGCAGTTGAGAATTGACAAGAAATGCCTGACCTAGGGGTAGGAGGGGGAGTGGCTGCCCATACACCTGCAGCTGCCATCTCATCCCTCAGTGGTGATGTATTCAACAAAGTAAGTGATGTTTTCACCCACTGCCTTGCAGACAGCTTGTAGTCACTTCTGCTTACGAAATTTCCACAGTCTGGGTGTGGTGGTTCATGCCTGTAATCCCAACACTTTGGGAGGCCAAGGTGGGAGGATCACTTGAGCCCATGAGTTGGAAACCAATCTGAGTAATACAGGGAGATTCTGTCTCCACAATTTTTTTTTGTTGTTGTTTTGAGATGGAGTCTCGTTCTGTCGCCCAGGCTGGAGTGCAGCGGCATGATCTCAGTTCACTGCAACCTCCACCTCCTGGGTTCAGGCAATTCTCCTGCCTCAGCCTTCTTAGTAGCTGGGATTAAAGGTGCCACCACCACACCCAGCTAATTTTTGTATTTTTAGTAGAAACAGGGTTTCACCATGCTGGCCAGGCTGGTCTTGAACTCCTGACCTCAAGTGATTCACCTGCCTCGGCCTCCCAAAGTGCTGGGGTTACAGGCATGAGCCACTGTGCCTGGCCCACAAATAATTTTTAAAAATTTGCTGGGAGTGGTGGTGTGTGCCCCTGGTCTCAGGTACTCAGGAGGCTGAAGTGAGAGGATTGCCTGAGCCCAGGAATTTCAGGCTACAGTGAGCTGTGATTGCATGACAACACTCCAGCCTGGGCAACGGATCAGACAAAGGAAAGAAAGAAAGAAGGAAAGACATAAGGAAAGAGCCAGAGAGAGGGAGAGAGAGAGGAAGGAAGGAAGGAAGGAAGAAAGGAAGGAAGGGAGGGAGGGAGGGACGGGGGGAAAGAAAGAAAGGAAGGAAGGAAGGAAGGAAGGAGAGGGAGGGAGGGAGGAAGGAGAAGGAAAGAAAGAAAAAGAAAGAAAGATAAAGAAATTCCCACAAATGCAATGATGATCTACAAGAGTAGCATCTGAACCCCTCATGTTGTGTAACTTACATTTTATTTCATTTTCATAAGTTAATAAAGATGTTTACTTTCTTCTCATTTGAAAAAAAAATAACTGTTATATAAACAGCAGGCTTGTGGATATATTTAAGACTAGAACTTCCCCTGACATTTCTTCCGGATAAACTTGTCCTTTGGTCCTCAACTGGGTATCTCTAGGGTGTGAATGATCTGGAGAAATGTCTTTCTTTTTGAAGTTGTAAAGCATAAATGAGAAATTGGCAGTAGGGATTATTTATGCCTATGCTGCCCCTTCCAAACTAATCCCACACGCCAATCTTTATGTCTCTAGTAGAGAAGCCACTGAATGGGGAGAGATGTGTTCATGGTATCTGCAACTAGAATTCAGAAAGAACTTCTTCATATCACTAGGAGCTACATGCCACATAAAATATTGCTTAAAGTGTTTTGTATGGATGCATTAAGGTTCAAATTTTTTAATTTTGTTTTTCTTAGAATCTACCCTTAAACATAAAGCTTGCTTCAAATGACCAAGAGAAGAATTCATAGAACTTGACCCATTTGTAAGTTGGAGACAGTTGGAATATTATACTAATACATAATGCTAAAGCATATATGTTCTATGTATATTTAACAATATGTGAAGACATTTGAGATGACAATGAATAAAACCTTAGGTTTCTTGTGCAGAAAAAATGAAAATTGTAGAGGGAAAAAAATCCCAGACTGCTACTGAGCTGTCTGAGACAGCTAAACTTGAAATTGATTCTGGCAAGGCCATTACGGGGGTAATTGTCCAAGAGAATGTTTTCTTAGACAGGAAATTAGAGACAGGGAAAACATTATTAAAACTAAAAATTTGTAGATTTTTGAGTCTGCCAGAATGTGTAGCAGCTATTGTATCCCCTTATGGGATTAACAATTAAATTGAATTTCAGTTAGACTCTGAATTTGAGCTGAATTCCAAGGTAAAGAATCTTCAAGGAGAGAGAAAACAGGCAGAGAGATTCAATATGTTGTTGGATACGGTGAAACCCACCCCCCACACCCTTGCTGGAAAATCGCATGTTCTAAGACGTTACCAAAAAAAAAAAAAAAAAAAGGAAAGTGAGGGGTTTTATTGCTTATATTAAGTGAACCATCAAAATGTTTTGATTGGTGCTTTTGAAAAATCTGGCCATATTTCTGCACCAAATTCACCATATGTACGTGATTCCAGAAGTTAGACATGACAAGATATGAAAAATATCTGTCACTAAATCTTACAATTAAACTCTAGCAAAATTTAGAATTGATTAACTAATTCAGGAGGGTGGGTGGGTGTGAATATGTGTGTTGTGTATGTATTATGTGAGTGTATTTATATGAACAGGGAATGGCATGGCAGGACTTAAAATGTTAACTTGAAAAGAAAACTTCTTGAATATATGAATTACGGTGATTACTCATTTTAATCCATATTATTAAGTAATCAAGTAACTTTTTATTTGGCCTATATACATATAGTTCTTTGGATTTTCATTTTAAAATTCAACTTTATTAACATCACAGCTTCTTCCTCTCTGCATTGATATAAAACAATGACTGTACTATGTCATGTAAATAGGCATTTTTGGATAAGACATGATCTACATTTATTAACAACTCGTTTATTTAACATTATAAGTTCTGCATAGTGAATTTTCCAGATAACCAGAATTAAACACATGAAGTTTTTATTTTAACCATTTTAGTGGAAAGGGCTCAACTTTTCTCATTTTGTAAGGAAACCGTTCTTACGGGGAATCCAAGTGAGTATTAGATAATTATGAGAAGGAAATCCTGATAGCCAGTCAGCAGGAATTAGAATATAATGTACAATTTAAATGATGTACAATAAAGTGATACTTTTGCATGACATTTAAAGATATGAAAAATGGTCACTCTATCATGCTGAATGGAAAAAGAAGTATGTAAAGCTGTAATCTGTATTATCTCAATAATAATCCTCATGTAGAGTATGCACACATGTAGAGTATGCACAAGAAAATATAAAACATCAAATTAGTAACAGTAGTTCTCTTTGGATGGGGACTTAGAAATGATTATTAAATTTTTTTCCTCAGTCCAGGTGCAGTGGCTCACGCCTGTAATCCCAGCACTTTGGGAGACTGAGGTGGACAGATCGCTTGAGGTCAAGAATTCGAGACCAGCCTGGCCAACATGATGAAACCCCGTCTCTACTAATAATATAAGAATTAGCCAGGCGTGGCGGTGTGCGCCTGTAATCCCAGCTACTTGGGAGGCTGTGGGAGGTGAATTGCTTGAACCCAGGAAGCAGAGGTTGCAGTGAGCTGAGATCATGCCACTGACTCCAGCCTGGGTGACAGAGTGAGACTCCATCTCAAAAAAAACAAAAAACAAAAAAAAATCCTCAACCTTTCCTTCAGATTTTCTACAATAAACATTTTTTTAAATAATCAGAGTTTTTTCCCAAAGGTTGTTGGTTTTTAAGTTATATGATATATAGCCTGTTTATCCCTTATATAATAGTACCTGTGCATATTAAGCAATTAATAAATGTTCCTATATGAATAATAGGTGCTCAGAGAACATTCATTCATTTTGACTTTGCAGAAAAATATCTCCTCAAAATTTCTGAGGGCATTTTTATAAACAAGCTGTCCTTGGACTATTTCACTCAAGAGAAAGCTTCCTTTTAGAGACTCAGATTGTTCTTACAGATGCACTCATTTACCACAAGAGGCAAAGGGGTTCACTAGGAGATTAAATACAGATACCTGATCCTTCATCTGTATCTACATTCTACAAAGCAAAGTAAGGACATACTATTTATAGTTCTCAGTCAGAGTAAACCCTTGAGGATGGGCTACTCCAGCCCAAAATGTCTACCAAAAGCTAGAAATTGCCTGACTTGCTGCCTACAATAATCATGTGAATGGGAAACTATACAATTAGTTCAGTGCTGCATGGAATAAACTAAGTTCTCAACAAACATCTAGGTCTTCCCTTCAGTTCTCTGTGGATCATTGAAAGGCAGCAAGAAAAAGAAATGGAGAGTTACCTTGGCTAAAATGCTTTATAGTGGTTTCCAAGGTAGTGATATTTAATTTTTTTAAAATTATTTTATTTTATTTTTCCATAGGTTATTGAGGTACAGGTGGTATTTGGTTACATGAGTAAGTTCTTTAGTAGTGATTTGTGAGATTTTGGTGCACCCATCACCTGAGCAGTATACACTGCACTATATTTGTAGTCTTATATCCCTCAGCCCCCTTC